>NC_138552.1:184956202-185345853 GCF_964273705.1 Natrix helvetica
CATAATACTGTATCCTTATTAACGTATAAGAGAATAAAAAAAGAAAGAAATGTGGATCAATTTACAACAAAGAACAGCTTTATTAACTGTAGCAGAAAAGATTTAAAGGAGCACAGGATTTAAAGGAACACAATATTAAAAAAAACTTTAACCTGCAAAACAAAAATATATAAAATAATTTGAGCTGAGCCCCCCTTTACGGAGCCTCGCGCCCCCCCTGGGGGGTCCGCCCCACTATTTGAGAAGCACTGAGATAAGCAAAGTCAATGGGGAAGCCAGATTCACTTAACAACTATGCTACTAACTTAACAACTGCAGTGATTCACTTAACAACTGTGGCTAGAAATATTGTAAAATGGGGGTAAAACCAATTTAACAATAGGTGTCTTGTTTGTAAATGAAAATTTTGGGCAAAATTGTGGTCCTAAGTCGAGGACTACCTATTAGGAAAATTTGGTAATATATCAAGACTTAATATGCTTAATGACAGAGAAATGTTGCACTTTGCCAGACTTACAATTCAGCAATAAATACACTAATCCTTAGCAACTAGTTTCTAATAAGGAAGAATGATGAATGATCCATGCATTCAATGGTGAGCCAACTTTTAGTATTGAAGTCAATATGCAGGACTATGGCTTATTATAGAAAGCCATGAATTGCTCAAAGTATATTAACTACATGTATCTATATGTAAGAGCCCTGGTGGCGTAGTGGTTAGAATGGCGTATTGCAGGCTGACTGTGCCCATAGCCTGGAATTCAATCCTGATGGGCTCAATTATTGGGGGGCAATATGCTGACATTGTAAACTTCTCAGAGAGTGCTGTAAAGAGGGGGGTCCCTAACCCCCAGGTCACACCCTGTTGAGAGCCAGGCCACACAAGCATTGGGAGAACATGTGAAACTCCATTTGTACAAGGAGTGGGTGCACATGGGCCTGCTTGTGCAGAACCATTCTGTCTCCCACCCACTGTCTCCACCCCCACGGGTCCACAGAGCCGGAAAGGTTGGGGACTACAGCTGTAAAGCCCTATGGAGTGGTATGTACATCTAAGTGCTACTGCTTCTATTGCTATTATGCATGAAAAGAGGGTAGGCAACTTTTAACAAAAATATTCAATATTTCTTTCAGTCCCCCCCAAGCTATTACAACTACATTTTTAAACTGATAATGAGATTGGAGAGTATAAAAACATACTACTCTGAAAACAAATAATAATATATAAATCCTTTACTTGTCTGTTGATATTTAGCATTTCCTTTTCATTCCAGAAATTAAAATGTAAATCCTGCTTCTAATACATCTTTTTGAAGCATATATTAATGAGATACATTGCTTATATACCTTAAAATGGACTGTGATATTCCATGGAAGGGTTGTATTTGAAGCATGAAGATCAAATAGTAAACCAATGGGATAGTGCCTAAAAAGCAGAGAGCATGATAATAGTAATAATCTGCATTGCAAGAATTGTAACAGAACACAGTAACTTATTTTGTGATGCCTACAGCCCCTGAAAATGATGAAAACTAAACTTAGCACATTCATTTTATTAAAAAAATATATCTAAACTCTGAAAAGATGAATGCCTAAACTCCATTTCCTATAGTTATTATACCATCACATTCCCCAAACCCTGCTAAAACGTGCAATCCCATGTTAAATAGATTAATAGTACAACACTCACCATAAAATTTTAAAACAAATAGCCTGCATTATCAGTCATGTACATCAGCTATTTAATGTTCCTTTATAGTCCAGTACATAATCATCGTGCACAGAATGGAGTCATAATTTTGGAAATCAGTTACAGAAAAAGATCAAATAACATCCCAGTTACACCAAATACTTTCACAATGGTCCAAAGATCAAATGCTCACATAACTATCCCGATGGCTGCTGCCAGTGGTAGTTACCCTAATGATTCTGGCGAAACAATTCTAACCAGGTCATTAGCCAAATTCATTTTAGCAATAAATGCTGAATTGCCTTCTAGCAGAGTTTTGAGGAATTGGAGGTTTCCGCTCTGACTTTCAACTGTTTATTATTCACAAACTTGGAATTGTGTTTCATATTTTTTATGGTTTAGGTCTAGGACAATAATCCAGAATCAGAAAACATGATTTAAATTTACTGGTTTCCTAAACTCTTATTTGAGTCCCTCCGGTGATTTTGATCTACACTATATTTAACCATCAGCCATGCTAACTAGTTCTGGTATTAGCTGATAAACCCCTGACAGGATTCAGATTCAGAAAGTATACCTTAGTTTTGCATTTAAAATTAACCACTTTTTATCCAAATTGGTCATTATGAAAAAGTGTGCTATCTGAAAAATGAAAAGAAGAATTTGCATGCATTTTTCTGGTGCACCAGAAATTCTATATTTACACATACTTTGACATTCCTGGTTTGATCTTTTTAATAAACAAAAGCAGTTTGAGCAGAAAGAAGGGCGGTATGCATCCTCACCATATAACCTACTTTCTGTTACCTAGCAATAAAATTCATTTGCTTAAA
Source organism: Natrix helvetica (assembly GCF_964273705.1). Taxonomy (NCBI): domain Eukaryota; kingdom Metazoa; phylum Chordata; class Lepidosauria; order Squamata; family Natricidae; genus Natrix; species Natrix helvetica. The sequence goes on from NC_138552.1 coordinate 184,958,726, forward strand.
TCAGATAAAGTGACATCACTCTTACAGAAAATTAAGTATATTTATAAACTGTTAAGTAACCACAACTCCTTTATCATTTCCAACTATCATTTCCAATGAAATATACTAACATTGTAGGCATAACAGAAGTAAGCTGAATGATAAAGAGAAAATGAATTTGACAAATATCTCCAGATAAAAATTTAGTTAGCAAATTTGACATACAATATACATGAATGCGCTTCAATATATTTTTAAAGAAGAATTGAGGCAATATCTTTTTCATATTATTTCAGAGGAAATCTTTGGGGAAACAGCAATAAGAGCAAAAGCAGCTACAGCTGTACAGGTATCGCTCATCTTCTAAGGTAGTTTTTTCTATGACACAATAATAATACCCCAGAAACAAAGGTCTATCCACATCACGCTGAGGAAAGCGCTCACTACTCACTATACTACCTTGAAAATGCTTTTTTATCATTTGTCTTGTGTGAAGAAAATGTTTTTGTCAAGATACAGAGTGTCAAGAGTGATATAAAAGAGACTGTTCTTTCAACAACAAAATGGCCGAGAGCTAGATCTAGATGTACACATCTGGCCATATCCTCAAAACTACATTGTCATTAAAACCTGCAATTATCCATAAATGTTTGTTAACAATAAGTGAACATTAACATTAATGGAAGAAACATAAGATTAGCATAACAAAACACAAGCTAGAATTCCATTCTAATTTGGGAATACAATATTCATTATGAAGCATACACAATATTTAATAACTTCATCCTAATAAAATAGGTCATACATTTTACTTGCTTAATTTGTGCGATCAAATGGACCTACCATACACAGGAAAAGCTGAACATGGCATATATGGTAGAAGTGTTATATGTAGTTATTTAGCACCATCTGCTGGTTGTGATAAACTAAAGTCTGGTATCAATACACATATCCAGTAGCCAGTTGCAAGAATGTTTCAGCTCCTTAAAGACTAAATCATCTATTGGTAAAGAAAACCTAGTAATTTGGGGGGAGGGGGGCACTCATATCAGGGAAGAGGAGAAAATGCAGTAGAAGAGGGTCCAAATGAAGAACAAGAAGATATCATGGAAGAAATAGGGATGGAAAAAGAAAACTACTTAGATGATTTCACTGGGTTTTACAGTGGCACACAAAAAGGAGACAAGGGGGAAGGGTCCCCCCAAAAGAAAAAATTAAACAGCAAAGATAGGAATAGTGGGGAAAGATTGGAAGAAAATCTGGGGAAAGTTACCAGAACAATAAAATTAAAAGGGAGAAAAAGGACTGAGAAGAAAAAATATAGAAATTACAAAAATAAAAAAAGAAGAAGCTAGGTGAATGGGTGGAAAGAACAGAACATAAAAGAAGTGAAATTTCTGAGAAACCAAGAGAAAATGGTTAGAAAATGAGAAAGGCAAAGAAAAGGATTTACTAGTAGAATAAAATGAGTTAATATTGTTAATAGTATGTAGATAATCATGATGTGAGGGAGCTATATTAACATCATTAATTGTGGCTAACTAAATAAGTGAAATGATTATTATATAAAAAACGATTTTGAGGATATATGCTGTCTATAGTAAAATAAGATAACAGATGGAAATGAAATTATAAATTTGGTTAACTTTGGGGGCAAATAATGATATTGTTTATGTATGAAAAAGAAATTAAATTTAAGACGGAGGACATAGAAAGGAAGTAACATGGCTGAAATTGGAAATGGAAATATGATGCAAAATGAACTATGCATATACTAAAATGAACTATGCAACATTTTGTTTATAAAAGAATTTAAAATTTGTAACAAAAAATAAAATAATGTTGTTTCAAAAAAAAAGACTAAATCATTTATGCCAGGATTGCCATAAAAATATGTTAAGCTTCAATATAATGTTGCAACACACCATGTTTTTAAACAATATCAGGTAATATTATTATAAATTAATATAACCAAACTCATACCTGCCTTGTAATATCCTAAAATGGTAGGACAGCTCTATTAATCAATTTAAAAAACCAAATCATTCAACTGGAAACATATTAGATTTCAATATTATGCAACTGAAGAATTTCAAAAACTTATTCAAAATAGTTAAGAGAATGATCTTCACAGACAAACGTCTATGTGAAGTAGTATACAGTAGCATAGCCCAAAAAGATGATCTACAACAGACTAAAGAGATAAAAAGGGAGAAGTAGGTAAGTGGGAATAAACATATACAGTGGATATACACTGTACACACTCTATCGCAATACCAAGTGTCTGAGATATAAAAAAATCAGAGCAAGGTAAATCACTTCACAATTTTCCTACCTTTAATATAGCCTATAAGCTGTACAATTCAACTGAAAACAAATTGGAGGGTGTAAGAGGAAAGAAATAAAAAGCTTACAATGACATGATTGCGTAAGTGGTCATATCTTCTGACATGTAAGAATGTGGCTGTGTTCATCTATCACATTCAAACTGATGGTAAATAGTAGTCAGAACGCACCTGCCATCAATTAAAGTGACTCTGATGAAGTCCATTTAAGTTCAACTGTTCTAGTAGGATTTTTCTGACATTTATTCAGTTGTTTTTACAGCAAAGGCCATGTTCTTTTAAGAGTTTACAAAGATCAAAGGGATTTCTTTGTTGGAAGGTATCAGTCAGAGAAAGGGGCAAAATATTTCCAAGATATTGGATATACATTGGAACACAGTGAAGATATTTATTTATTTATTTATTTTATTATTAGCGTTTATATACCGCCCCCTCTCCTGAAAGGGACTCGGGGCGGTGTACAGTCCGTATTAAATACAACAGATTAAAACGTAGAAATAACTATATAAATACATGTATAAGAGGAGGGTAAAATATGCCAAACTGTACAGCTAATAAATAAATCAATACAAAATCAATACATCACAGAGAAGGCCCTACTCCTCGGTGTCGCCCGTTGGCATTGCCTCGTGGACGGCACCAGGAGAAGGCCCTCCCTGTGAGAGCGGATTGGCCGCAGGGATGTATATGGGAGGATGCGATCCCGCAGGTAACTAGGCCCTATGCCATGGAGCGCTTTAAAGATGGTGATCAAAACCTTGAAACGCACCCGAAAGACCACAGGTAGCCAGTGCAGTTCGCGCAGGAGAGGTGTTACGTGGGAGTACCTAGTACTCCCCATGACTACCGGCGCGGCTGCGTTCTGGACTAGCTGCAGTCTTCGGGCGCGTCCCAAGGGAAGCCCCATGTAGAGAGCGTTACAGTAGTCCAGGCGAGACGTCACCAGTGCATGAGTGACTGTGCGTAGGGCATCACGGTCCAGAAGGGGGCGCAATTGGCGCACCAGGCGAACCTGGTGGAACGCCCCCCTTGCCACGGCTGCCACATGATCATCCATTGACAGCCGGGCGTCTAGGAGGACGCCCAAATTGTGCGCCCGTTCCACAGGGGGCAATTGTTCGCCCCCTATGGCCAGTGATGGGATCAGCTGGCTGAACCGAGGCGCCGGTAGCCACAGCCACTCAGTCTTGGAGGGGTTGAGTTTGAGTCTGTTGTCCCCCATCCAGACCCCGACAGCTTCCAAACACCGGGACATCACTTTGACAGCCTCGTTGGGGTGGCTTGGGGTTGAGATGTACAACTGAGTATCATCAGCGTACAGATGGTACTCAACCCCAAAACCACGGATGATCTCACCCAGCGGCTTCACATATGCGTTGAACAGAAGGGGCGAGAGGACCGACCCCTGCGGCACCCCACAAGAGAGTGACCTCGGGGTTGACCTCTGCCCCTCAGTCAACACATATTGCATCCGGCCGGAGAGGTAGGAGCCGAACCACCGTAAAACGGTGCCTCCGACTCCCATCCCCTCCAGCCGGCGCAGTAGGATACCATGGTCGATGGTATCAAAAGCCGCTGAGAGGTCTAATAGGACCAGGATAGAGGAGCAACCTCTATCTCTGGCCCTCCAGAGATCATCCACCAACGCGACCAAGGCTGTCTCGGTGCTGTGTCCGGGTCGGAAGCCGGACTGGCGTGGGTCTAGATATACGGATTCGTCGAGGTGACGTGGAAATTGCTGCGCCACCACATTCTCAACAACCTTCGCTAAAAAGGGGAGGTTGGAGACTGGATGATAATTAGCTAGCTCCGTTGGGTCAAGTGAAGGCCTCTTGAGCAGGGGCCTCACCACCGCCTCTTTCAAGGCAGTCGGTAAGGAAGCCTCGCTCAATGAGGCGTTCACCAGGCCCAGAAGCCAGCCTCGCGTCACCTCCCAGGATGCCAGTACCAACCAGGAGGGGCACGGGTCCATTGAACATGTGGTGGGTCGCAGCCGTCCACGCAACCCATCTAAATCCTCGGGGGCAACAGAGTCAAACTCCTCCCAGAGTGGACTCACAAGACTCACTGATGTCGGCTCGTCCGGTCCACTGGGGGGGGGGCCATCCGCTCCGGATCTGAGCGACTTTGTCTTGCAGATATTCCCCAAACTCCTCTGCTCTTCCCTGCAAGGGTGCCTCCCGCGTCTCCTGCAACAGGAGAGAGCGGGTCACCCTAAACAGGGCGGCAGGGCGGTTATCCGCAGACGCAATGAGAGCGGCACAATGTCTACGTTTGGCCGCTCTCAATGCCACAAGGTAGGTCCGTAAATAGGCTCTCACCTGTGTTCGGTCAGATTCGGAGCGTGAGGACCTCCACCTGCTCTCTAGACATCTCCTATGGCGCTTCATCACCCTAAGCTCCTCGGTGTACCAGGGAGCCCGGGTGGGTCGTTGCCGTAGGAGAGGTCGCAGAGGCGCAACCCGGTCCAAGGCCCCCGCCGTCGCCCTATTCCAGGCGTCGACTAGGTCCTCCGACCGAGCGCGGGTCAGGGCTACAGGTAAAGGCCCAAGCTCCGTCTGGAACCTGTCCGGTTCCATCAAGTGCTTGGGGCGGTACCAGTTTGAACAAAGATAGTCAACAAGTGGAAAAAAATAGGGCACAACTGTGACATTGCCAAGAACTGGATGAAAAAACAACAAGAAAACTGGTTGGAGAGGCTGCCAAGAGGCGTTCAGCAATATTAAAAGAGCTGCAGGAATTTCTGGGGGTAGGACAATAGCCTTTTTTTAACCAGCAAAACATCCAAGTCTGGCTATATTTTGCAAAAACGCCTGACAAAAGCAAGTGAGAAAATGTGTTATGGTCTGATGAGATCAACACTGGAACATTTTGGCCATAATTCCAACAAGTTTGTTTTGCATAAAAACAATGCTTTGCATTGTAAAATCACTTAGAGAGGGCTGAAAAAGCACTGTGAAGCAGTATATAAGTCTAAGAGCTATTGCTTTTACCAAAAGTGCATCGTAGCCACAGTAATGTATGGTAGTGGCAGCATTATGCTTTGGGACTGCTTTTCTTCAGCTGGAACTGGGACTTTCATCAAGGTGGATGGAATTATAAACAGTATCAATTATCAGTCAATGTTGGCACAAATCCTTCAGGCTTTTGCTAAAATACTGGATAAGAGGAATTTGACTTTCAACGTGACAATGACCAAAAGCATACCTCCAAATCGAAAATCGAAGTTTTGGAATGGCCCGACCAGAGTCTACACCTTAATCCAATTGAAAACCTGTAGGGTGACCTGAAGAGGTTTGTACACTGGAAATACCCTTGCAATCTGACAGATTAGGAATGTTTTTGCAAGGAAGAGAAAAGATTCCCAAATCAAGATGTGACGTGCTGATAGGTTTATGCTCCAGAAAACTGAATGCTGTCATAAAATCAAAAGGTGCTTCAACAATGTATTAGTGTAAGGGTATGCATCTTTATGCAACCACATTATTGTAAGTTTTTTCCCCGAAAAGATTTGTTTGTTTTTGAACTGCGCTGTATAGCTTACTGTATATGTTAAAGGTGGGAGAGGTCTGATTTTTTTACATCTCAAAAACCTGGCATTTGAAAAGGGTATACAGATTTCTACAGCCACTGTATGATTGCTAATAGCAGGCTGTTCTCCAATAGTATTCCCAAAAGCTACATTAAGTCCTATAGGGTTGGCCTGCCACCCATAATTTTGAGTACAGCCCCAGAATATTGAGAAAAGAAAGCTGAATCTGCCTCTTTTCTACATCAACACAGATTCTAGGAACTATAAGCTTCATACATAACAACAACTGTAATTATATGTCCTATTGATTTAACACATAAAGAACATCAACAACATATGCTCTCCCTGCATCTGCTATAAAAACAGCAAAGTGGCTGTCAGAAAAACATATCAAAATATTATTTTGATCACTCAGCTTTGAAACCATGCAGTGAAATTATTTTATGTAAAAAGTACAATAAACTATAAGATCAAACATAGGTTTTTAATGGTAGGTCATAAAACTTATATGAAGAACAGGTTTTATATAATAAATTAAATAATAGTATTCAAAATGGATTTTTAAAAAGATATGGAAAAGAAGAAGAAAAAGAAAACTGAAGTTGAAATGAATATATAATGAGTATGCACCTCCCAATAGCATGAGCAGAAATTGATAGAAAGAAAAAAGATGTGGAAACTGCTTAGAAGGCAAGAGGGGGAAAATATTTTGGACAGTCTCTTAAAAGCAGGTAGTGTTTAGCTATTAGTACATACGAACAAGGATGCTTAATGACATTATTTTAAAAGGGATGTGAATAAGTAGAACACTGCATATATGAAAATGATAACTCCAGAAGCGAGTATGAGAGAACAATGTTGTATAAAATATACACAGAAGAAAAATATGGCTGCCAAACTTACAGGCAAGAGCAAGGACTGTTTACAATTAAAACAGGAAGAAAAGTTGGAAAGTGATGGAAATATAAAATAGCACTGAAAGTGCATGAAAAGCCTAGAACTTCTAACAGAATGTATATAATTACAAATAAAATTTGTGAAATAACTGCCAAGTTAATATCCAGGAAGAAACAGAGGAATGGAAACCATAAATGTTGTGAGAATGTTCAAAACTATTAAGATGTAGATGATGTTTCTTACTGCATTGCTCATATTACACCTAAAGGGATCAAATATTTTAGGATATCTTGCAACTGTATCCACTCCCTTACTTGCCAAATGTACAATACAATAATTAAGGTACATGCAAATGTTTTTGGTCAGGAAGAGACTATAGGAACATGATTTCTGTTCTGCCCTATCCCTTCCTTACTAAAATACTAATTACTTGGCATGTGTATTAATAATTAAGTACCATATTTAAATATGCTTAAAGCTAAACAATTCTAAACTCTTCAAATTCTAGTTGACATTAGCCAAGATTCTTGCTTAATCACAATCATTACTATTCCATTATTGATATGATTACAGTTGTTTATATCCTAAAAATTATGGGTATGTAGTAGCAGAAGAAATACCGATAAGCATTTTCTTCTTTAGTCTGTGCCAGTGGTTCACCAACCAGGATTCAAATCAAGATAGCATAACCAAAATTTGAACTAAGCAAACATTCATTTAATCAGAAATCACCATCAGTACAACAGCTTATTCAAGCAGGTTCCATGTGTGCCAAAAGAAAAGAAATATTGATGCAAATAATCTCATCAATCACTCCTGAATTAAGCAATGGGAGAATTATCTCTGCAAAAGGCTAATTTTACTCTTAAATAATAGATAAATGTTGAAACTTTAAATCCCTAAACCGGTATCAGCATCCTGCAGTTCCGGAGCCACATGCATGAGTAAGTGTGTAAATGCGTAAATTTGAATAAACCTCTACTGCGGCTCCCGTTCCCATCACTGGCTGGCCCTGCCCCTCATCCTCCCATCACAGTTCCTCTTCGCCTGGCTTGCAGCTGGGGCTGATTCTCCTGCGCCTCACTCTTGCTGGGGCTTCTTCCAACCCTTGTTGGTGCTGGGCTTGCCTCAGTCACTTGGGGAGATGCGCAACCTACTCTCCACCCCGTGACACTGGCCTGACCGGCCGTGACTGGGAATGTACAGGAGACGGCAGAAAGGAGGACAGGCCCGCAGGCCAGCTGCGGCTTTAAGAAGCTCAGGGCAGCGCGAAAAGGGGGCTGGCCCCGCCCACTCTAGGGGTCAGGTTCGGAGAAAGCTGGAGTACCCTCGCCAAAAACGCTCGCCCGTCAGCTGGTCTCCCCCTTTTTCTGTATTTCTATCTCTATCTATCATCTATCTATCTATCTATCTATCTATCTATCTATCTATCTATCTATCTATCTATCTATCTATCTATCATCTATCTATCTATCTATCTATCTATCTATCTATCATCTATCTATCTTTGTGTGTCTCTCTCTCTCTCTCTCTCTCTCTCTCTCTCTCTCTCTCTCTCTCTCTCTCTCTCTCTCTCTCTCTCTCCCTCCCTCCCTCCCTCCCTCTCTCTCTCTCTCTCTCTCTCACTCTGTCCTCTCTCTTGGAAAGCCAAAGCTGGGTCAAGACAGCTCTCCTTGGGGCTTTTAGCTACTCCTTTTCTTTCTTCTTTTTGGAAACCTGGGCTGGCTCAGAAATGAGCGTGAGCCGTGATGGAGGCTTCCCTCCTCCTCCTCTCCCTCATTCTCCTTTCGCGATCCACTGACCAAGTGGGGAGACCCTCCCAAGCGAGCAGCCACCTGTCCCACATGCACCTTTGCTGCCCAGTCACTCGACTGAGTCTCCTGCTCATGCACATCCTCCCAGCCCCGCCACAGCCGGCCAGGAGGTCGCAAGAGGAGAAGGAGGATGAGGGGGGCTTTCCGAAACAGTGAGAAAAGAGAGAGAGGAAAATACACATACACAGACACACACACAGAGCGACACAGAGGAAGGGAGATACAGAGAGATGGGGTAACAGAGTGGGAGAGAGACATAGAGAGATACAGGGGAGGGAAAGAGAGGGGGGTTGTGGCTCCCAGTGTTTTTTTAACAACTGGTTCTCTGACCTAATGACCAGCTGGGTAGGCATGGGTAGTGAGTCATGTGACTGGGAGTGAGTGATGTCGAGTTGGCCATTTATTTGATTGTGAAAATGTTAAATGGCTGCCAGAAAATCCAACTTTATACAGCATTGATGGGAATTTTTCACTCTATTTAAGACTCGTAGAAAATATACATTCAAAAACTTAACTCACCATTTCAAAGGGGTACCTTCATTTTCAAACCATATTTCTCCGATGTCCTCTCGTCTCATAACCTTTTGAAAATGTTTTTTCACTTTGTCAGTTACAAGTGTCAGGTAGCTTATCCTAGGTAAAAGCAGCTGAAAAACAAAAGTTTGAAATTGGATTTTGCATATTTTGTGAACAGATTACAAACAGAATGTATGGCTTTAATTCAAAATTTGTAATTTAAATTAAAATATACACTATAAAATACACATGCACTATATTGCATTACCAGAAAGAGAGAGGAATTCTTCCTATTCCACCATTATAAGATGTTGATAAAACAATAAGGCATTTTTATCTATGGAGATTCTCAATCATCCAGGTCATGGTTGTCCCAAAGGTGCTTTTTCAGAGTTGAAGAAGCTTCTTGAATAAGAAGCAAAACATCTTCAAAGAAAAAATAAAAAATCCAGTTGCCACTTGAAAAAGCACCATTGGAACAATAAAGCATTATTGTTGTTTCAATCCCACAAATACAAGGTTAAGGAATTACAAATAAGCCTGTTACACTTTACGGGGCAGGAAAAAAAGAATGCCTTTTTATGTTACAAAACACAATAAAATTTCTTCTGATTTCAGACAATTAAACATTAATTTCAGTATAGAGTATGTGATTTGGTGGGAAGGTTAAAAAACATACTGCACCATAATACACTGAAACCACAGAAGTGAGCTTTATTAAGTTTTAGGGGACTGACATTGAAGCAATTAGATTGAAAATTGTGGGCATAAAAGTTAAGGATACAATCTACAATTACTTGCATACTAGTTACAGATTCAGGCAAACCTTCATAGGCAGAATAAAAATTTCATAAGAAATGTATTCCATTACAAATGGAATTTGGACATACAGGAAGATGTTACTTACAATAATCATGAATTGTAGGTAAAGGTAAAGATTCCCCTCGCACATATGTGCTAGTCGTTCCTGACTTTAGGGGATGGTGCTTATCTCCGTTTCAAGGCCAAAGATCCAGTGCTGTCCAAAGACGTCTCCGTGGTCATGTGGCTGGCATGACTAAACGCCAAAGGCGCACGGAACGCTGTTACCTTCCCACCAAAGGTGGTTCCTATTTTTCTACTTGCATTTTTACGTGCTTTCGAACTGCTAGGTTGGCAGAAGCTGGGACATGTTACACGGTGCTAGGGATTTGAACTGCCAACCTTTTTGATCGGCAAGCTCAGTGTCTTAGCCTTCATGAATTGTAAGACATCAGTAAAAATTGTTAATTTACATTTTATTAATGAATGCTTGTAAGTAATACAGAAAATAAATCATCCCACATCACCATACCGCTATCACAAAAAAGAAAAGAAAAGATTAAGAGAACAGAATGAAAAGACAAAAAGAATCAATAACTTTCTCAGGCCAACTCAAAATTTACAAAATGGTGTATATATGGTTTTGTTTCTCAGAACTCTTCACCAGGTAAGATAGTAAGTGAACAGTTCTTAGGAAGTCAGAAACCTGAAGACCTAAGAAGGTCTTACACAGCAAGGATTTGTATTAAATGTAAATTACCAAAGATACTTTTTTGTTGCCTAACATACTTTATCCTTTCCTGTTTGATGAAATCTAGTTCATAGAACTTCACAGAGATTGAACTAGCCATATTTTTAAACATATATTTAAAAAAATTGAACATATATTAGAAACATGAGACAATGTGCCAGACAGAATAGCAGAATCAGTCCTGTAACAAAACGAAATTCTATTATCAAACTTAATGTTAATAATGCTGATCTGAAATAGAAATCCCACAATGTTTATTGACATAAAAGACTTAGCCAACAAAACATTAATCATTTGTTAAAGTCAAATATGCAAGACAGTTACTAGATTCATTCATCCTAGGTTATAGTTTACTGAATCATAAATTACTGAATAATTCTCTGGGTTGATACATCACACTAAGCCAGGGATATCAAACTCAAGGCCCGGGGTCCGGATCTGGAGGGTGCTAAGATCTGGCCCATGCGTAGATCTGACCCATGGGGCACCCCGGAAACAGCGGCCCACAGTACCTCTGCCAGCAAAAATAGAGCTCATGGAGGTTGTGCAAGGCCCATGTGGACTCCATTTTCAGCTACGAAGGCCTCCTACAGCCCTCTGCAACTGAAAATGGATCTTGGGAGGAGGGGGCACATGTGGCCTGCCTGGGCTCCATTTTTGGCTGTGATGGTCTCCTGCAGGCCTCCGCCAGCGAAAACAGAGGCCTGGGGAGGCTTTACACTCCGTTTTCACTGGCTGAGGGCTGCAGGACGCTATCACAGTTGAAAATGGAGCCTTGATGAGTGACATCGAACTGGCCACACCCACCCTGGCCATGACTCCAATCCCTCCCCCTGCCCCCTGAAATCAAACACAACCCTGATGCGGCCCTCAATGAAACTGAGTTTGACACCCCTGCACTAGGCCAAAAATAAGCCACACTATGACTTTGTATGATGTGTAAACCCAGCCACAATAATCTTCAACTATAGTCTTTGATGGAGTTATAGACTTACATAGTATGGTTCCGCTTCTCTTTCGGTACTCTCATCTTGATACAACATAAAACAGGTTGGTATTCTTCCAAACCACACATCTCTGAGTACATCTTTGTCATCTGTCATTCTTCCAGGAAGTGCAGAAACACATCTAGGCTAAATTATTCCTTAGATAACTCACTACAAACAAAAAATAAAGACTTGGCTTTCAAACCCACATGATTATCTGAATATCACCCTTTTAATATGGGATTTTCTTCTTGAATTTTCAAATTACGTTTAGTTGAAAAAAGTATTACTAACTTCGCATTGCATAGCTTCCTAATATGTGATGATATTCTTTATGAATTGATAACCTATGCTCTGAATTTCTTTAGTTAAAAACAATAAACTTGTATAATAAATCAAACTTGTATAATAAATAGTCTAAATACTGTTGTGATGAGATTTCTTCTAACCCATTTTTCTGCTTCAGCAAATGGTAGCTTTGAAGACAAAAAGCAATTTTAGTAGGGGTGCAACTAGAAGGGAACAACTGCACAGGAAAAGTATGCACATAAAAATCAAGAGATTTGTAAATTCTTCTTAAAGCTAGAGAGAGAGATTTGCTTTAAATAATGAGCAGTTTACCAAGTCCAAACTTCTCAGTACACCATCAAATAAATAAACAAAAATGGCAGCATGCTTTAACTTAAACACAAAGCTGTAACTGCCTAATATGAGGGCTTTATTTACAAAATTTTCTAAAAAATATCCTCATTTTACCAATCTCAGGATAGAAGGCCAAGTCAACTTAAGCCGATCAGAATCTAACTCCTGGCAGTGAGTTATAGCCTTTTTGAGTGGCAATAGTGGCACTAGGGTTGAAATTGTTTAAGGTCTGTGTGTGTGAGAGAGAGAGGGGGGGGGGAGGGAGGGAGGGAGAGAGAGAGAGGGAGAGAGATAGATGCCAACAGAGTCAGTTTTGCCATTTTCTGGATTTTTGACATGCCAAGCCCAAAAGATTTGCCATCTCATTCACACATTCTCACACACACACATTCTTTTGAGAGTGGGCATTCAGAATTTCATTTTTAATGTGTGCCAAGAAAAAGTGTCAATAAAGGCTACCTTAACTTTTCTTATCAAACCTTTTGCCAATCAAGCAAGCAAGCCATGGTGGCGTGGTTAGAATGCAGTATTGCAGGCTAACTCTGTCCACTGCCAGGAGTTCAATTCTGACTTGCTCAGTGTTTATTTATTTATTTATTTATTTATTACTTGAACTTATTAGTCGCCCCCTCTCCCCACAGGGACTCGGGGCGACGTACAAAGGTATTATATAGCGTATAGAGGAGGTAAGAATAAATAAATAAGTTACAATACTTAAAAAGTTAAAACCCCAGTGAAATTAACCCTTAAAAACTAAAATTACAATTAAAAATGCCCTGGGCTGGGGAGGTTGTAGAGTTATGCCAGGTCAGCTAGTCGAAACAGGTAGGTTTTCAGCTTCATACGGAAGGAGCGAAGGTCGGTTGTAGTTCTGATGTCTGGGGGGAGGTCATTCCAAAGGGTGGGGCCCACTACAGAGAAGGCCCTACTGTTGACTCAGCCTTCCATCCTTCAGAGGTCGGTAAAATTAGAACCTAGATTGTTGGGAAAAATGCTGACTCTGAAAACTGCCTAGAGAGGCCTGTAAAGTACTGTGAAGCCATATATAAGTCTAATTGCTATTGCTATCACTTTTCTAGACTTTGTGGAGGCAGCTACAAGTCATCCAGTGGCACTGAGAGTCTGGAAACAGGATGAAATTTCAACTCCTTTCCTTGTTTTGGGGAGAGATTAACAGGGGAACTGAGAACAGAAAGCATCTGAGAAGAAAACAGTTCCTTTCCTCAAGCTCAACTCTCCAAACTCTGCTGAAGGTCACAAAATATACCTCTGAATCTCAGTAGCAGGATCCACAAACTAATTAGCAGATATTAAACAAACCTAACTTAAGCAATTTCACACACACACACACACACACACACACAACATCTGCATTAGCTTTCCCCAACTAAAGCATTCGCCGGCTGACAAAAGTGCAGACTTTTATACAAGTAGTCCTCGACTTACAACAGTTTGTTTAGTGACAGTTCAAAGTTACGACATTGAAAAAAGTGACTTATGACCATTTTTCAATTGCCACCTTTGCAGCATCCCCATGATCACGTGATCAACATTTAGATATTTGACAACTGTTTCATCCTGATGACCATCGCTGTGTCCCAAGGTCACGTGATCACCTTTTGATAAGCAAAGTCAATGGGGAAGCCAGATGCATTTAACAACCGGGTTACCGACTTATCAACTGCAGCAACTGACTTAACAACTGTGGCAAGATAGGTCATAAAATGGGGCAAAACTCATTTAAACAAACGTCTCACTTAACCAAAGAAAGTTTGGACTCAATTGTGGTTGTAAATCGAGGACTATCTGTACTCTGGAGTTTCCTGCCCACAGGAAACTGTAGAAAATGCTGGGAATTTGTCCAAATAGCCTGGAGGGCGGCAATGGACGATTTACATTACGGCAGACAATCAAGCTTACTTAGGATGAGAGAGAGGTAGGGAGGAGGCCACCTGGCCTTCTCCAACAGTTTGGATCTCATAAACCCGGAACTCACCAAATAGCCACGCTAATTGTAGCTTATACGATTTAAAAGTTAGCACCCGTTAACCCGGGTGTCCAATGAGCCTCATGGGGAAACGCCATGCAAAGATTAAGCCGCATGCAATCTCTTGAAGCAACAGAGCCTTGGAAACCCCTCCCGCTGGTTTCCCAAATTAATTGGGGGGGGGGGCGACTCTAAGGCACGAATTTGCCGCGCCTTTATGCCGTGAAGATAATCAAGGTTGACTCAGCCTTCCCTCCTTCCGAGGTGGGTAAAATGAGGACCCAGATTGTTGGGGGTGGTGGTGGTAATAGGCTGACTCCGTAAACCGTTTAAGCAGAGCCGTGAAAGCATTATGAAGCGGTATATAAGTCTAAGGGAGCGCGCGTATGCAATGCATCTCCCTTGTACAATGAAAGCGCCACCTGCAGCGCCGCAGAGAAAGCCCCGCGGAGGAGGAGGAGGAAGAAGAGGAGGAGGAAAGGGGCGCGAGGAAAAGGCAGACCAGAACTCTCCGTCTCGCAACGGAGAGGGAGGGGGAGAGCGAAAGTTCCTCCATGCGCCACACACACACACACACACCGCCGCATCTGCTTTCGGACACCCCGAGACCAAGAGAGGGAAGAGGCAACGCAATCGTTACCTGCCAGTCCGTTTCCGTCTCCAGCCGCGCCCCCCACCCCCCGCCTCTGCGCTCTTCCGCTGGCCACTCTCTCACTCGCACCTCTCCACAACGCGCAAACTCCACTCCACCTCGCCCCGCCCACCAAGGCGGCCTTCCTTTTAAAGACGCCGTCTTGAGGGAATCACGTGACTCGGCTGGAGTCTTCCAAACCTCCAGACCAGAGAGAAGCCCGGCCGGTGCGACTTGTTTTGGTTTCTGTTGCAACCCGGAAGTGCTGGATCATCACAGAGACTACCGAAAAAGAACGTCCTCGCGAGCTGAAGTTCGGCTTTAACGGATGCTGCCCTCCAGGGGGCAGTATATTCCCCAGATTCATTTTACGGATGGCCTGGCAAATGATTCTACGGCGCCAAAAACAGTCGATGAAACTAACCCTCCCAGCCTACTTTGCCAATCAGCCATGGGAGCCAGCCGGAGTTGCCGGAAGTTGAAGTTCAGCAAATTTGCAGGCGGTGTAGAGCAGTGTTTCTCAACCTTGGCTGCTTTAAGGTGCGTAGACTTCAACTTCCAGAATTCCCATTTACTGAGGGGATGTTGGGAACTTGAAGTCTGCCCATCTTAAAGCTGCCAAAATTGAGAAACAGTAATGTAGCAGTTTGAATTGCAGCCTCTTTTGTAGAAGCAGGAAAAATAAAGTATGCTAATTTGGCTAGAGGGAAATGTTAAAACTCCTGTTAAGGTCATCATTCGCTATAGGATCAAAGAAAATAACAAAGCAATTTATTAGGAAGGTGGATTGGGCTATTCTACATGTATTCATTGAAATGATTTATTGTCTCCAGGAGGCTTATATTGTTTAAAATGAAATGACAGCTAAATATCAGCCCCGCAAACTTTCTAAAATGGAAGGTCCTGGGGAAAAAGAAGTTAAGGCCTAAATGGGAATAACTCCTATCAATTTAGTATGTTGCATTAATCCAGCATTGATGGTTTGTAAATCATACTGTATAATTTAGTGATAGAACCTTGCGGATTTATTTCAGTCATCAAGCCATGATTAAGTAAACTGTGGTTTAGCTTGCTGTCTATGTATTTGTGTATATGTATATATTGGTGTTATTGAAAAACGTAATAGCCACAGGTAAGAGAAAAGTAAAGAAAGCACATTTAATGAACTGTAGCTATAAAAAGACTATTGGGCGAGTTGCAGCTTCAATCAGTTTTGTAGCAGCCAGATAGTTATGTGCAATTCCAAAGGAAATATATTTGCATTGCTTTGATCATAGATATAATTAGACATTCAAGGTGGGGTTCTACAAGAATGACAAGCTTGGGTAAAACTCAACATAACCAAAAACTAGACAAACTGGTTTCCAGTGTAATAAATAAGGCAGAATCTTGTACATTAGCAGACAAGTTGAACAACTAAAAAGGAAAAAGTATGTAATACAATACAATACATTATTTCAGATGTTAAACCTTCAGATGATAAATCAGGAAGAATTCCCACTGGGAAGTCAAACATAAAGTCATCTATGAAAATCCTTTTCCTAAAATATATAAATGGTCTGGCAATTAATTTTTCACATGGATTCTTTGCACATTCCACATTTTCAGACTTCCTGTGGGGCAGTAGGTCTGTTTTTCACCCTCCCCAAGCTCCAGAGGCTTTCTTGGAGCCTGGGGAGGGCGAAAAACAGCCCAACATGCAAACCAGAAGTTCGGGAACATTTCCGTGTTGCCCGTTGGGCTGTTTTTCTCCCACCGAAGGCTTCGGGAGGCTTCCATTCCCGAACCTCCGTTCTTCACCCTCAGGAAAGCCTACGGAGGGTGAAGAACGGAGGAAAATCAACACTGAAAATTAGCTGGCTGGAGCTGACAGGACAACGCCTTGCGTGCCCTCGGAAATGGCTCCGCGTGTCACCTGTGGCACGCATGCCATAGGTTTCCCATCACAGGTCTAAGGTCATGAAGAGTCAGACATGACTTACCACAGGGGTGTCAAACCAGTTTTCATTTGAGGGCCACATCAGGGTTGTGTTTGACCTTGGGGGGCCAGGGTGAGCGTGACCATCTTGACATCACTCATGTCAGGAGCGCCTGTGGTGGCCTGAGTGCATCTGCCAGCAAAAACGGGCTCCCAATCTCTGTTTTAGGCTGGGATGGCCTTCTGCAGCCCTCTGCCAGAAAAAATGTGTCCCTCCCAAGCTCCATTTTTGCTGGCAGGAGGGTGCAGGAGGCCGTCACAGCCAAAAACGGAGATTGGGAGCCAGTTTTTGCTGGCAGATGCACTGCAGACTAGTCCTGTGCTGTTTCCAGGGCGGCCTTGCAGGCCAGATCTAAGAACCCCAGAGGCCGGAAACGGCCCGTGAGACTTGAGTTTGACACCCCTGACTTAGCAACTGAGCAACAAAAAGCTTCCTTAAAGGATCCTTCTTTAGCCATTACTACAACTTATAAAAGTTTTTTATTTGTGTGAAGAGGTTTTTTTAAAATACTGATCTTTAAACACTCTTTTATTCCTCAGGATCAGACAGATTACAGTACATCCAAAATACAGAATAAAATCTTATTTTAAAATGTATTATTTAAAGGGAGGCAAAAAATAAGCATGATAAATCTTGCAGTTTACTGTGAAATAAAACAGTGTGGTAGAGAACTACAACCTCTTTTAAGAGAGTCAGATCCTGGCTGCTACTATAAAAAGGATTCTAGCACACAGCTGTTTTTCTGCTATTCTGTCACGCAAAGCTGAGATTCATAGTCAGAATAGGTAGTTGATCAGGTAGTTCATTCTTTAATATTTGTTTTGAAAGGCACGCTAGCATGCTGGAAGCAAAATACCATTCTCTAGTCCTCCTTTCCAAAAATGCTGCTTTGCCCTCTCACCTTCACTCCACAAACAATCTTGAGTATTCATACACGCTAAAAGTTAATGGCTGCAGCCTGATGCTTTCTTTCAAACTGACTGTCTCCCCCACCCCCAAGTAAAAAGGAAAAGATAAACTGACTTAAAAACTAAATATTTTTTTAAAAAAATAAGGAAAAATTATAGGCCAGAGAGTGGTTTCCTGTGGCTGAGCAACTTCTGTTAACTGAACTGTTTGCAGTTTTAAACCAATCAGTAGTTTAGCATCGTTATGTTAACTCAGCCAATATAACTTAGTGAAATGAATGAATCTGGCCAAATAGTATAGCAATATTTTCTAACTTTCTGTCTTAATGTTATTTCAAGAATCAGATTGCAATTGAAATTGTATTCTATCATAATTCATACAATGTGCAAATAAGTTCTAAATAATTAGATTATTTTGAGTAAAACTGAACTATATTTGTTGCACTTTAGTACAAAAGGAAATGGCCAGATTAAGTAAGGGACTACAGTAATTTTTTAAAAAGATATTACTTCCATACTATAAGTTTATTCACACAGAATTTTGCATAAATATAGTAGTTGTCCCATGAGTATCATACAGTATGCTCTTGCAAACTTATCTTGACGCCACTAGGTGTCGTAGTGCTTCTATCACTTCTGTAACTTTTCTCATGTGAGAAAAAGTACTGCAAGTTCAAAAACATTTAAGGAAAATTTGATTTAATGAACAGTTGTTTGACAATTCATTAACCAAAATGTTCCAAGAGGGCCCTTATTTTTCCAGGTTTTAAAAAATAAGACAGCAAATAGATGTCTCCACAGATTGACTACTATACTTGTTTAAAATAATACCCCATAAAATCCCAAACAAAAATGCCAAAAATATTAGTCCTCCCCTTCCCCTCATATTACTGCATATCACTGCTAGGCCATCTGGATTTTGGTGGCTGGTTGAAAAAAATGTAATCACTGGCTAGAAAAGTTTACTACCTTAACCATGATTTATTGAGTAAGCCACAGTGATAAAATTACATATCACATTAAATATCATACAAACATGATGTATGATTCCCATCAACTTCTCTGTTGGAGAAAGCTGCAATATTTCAAATAGCCATCGTATTATTGACAAACAGTGCTGGTTGCATAATGCAAATTCCATTACAAGTTCTTAAAATTTAAATGATGCATACCATTAAAGCAAAACGAAATGGAAACTCTTAACATCTATCTCCCTGTGCTGCATTCCTCCTATCTGCTGCAAAATACAAAAACCAGAAAGGCATTTCCCTCTTTCTGCTTTGCCAGTCTATGGCAAGTAAAACGTCTATGGTTGAATTCTATATTCCAACCATTGGACATAATGGTGGGAGGAAGTAATGAGATGTGCATCATAACATTATAGCACAAAGGCTGTTCTTTTTACACTTGCAACATCATGTTGTAAACATGTATGTAAGGGGTGGGATTTGCAGTATGACATCATGATATGCATTTCATCATGGTGATTGAAACTATGATTTCAACTAATGAGTAGGTTGCACATTCCTACTCTTATTTAATTATCTAATGTAATTTTTGTACTTAATTTAATACTGTACCTTTTACTATTAATATCATTTTATTAGTATTATATGTAAACTGTTTACAGTCTATTGATACTGGGTATAAAGCTCATATATAAACTTAACCATGCTTCCACTATGAATTGAGTTAAGCTTAATGTTACCATACTTATAAAAGGATCTAGTGGTTGAAAGCTGATAATATATCTTGAATCTCCAATGGTTACTGAAATGCATCAGATTAATCTCATGTTAAAATGGTTGTGGCTTGTGGCTTAGTTAAATTAGGAAAAAACATGAGAACATCTAGGGATGATTTAAAACTGTCTCAGTTGAGGGTGTAGTAGGTTGCCAGGATAAGTTTGTACCATGGCTTGGTACAACTGTACAAATGCCTACAATTGCAGGGGGGGAAATGAATATTATTGCTCAGATAATTTCTTTCCTATACATAGGAGATACATTTTAATACATATGACATTTTAATACATATGACCAGAATTGGAACCTGCAAGTCCATACTGTTTTTAATAGTTCTAACAAAAGATTCCTGCAAATATGACAGCATTTCCAATAAACCAGGTTTTCATCTGTGGTTCAGCTACACATTTATTTTTAAAAATCCATCAAACATATTAAACTTATCCTAAAAGAAGAAATGAAGTTAATGAATAACCTAATTATTTGAAATGATAGCATGGTTGAAAACTTACACAACTGCTCCAACCAGTTCTAGCTATGTAATGGACAGGCATCAGTAGCACCATACAGCCTACTCGATTGCAAATACTATATTGCTAGTGTTTGCTCAGCTCGGCTCCTTGAAGTAATAAAACTGCTGTTTTCAGTGGCACACATGATGAGGTGAATGGACTGAATTATCATCATTATATTTATTTTAATGCACTGTTATCAGAAACACAATATTATACAGTATATACTCAATCTTGTTTAGTCTTATACATATACTCAGAAGCATGAATTAAACTTATTTACTCTCATAGGTAAGCTTGGATAAAGCTCAGCAAAAAATAGTAATGTACACAATTTTATTTCTAGCATCTGTTGTTGTAGTTAATATTGCTCGAGCCATATGTTTGGACTGGATTTGGCATTCTTGTCCACTTATCAAGTCCTTTCCAAGGACTAGGAAAGGAAGGTATTATTGTTTAGTAATATAGATAACAAAGGATGCCAAATTAAAGATGCCTTTTGCAAATGACTGGTTATTTTGTCAATGCTGATGATGTCCAAATGGTGCTACAGATATTTTTGAGACTGCACCCAAGGCACCTAATAATTATTGCCGCAGTTGCCGCAGACCTGCTACTTCTATTTGCAGTTCTTTGTATCTTGAGATTTTCTCCATTTTTTAATCTTTTATTCTATTGTCTCCAGTTACTGTCACATCCACTATCCAGACTTGTTTTGTCTTTCTTATCAACAGTTGTTAAGTCTGTAGAGCAACAAAGATGATTAGGGGACTGGAGACTAAAACATATGAAGAACGGTTGCAGGAACTGGGTATGTCTAGCTTAAGAGAAAGAAGGACTAGGGGAGACATGATAGTAGTGTTCCAATATCTCAGGGGTTGCCACAAAGAAGAGGGAGTCAAGCTATTCTCCAAGGCACCTGTGGACAGAACAAGAAGCAATGGGTGGAAACTAATCAAGGAGAGAAGCAACTTAGAACTGAGGAGAAACTTCCTGACAGTTAGAACAATTAATCAGTGGACCAGCTTGCCTCCAGAAGTTGTGAATGCCCCAACACTGGAAGTCTTTAAGAAGATGTTGGATAGCCATTTGTCTGGAACGGTATGGGGTTTCCTGCCTAGGCAGGGGGTTGGACTAGAAGACCTCCAAGGTCCCTTCCAACTCTACTATTGTATTGTATTGTATTGTGTGGCAGTTGCTTGTCTGTTGGAATTCCACAATTGCAGAACACTTTAACCTTTACATTTTCTATTACTTTGTCTATTTTGTGATCCCACCATTTCTTGCTTGCAGGCAGATGGTAAGGTTTGCAGATATTCCAATGCTGCATTGTCATAGTAATAATAATAATATTATTATTATTATGTCTTCCTTGGCTGAATGACATGCAAACATATAAAAGATAGTGCTTTGCTATTATCTTAAAAAATAATTGAGACATGTTTGCCAAGTGTCAGATGCCCAGACAATTGGTTCTTTTGGATCCAGATAAAATAATAAGCACAGCAGTAAATAAATGGATGTTAAAACTTTATTATTAGCTCAAGCAAACAGATTTAAAAGCATAACATTAAAAAGCAAATCTGTTACAAGCTGCCAGGAGCTCCTTAATAACAACAGGAGAGATGCCCCATGGGTAGTCAGTTTCCACAGTACCTAATGCTAGGTTCTGTATAGAAGCTCTTCCCTAATAACAACCCCACAGGTTTTATCAAAACTTGGCGTCATGACTTCATGGCCTTGCTGTTGGACATATGACCTTGGCATATGACTCTTGCGATGGGAATTGAAAGTCTGAGACTTTCACAGCAAAAGAAACTTCCTCCCCCACCCCTCTCCTTTGTGCAGCAAGCGAGAGTGAAAAACAAGCAGAGTATCTCAGAATGAACTCTAAACTTCCAGACTTTTTTTTCAATATGGAGAATTTAAAATAGGTCACTAAACTCCTTGAAATAACAATGGTTCCTCCACTTTTCCACTACAAGATAATGTAGCAGTTTAGTCTTTTAAAGATATACAAGAAGGTCAGAGAACATTTATTAATTATAAACATATTTCCATATTTTAAACACAAGATTTGGGCTGCTTTGATCCAAAATCTGTTTCTCTCTCTACTGTTTTCTGGATTGTGAGTCAATCATGGATAATAAACTAGCCACATCTGATTTCTGCTGGAGTTAATTTTGTCATGGGACCATTGGAAGCAACAAGAAAAGTCTGTAGTCATCCATACTTCAGATGTGTCTTTAGATGGAAGAATATAGGCTTCCACACTATGCTTATTGGAATCACAGACTGCTACCAGCTGTGATTCTGTCTCCTTTGAATACTGGCCCAGTTCTCTTAGAAGGGATGAGGAGAGGGTGTAGTACTGTGCAACCTCACCTTACATCAATTTCACAGATCTAGCATAGATTTGTAGGGTGCAGTTAGTAGTTGCCATCTAAGGAAACTGACAAAATAATTTGGTAAACAACTGGCTAAGATTGTTAAATTATACCAGATGCATGGATATGTTTATTATACTATTTCTCATTAAATAAAGTCAAATATTTGTCTTTTAACCAACTAATCATAGTATTGGCAGCCTGCTTTCTTGTATATGCATGAAAAAGAAAACTCTGAATAACAGGAGTGGGGTAAGGATAATTGAAATCCAAATATCAAGTCTAACTTATGATCTAAGTCTCTGTTTTATTAATCTTAAAGAAATGTTATGGATCACAGCAGGTTAATAAATGTAGGATACCAATGAATAGTCTAAAACGTTATGGCGAACCTTTTTTTCCTTGGGTGCCGAAAGTTTGTGCGCGATATCATGTGCGTGCTGACACCCATAATGCAATGCCCCCCACATAAGCACCGACCCCCCTGTGCTTCCCTGCCCCCTGCACAGGTGCGTGCAACCCTGTTTTGGTGCTAGCAGGCCTCCCTGAAGCTTCCTGGGACCAAAAACACGGTGGGGGGAGGCGCATCCCCCACCCACCCCACACAAGGGTGCGTGAGATCCCGCCCCCACCCCGCGTATGCATGCGCATCTCCCAGCAGACCCAAAAATCAGCTGGCCAGCGGGAAGCATGTACACATGCGCAGTAGTGCTGACCTAGTTGACAGCTCGTGTGCCTGAAGAGATGGCTCCGCGTGCCATAGGTTTGCCATCATGGGTCTAAAAATATAGGCTTAGCAATAGCAATTTACTGCTGTAATTTGGGTAATATCTGCATTGCACCAATAGTTGCGTAACAGTTCTTGGTCTAAGCTTGCTGTTTTACTGCAATAGTAAAACCCAAAATTATTTACTTTTCGTTAGCCACACCTAATACCCTTTGGCCCCAAATAGTTACTGTTTTAGTATGCTTCTACTCTTTCATGTATTTTCAAGCAAAAACAAAGTATTTCGTTGAACTTTGGGCTGAACTTTCAAGTTGAGTAGCTATATATTTCTTTTTTTTAAGTGTATTTCCTAATGGTAGATAATGAACAAATTATCAAATTGAGTGATTCAGCTGAGTCAGTTGCTATAATCACCTATCTTTACAGCACGTAAGGTATGAAGGCAAAACAGTGCTTTTACATACATGGAGGGTCAGGCTGTCTGCATTCCTTAGACTAAAAATGTCTTCTCCCAGGATTGCATAGCTACCTTGCAATCCAGGGCAAAGATGCTACTGCTTTAAGGTGTTACATAGAGTACTGTGCTAATGGTCCTAGGAACCCCATAGCCCTTTTTGCCTTTGAACCTGGCATATTCCCTACAGCTCAGTTAAGTGGCCTCAGGTAGCCAACCCTGGGTAACCTTTAAAAACTCAGTACTCTCAGATCTGTATTTAATACTGGGTAGAAGATGGCCAAGAAATCCTAGTTCTTTAGGCTAGGCTGGGAAGCCAAACAAGGGAACAAACAAACAAAAGATCTGGAAGAAGGCAGAATGATTATTCTGTATAATTGTTATGAAAATAATATTCATGTAGTTCCTTGATATGAGACTCAGTTCAATGGATTTAAAAAAAAATATTTAGCTATAGGCATCAAAGAATATCTACTTATTAATCAGAATGAATCAATTTATCCAATATATTGGAGAGCAGTTCTCATATATGTATAAGCATCCACGATGGCTTAAGTGCTTCTTGCCAAAGATAATACTAGTTTTTCATTTGATTTGTTCAACATCTTTCATATGTATCTTCCAAAAATGCAAAAGAAACAGCACTTTCAATTCCAGGATACAAAACATTCCTGACTGAAATTAGGAAATATTTGTCAGGTGCAAACCACCAGACCCACAGCTACTTTATTATTCTATGCCTATTACACAGGAATCTCCCCAGACTGGCAGCTTTCTTAGGATTTCTTAGGAAATTTGACGTAAGGCTCAAAGGCATTCAGAGGAGGGGACATTATATTTATGTAACAAGTCCAGATTAATTCCCTGCTTGAGCCCTCCTCTGAACTTGGACAGTTGTTATCCAACAATATAGAGCTTGGTGGTACAGTGATTAGACTGCAGTACTGCAGACTAAGTCACTGCTCACTCCAGGAGTTTGATCCTAACCAGCTCAAGGTTGACTCAGCCTTCCATCTTTCCGAAGTCAGTAAAATGAAGATCCAGATTGTTGGGGACAATATGCTGACTCTGTAAACCATTTGGGGTGGGTGGGCTGTGAATCACTGGGAAGCAATATATAAGTCTAAGTGCTAATATAAGGTAAAGGTTCCTCTTGCACATATGTGCTAGTCGTTCCCAACTCTAGTGGGAGGTGCTCATCTCTGTTTCAAAGCCAAAGAAATGTGGCCAGCATGACTAAACGCTGATATTTTCTTAATGGTTAATGCAGGTTAATGAAACCATTTGGATTTCAGAAATTTCTGGAGAATCTATTACACTAATCCAAAAATCACTCTGTGCGTATCCTTGGCTATCACCTAAAAACACTTGTCTTCCTGTTTAGTACCAGGTCCCTATGTATTTTCCAGTTTATCATGAACATAGGTTTATGAAGGAGGAAGAGCTGCTGATTGTTGCTGAAGCTAGGTAGTTGTAGCATAATTCATTAGAACAGTTTTGCAGTGCTGACAATTTTAGTCTGCGATGATATATTTCTTCATTACCACTGTGGCTTTCTGCAGCACAAAAAGTACTGAAAATTAAGGCTAGACAGGATGCATTTCACCCTTCATTAAATTTCTGAGGAGACACTCAAGTACTAGTTCTGAATAGTTTTAATATATATCTTATGAACCTAAAATATCTAAATTTAAACCTGGTGGAATTTAAATTCCACTGGGTGGGGAAACTTGCAAAGAGAGGCTGATAACCACATAAAACTCTTACTGTCTCTATTTTATGCCACTAAATCCAATGTAATTATATGAAAACAAGGATTCCAGACATCAAAGTATGGTTAGTTGATGAGACATATTAATTTGTTCTTTTAACATCTACCTTTTATATAATATTAAAATATCAAACAACTCTTGTTATTGAAGCATCTACTTAATATGTCAAGAGGTGATAATGTCTTTTGAAGACAGGGCAGTCTCAAACTATAATCTTGTACTGATTTACCTGATAGAATTGTACTGTCAGACTCTCTTCTGTTAGGCAACACTAAAACAAACATCTTCTTTCTCAGGTAAATGAAAATTAAGGTGGAATTAGTTTTTAATTCAGTGACAACAAATTCATGATCCCAATAATCATTTTTGCAGTACTCTCAGTAAACCTTTAGATTCCACTGGTGAAATTTGACAATCAAAATTGCCAATTTTCTGTAAAACGGTGTTTTGCTTTGTTTTTACCGTTTGCTAAAATAAGGGGTAAAATAAGTATGTAATATCTCTGGAAGGTTTAGCAATCATTTCTCGTCCTCAAACCCACTAGAGTTAGTCCTCGATTTACAACTGCAATTGAGCCCAAAATTTATGTTGCTAAGTGAGACATTAGTTAAGTGAGTTTTGCCCCGTTTTATGACTTTTATTGCAACAGTTGTTAAGTGAATGGCTGCAATTGTTAAGTTACTAACATGGTTAAATGAATCTAGCTTTCCCATTGACTTTGCTTGTCAGAAGGTTTCAAAAGGGGATCACATGACCCCAGGACACTGTCATAAATATAAACCAGATGTCAAGATCTGAATTTTGATAACATGACCAAGGGAATGCTGCAACAGTCATAATTGTGAAAAATGGTCCATAAGTCTCCTTTTTAAGTACCGTTGTAATCTTGAACGGTCACTAAACAAACTGTTGTTAAGTCAAGGACTATCTGTCCTTGTGGCAAAAAACCAAAAGAACAATATTTGTTCAGTATCAATATCACTACATTATTGGACAAGTCTCAACAAAGTCTCAACAAATTTAAATATTTTTATATATAAGGAACATATAAGGGAAGTATAGTCCTTGGCCATAAAAATTGGGATGCTCCTAATCTCTTAACAATCTAAAGGCCAGCCTGGAGTATAGATTTGTATATGCGCATGCACATATACCCAGGTTTTTATATTTTATCCATGATAAAAAAACAAGTTGAGGAAAAATTTGATATGAAGATAAATTAGATGCATTTTAAAATCAACATATTTAATAAATTACATCCAGAATGAGATAATTCAAGTAAATTCTGATACAAATAAATAATAACAAGCACATACATATTTAAACCATTCTGCAAACCCTTTGCTAACTCTGCCTGCATGTTACTTCTAGATTTCTGTAAAATCTTACTTTTTTACACTTAAGCAAGAAAAACCAAACCTACAATTACATATTAGATGATATTTGCCTCAATAGCAATAACTTTGAGGGGGATATGGAGTCCTAGTGGACAATCACTTAAATATGATCTTTGCTTTCAATAAGCATGCTTGCATAATTTCCTCTAATAGTTAGTCCTTTTGGATGTTCAAGGAATGCAAAGCAGCCTTCTCCAGCACCTTAGCACAAAAGAATAAATCATCGTCCTCTTGTTCTAATTATGTGCTCACTGTTGCATTAGTTCTATCCGAACAAGAAATACTACTGAGTCTACATTTTGGTGTTTTTTTTTAAATAATAATTTATATAGCCATCCATCTCTCATGCGATTTTGGGTGGCTTACAAAAAAATAAATAAAAACAAATAAAATGCATAACATAAGAACACATTGCAGCTATATATCATAAATTTTGATTGAAATGATTTGATCCTTTATGAGTTTGTCTAAATCCCTCAATGCCTTTTTCTTCGTTGATTTTTTTTTACTTACCTTCCATCTGTAAAATTATAACTCTCAACTACTTCTATCATCTTATTGATCATTTTAAATTCTAATTTTCCTAAGTTGACACAGTCTCTGCTTTAAATGATGTTCATCAAGGAAAGACTTGCCTCTTCTCCTTCTTGTTCTAGCATTGTAAGGTAAAGGTTCCCCTTGCACATATGTGCTAGTCATTCCCAATTCTAGGGGGCGGTGCTCATCTCCGTTTCAAAGCCGAAGAGCCAGCACTGTCCGAAGACGTCTCTGTGGTCATGTGGCCGACATGACTAAACACCAAAGGTCCATGGAACACTGTTACCTTCCCACCAAAGGTGGTTCCTATTTTTAAGTAGCTTTCAAACTGCTAGGTGACATTGAGAGATAGTATATGTGTGTATATGTAAATGTGTATGTATGTGTGTGGGTGTGTGTGTGTGTATGCTATTGTTAAAGGCTGATCCCCACACTTGCCATAAATAATACCCCTGGTTTGGGGAGTTACATAATGTGGGTCAAAATATTGATTTTAAACTACTGAGCATTCTTATCCATAGAGTGGCTTTCCTGTAGCATATTTCAGAGGCTCAAGACATCTTAACGAAAATTCATCAGGGTTGAATCAGTCACCTCCGCGGAGGTCCTTCAGTTCTTGGTCAACAGCAATTGACAAATTAAGTGTCCTTGTGGCCACAACCCCTTCACTATAAATCAGTCTTTCCCTTCCACATCCACCCTCTTGAGAAGCAAGAAAGGATGAAGGAGAAATCCTTAAATCCTTGCGAAATGCAAACAAGGCAAACCAAAACAGTCAATTTCAAGACTGAAACAAAAACCAACTTCTTTAATGCAACCAAAAGAAATAAATATCAGCACAACACACAGTAAAAAAAATAAAAAATAAAATTCTAAATAAAACCAATAAAACCAAACTACCACGGTACAATTCTAAATAAAACTAAGCTACCATGTATATCTGCAAATGAGCCAAGAATTTTGGCCAAATGCACCCAAAAAATTGGGTTTGGCTTACCTATGTATGAGCTTATTTGCAAGTACATATGGTAATACTTTTTAAAAGTACTCCTATAGCAATAGCACTTAGACTTATATACCGCTTTACAGTGTTTACAGCCCTCTCTAAGTGGTTTACAGAGTCAGCATATTGCCTCTAACAATTTGGGTCCTCATTTTACCTACCTCGATGGAAAGCTGAGTCAACCTTGAGGAAGGCTGTTTTTACTATGTATATCCTACGTATTTATGCCTGTGGATAGGCCCATGCATGGATAAGTCAACTCTCAAATTTTTAACCAAAATACCATGAAAAGTATGTAATTGTAGATAAGCCAGTTTGAAAATGAAAACATTTGAGAGTCAGCTTATCCATGGGTGATACATTTTACATGGTATTTTGGTTAAAATTCAAGGGTTGTTTCCTAAAGTCACTACTTTAGTACCAGACTCTGCCAACTCTCTCGCAAAACCAACCAAACTCTTCCTGCCCCAAATCTGACGGAACTCCTTCTTTTCCTCTATTGGTTGTCAGAAGTCAGGTGACACCCTTTGGGCATATAAAGTTGGTTTGTTTTTGAAAGGCTGGTTGTACCTATTATGCCACTTAAGAAATGTTCAACATATTTGCACTTCGGCTACAGAATCTCCAAAACCTTAAAAATATAAGCTATAAAAATGGTTCAGACATAAATTGAAAGTGCTTTGTTAAAAGATATTGATATTCAATGTAAGAAAAGTAAGTAGTATAATGATATTTCTACTTACTTTGATGCTTGTTGATGTTAAATGGTGTTGTACTAAAGAGGCATATATAATAAGTGTTCATGAAATGTTTAAAGACATGCTCTTAGATGTATTTCATAGGTTTAAGTATAAGGGACAACTGCATCTCCTCCCATTGCCTTTTTCGTAAGTGAAAGGTTCAGAAAAGAAATGTTTGTACAAAACAGGAAGAGAATATTTTAGGGCACAGGAAAAACACTAGAAGGCTAATCATAGGTTCTGAACTGTCAAAAATAGAGTAGCAAGAGAATGGAGTAAGGGAGGGGTGGATTATACTAATATTAAGGAGTGCAAAAAGAGGGATGTGTGATTAAAAAGGTGTGTGCTTATCAGAAAGTATATGTTTTATTATCATTTTCATTATTTCAAACAAACGTCATTGTATATTAGCATTATGTATAATCCTTCAGGCACGACCTTGTTTGTTTTAGCCTAGAATAACACTGTGGTGCACCTGGTCTTCTCCCTTTCTTAAAACACATTCCCCATATAATAGCCTACATGATATACATAGGAATTGATAGTTGCATTTTCTTTTATCCTCTCTTGTGCCTTCACTTAATTTGCCTGTTGCATCTTATTCTTTTTAAATAATTTGCATAATTTTCCTTGCCTGGAAAGGAATATTGCCTTAAATAGTTATCCAGTAATTTCCTGCTTATCTCATTTAAAATTATATGTAACTATTTGGATTTTATGTTCTTCTTTAAAATATTCCTCTGTTTATTTTTTGAGTGGTTGTAGCCCCTCCCCATTTCTCATCAATGTAAGCACAACAGTGTATTCAAACTTCCTTCATAGAATGTCACTATTACTCATGTTATCTGCACTGCTATTTATTTGCAAAGTAAGAATTTTTAATCCATAGTACAAGAGAGCTTAGTGTTACATATATGAGATTTTAATAGAAAACTTTATGGCATCCAATCCATTATTTAAAAAGGTACTGATATGGATATTTCATATCTATGCAGGATTGCCTCAGGATCTGCAGGTAGTAAGTTGCAGCTTCATTGATAGAAAGTAAAATAAGTAAAAATAGCAGTAAGGCTATGGAAAATTATGATTTTATTAATTATTAAATTTATGCAGTTTTTGTTTCTTTTTTGCCAATTTTTTGCTACGTGACTTGTGTAATCATACTTTCAAATGCATTCTATATGCTATATCTGTGCAACATTCATATAATAAAATTATTGATTAATATAAGTTCACAGAATTCATCTGGTGAATATTCTTCTATTGCCATAATTTGTTACCATTCATTGGGAGGTTTTATTGAGCAATTATATCATTTTCTAGATCCACAATTATTTTAAAAGGTGCACCATACTCTTCATAATAGGAAGTAATGGTGAATTTATAATACATGATTAAGAATGTATTTAAATTTCTGCCAGAGTTCTGGATTTTGCAATATTTGTCTAATGTCTTTTCCATCATCATTATTATTCTTTCATTTCTTTGTAGAAATTTTCAATAATGTCAACAGACAAAGAACCAGTTTTCCAGACATCCAAATTAGCTGAGATAATTTTTCATCAACATAGTTTTTATTTAGTGACACCACCAATATAACTGAATTAAAATATTTGATTAATTGTCAGGGTGTTTTATCTTTCATCATTTTGGAAAGAGTTACTGGTATTTATCTTTTAGAATTATGCAATATGGGATATAAACATTACATTCTGTGGCACCTCTGGAGAAAAACTGCCTTGAGTTGAACTCGCATTTTGATAACTTTCCTAGATACGTCTTGACACTTTTCTAGGCGATAGTATGGAAGTGATTTTTTTTCACTGCTTTCTTTAAGAGTATTTAACTTGATTGCTCTGTTCTGGGCTAATTATATATTATTCTATCATGTGAGAGGCAGAAAATGGAAATACTACTATATAAAGATATAGGATGGAAGATATACCCTGTGAATCTGAAGCCATCTGGATTGCAATCTGTCTTCTCCCTCAGGCTTCTTGAACAATTACTGTGGCGCGTATGTGAGAATGAAAAGGGCTCTGTGTGTATCCTTAAGTAAAGTTTTGTGCTATATTGTAATCAATAGTGCTAAGAAGTTAATATAAAAATGTGTGCTGCGTGTCGGAGTGACACACAGGACTGATATCTCATGCCAAGTGTGTGTATTCCCCACATAAACTCTAAGGGCACTGAACAAACAAGTGCTTCTCCAGCAATCTCAAGTTGTTGTTAAGTGGGGAGACCTAGTATCGTGTACCCCAATAAGTAAGACTAATTGGCTGTGAAAAGTAACGCTGAGATGGGTGAACCCAAGCACTGCAGTTTGTAAAATCAGTTTATGCCAGGGGTGTCCAAACTTGGGAACTTTAAGACTTGTGGACTTCAACTCCCAGAATTCCCCAGCCAGCCATGCTGGCTGGGGAATTCTGGGAGTTGAAGTCCACAAGTCTTAAAGTTCCCAAGTTTGGACACCCCTGGTTTATGCTTCCTTTCTCTGAGCCAAAAGAGCCTGTTATGGTGAATAAGTAGTAGATTTTTTTAAAAAATGAAAATAATTTATAACTTCTAAACCTCCCAACTCTAAACATAAAGTTGCATAATGATGCACCATTGAACAGATATCAAGGTTGCAAGCATATAACGCATTAGCATGTATTTCAGGTTAGCAGAAATACAGGTGTATTGGAAGAAACAATAAATTATGGATTGAAAACAGGTAAACAAAAAGATAAACGTATTTCTCGAAGGCAGATTTAACATTCTTTAAAACAGTAGTGGAGTTTATGCTGAGCCATCTTTTAACAATGGTATATTAAATGATTCATAATTGATTGGGCTGATGTGTAATACTAATCAATAAACTATACCGATCACAATGGCTAAGTCTGTAGAACATGCAAAGTCAAAACAAATCACAACATAGTGTAATGTCTGAATCCAGTGACTTGATTTAGCACCAGGTCTGACTCAGTCACCCTATGTCAAATGATTAATTTTATTATTTTTACAATAATGTATGTGCCACCTGATTCAGAGGGGCTCCAGCTCTTGCTGTCTTGAAGGGTAACCCCATATAGTATACTGTGAATCTCAATAGTCCAAAGAAACACACGAATAACTGTTTTCATTGCTGTATCTAGGAAAGGAAATAAGTTGCAGATTAGCCAGAATTGGCCACAGTCACTATAGCAGGAACCATGTATCTGCGGAACTTCCGAATTACATACCAGCTCTTTGAAAGATAACATCATTCTACCAGAAACAACATCCACAGAATTAGAAGTTTTCTGTAGAACTACATCCTGCTGGGATCTACTCTAAGTTCCTTTCCATACTGTCCCTCACAACCACCAGTCACTGGATCAGAATTCCTACGGCCCCCTCTTTCTTGGCCTGGGATGATCATATACGTTTGGCTAAAATCAATTCACTAATGATACTTAACTTGAAACTGACAGATAACTTCTCCTACTGGTTAAGCAAAGTATAGGAAAGGGCAGATTCTGGGACTCTCAGAATGCCCAAGGACTTAAATTCTCCTTCCCTGAACTCTTGATTAGAAGTGTCCGTTCAGGAACAAGCTTAATCACTAGAAAACAGTGTGTTATCTCTCTTCCCGTTGCAAGCATCAACTGTTGCAGTATAGAATAGGTACATACAAGAAACCAACATTGATACCATGTAGAATGAATGAAATATTTATTCAGGTGAAATGGAGACAATAACAACTATTTTATTCTACTTGCTCTATAAAATCAGGATCATTCCAGGTTTTGTTTCATCTGAAACGTAAACAGCCAAACCATTTGGGGTTTTGTTTCAAACGAATCCTTAAAAATTATGTTGGATGGATCCAATTGTTCTAATTATTCCCAAACTCTTGAAAATTGAATTCCTCCAGGAGGCCTGACAAAAGTGAAATAACTCAGTGCGGTTGTTTTTATAAATTTGATGATTATAGAATTTTACATAATTCCTACCATAGAAACTACGTAAACTTTTATGTTGTTTATAATTACTAAAAACCACCAAAAGCTTTGCAGTATAAATACACAATAATCCAAATTATTTTAACTAATAAACAATCTAAATTGTACATGCTTATAAATAGAGTGAATAATTAATTCAAAAAAATTACAAATAAATTATCCAATTCAATAATCCAAATCCCAAATGTTTGAATGTGATACTTTGCCTTGGGCTTGAAATAAAACTTATTTCCAGTTTTGTGTATTTTTAATCACTTATAAATACAACACTATATTAAAAAACATAGAATTGAATTTTGTATTATAAAATTATATCAGTTAAGAGTTCACTAAGAAATAATGTTTGGTTTTAAGTTTTGATGAATGAGTTTAATTGACTTTCACACATGGTTTCCTGAACCACAATTGGTTAGGTTAACATAATTTATCAATTATGAAGCTGTATAAACATTTTGGCTTAATGTAATGTGTGATTCCATTCAAAAACAAACCTAAAATTATTTTTCCCCCGTTAAAAAATGCCCATTTTGCTTAAATCTGTGTAAGGAAGCACACCGAAGAAACAATATAGAAACTGAGTCATTTGAAACCACATTAAAGAAAGTGTCCTTACATATGTTAAAGAGGACAGCCTGGGAATGAAATATTTGCAGACATAAGATTCACTCCATTATTACTGTGGATCCACTTTTTAGATTTCCCATAAATGTGATTGGCACTGTCAATGATATTTGACCAAGTTAGTTAAGCAAGTTCTTTATTACTATTAAATTATCAGTTCTTGTTCAATTTTTAAAAAGAACAGCTTATTCTTATTGATGTTTGGGTACAGTTTATTCTAGAATGATAATGGACTAGCAGCATGCGGGGTGATTTTGTGGTTAAAATGTGAACAGGGTAAGCTGTTAATAATTGGATGACAAGTCAACCACATAGTTCTTAAATGATAATACTGGACAATTTGTATGCATGTCAAAATATTCCACATTTGGAGATCTAGCTTTGAGTCTCAACAGAAACACACATCTGGTGTTTTGGTTAGTAAATGGTACAAATTGAGTTTTGTTCCAAATACAGTAAACAGGCTTGTTTTATTTTGGGCAGTAATGTTGAGATGGGATAAATCTCCTTCCCCCCAAAACCCAGGATATTGCCAGCTTAAGGGAGCAAATTGTTGGGAATTGTTGAAAAGAGAATAGGAGAGTGCAGTTCATCTGATCCACTGTTGTCTTACTTTTCCCATACGAATTTGTTTTATTTGAAACCCAGAATCATTAAAACAAAAATGGCTCGCCTGAAATATGTATTTTTAACCTATGTTTCAATGTGGTAATAGTCTAATCT
This sequence comes from Natrix helvetica, assembly GCF_964273705.1. Classification (NCBI taxonomy): domain Eukaryota; kingdom Metazoa; phylum Chordata; class Lepidosauria; order Squamata; family Natricidae; genus Natrix; species Natrix helvetica. Next base: position 184,993,101 of record NC_138552.1, read on the forward strand.
ACTCATCTGGAAGCAAATTCCATCCACCTGAATAGAACTTTGAAGAGTCATGCATAAATATTTTCTCAGGGAAGTGGAAGTAAGCTAGAAAAAATATAATGGAAATAATAGATGACAGGAAGACAAGCAAAACCACAGGTTTGCCTGATAGACAAATTCTAGGACCTACAAAGACTATGGCAGCCGCAAACATGCCCACTCCCTTTACTCCCTTTATTATTTGTATGTGTTTTTTTTACGGTAAGTTGGCTTGGATGTCAAAGGAAATTAAATATTATATGTGTGTTTCTGGAACCTGCATGGAATGAGAATATAGGCAGTTAGGCCAAGGCTTGACACTTTTTTCAGTTCATATTCCACTAAATTTCTTTTAAGCACTGCAGTACTCCAAATCATTGATTATAATGAAGATCCTCTGTTGTCCACAAAGACAGAAGACATCCTTATGTGTTATTTTTCATCAAACAATATAATTTTAAATGTTTGCATTTTTGGAGCCAAAAGAGGAACTTTTTTCTATCATAAATTGAAGGGTGATGAGGATAATTCCTAGAGTATCCGGTTTATTATTTGGGAAACAAAAATTACTATTTAAAAAATGTACCTACAATTCATGAATAGGCTAGTTACAGTACATCCCAATCCAATGCGCTCTTTGCTTTGCTTTTACTCTTTTCCTATGTGTACATTTTTCCGATATGCAAAGTTTAGAATCAGGTTTAGAGCGCAAGCTACTACACGCCTGTATTCTCACAAATAAATCCAAATTCAGTGACGAGAAGAGGATTGCCACATTAATGGAGAAGGGGTGGGCGTTTTACAGCGAAGAAAACAGCCTATCGCGGACTACCTTAAACGTATGAATGTATCTTGTTCATACCGTTTTCTGGAAACCTGCAGCCCTTCCTTGCGCGCGGGACCCAAACTGTTGCTAATTTAGTTTCCATCCGAAAGAAACAACAGTAGTTATTGCTACCTTACAACCATCAGCCTCAGATCAAGACTAGCCTTTCCCTTCCTGGGTAATGCTGCAGGAAGCTGCAGCGGCAGCCTCAAGATAACGAACGGGCAGCCCTTTAAACAGGGAACGAGAGAGGTTCCCGACACCCGAGAGTAGTAGTTGCAGTCGCGGGAACGAGAGATGAAACTCGCTAAAAGGCGCGAAGAAACGCGGAGAAGGGAACTCGCGGAGACAGGCGAACTCATGGCTGTCGCTGGAAAGTTTGCACACGCACAGCTAAGGAGGTGGGAAGGGCGCGGTCCGAGCCGCGGTTAGGAGCAGCTCCTGCTACCTTTAGGAGGCGCTTTGTTTCTCCCTCCCCCCTCCTCTCCAACCGTCTCCCGACGGACCGCGCAAACCGAGCGCTTCTCCTCCCCGGCTATCCTTCAGCCGCTTGCCAAAGGCGGTTTGCAACCACCGCGCCGGGAGTCACCCTCAGCTTTCATGGAGAAAGGAGGTTTCAAGAGGCTCGGGCGGCTCTTCCACCACAGGAGCGAGTCCGAGGACTCAGAACCGGACCTGGGTAAGGATACGCCGCTTTCCTCTCCTTGTCCGTCGCCGCGCTTAGAAGGGCGGCGGGAACATCGCGCCAGCTGCTCCTCTACCACCACCACCGTTTCCGGAGAGCGCAAGAAGCGGTCGGCTTTCGGACACTGGCGCTTGAAGAAGAAACAGCAACAGCAGCAGAGGAAGGAGGAAGAGGCAGTGGTGGACCCCTCTCCCCTCTTCACGCCTTCCTTCGACGCCTCGGAGCCCACGACTCCCACTAACAGGTAATCCCGGCCTGGTTGCTGTCATCTCCAGGCGCGCCCATCCACCTGCGTCTCTCTTGCTCGTCTCCCCCCCGCCCCTTCCCACTCCTAATACAACCACTTGTAGTTGATGCTCCCACCCCGCTTTCTCTCCCCGGAGGAGCAAAAGGGTCTCCCCCCCCCAGCAGCACCCGACCCCCCCCCCTTTCCCCGTTGCTCCTTAGTTTGCTTCAGGTGGTTTTGGGGTGACCCAAACTCTTCTCCGACCGGTGGTTCGTTCCTGCGAGGAAAAACGCGCGCGTCCCCTTCTCTCCTCCCGACGGACGCTGCTCTCGGACTAACGGAGGAAGCCGGGTGGGCTTTGCTGAAATGTACCCTTTCTCCCAAAGTGTGAAGCAAAAGCAAGCGCCGCCCTTGCATGATCCTTTTCCCGGAGCTCTGAGTCTTAAAGGCACAGCACTGCTTGTTTTCATCTTCCACCTGTGACCTGTTGTTTATTATGGTCTTACCAAACCGTTGGGACTTGGGAGAGAACATTAGGTCTCAGCACCGGCTTCCCTAACAGTTGCAATGTCTCTCCTCAGTCTTTTCCCCTTCCCCAAAATCCTAGGATCTATTTTTTTTTAAAAAAAAACACCACCTAATGAAATTGAATCCTGGAGGAATGAGGACAGACAAAAGAGTTACTTTTAACAACACATAATTAAACTCTGGAATTTGCCATCACAAGATGTGTGCCTGCCTGCCTGGCTACTTCAAAAAAGAGTTGGAGTCAGGGGGATCAATGGCTGTTAACCTTGATGAGGGAAGAGCTGCCTCTGAAGTAGGCATCTCTAATGGTAGTGGGTTTTTTTCTGCTTCTGACAGCCCATTTCAGAATAGACTGGTGGACTAGATGGGCTGGGAGGCACGGCTTATGTTACTATTTGGTTTGGCTTGCTGACCCATCATCCTTCACACATCTACATATGTTGCCTACCAGATAGAGAAGCTCTGTGATGTTGGTCTCTATTTTAAAGAAAATTCTTCAGTATTAATACATGTGTCACCAGTAGATGGAATTGATTTATTAGTCAGAATGAACTTTGAAATTGCTGTTCTTCCAAAGCATCGCAGGTACAATGACAGTGGCAGGTAGAGTATCAAGATCTGAATTCCTGACATAATAATTATACTGAAGTATGTGTCATTTTACATCCTGTATGTCTCTGAAATGCACTGGTGGGGATTTTCCTACAGTTCTGATGCAAGAAGTCATCCAAGTGTTCAACTTAGACATGTTTTCACATTTTTTCATATTTTTCATTTTCTCAATTTTATTGGGCATTGTTATGTTAAAATATGATAAAGGACCATATATTCCTTATAGGTTTTCCCATCCGTCTTGGGTCCCCGAAAATCCAGTTTCACTTTTTACAATGAAAAGAGATAGACACTTACATGAGTAGTCCTCACTTACTGACTGCAGTTGGGATTGGCAACTCTTTTACTAAGTGACAGAGTCATTACGTGAGACATCACTGACCATGCTGGATTCAAATATTGGTTCCATTTTTAGTTAAGCGAACAGGTGGTTCAAGTTGACCATGGTTTCCAAACTTCCTGTCAGCATTCTCACTAACTTTACTTGTTGAATCTGGGTGTGTGAAGATCATAAAAGGCGATCTCATGACCTTGTTACACTGTGACCATTGCAAATGTGCCCCAGTTTGCAAAGTGACTGAGTCAGGATCATGTAACTCTGGAGACCCAGAGAGCAGAAAGTTCAAGGACCAGTTGTTAACCTACTTTTTCAATGTTGTCACCACTTTGAATCATCACTGAACAAGGCAGTTGATAAGAGAAGATTATCTGTATAGTATTTTAAGAGTGAAGTCTTGAGATAAGCAGTGTTGTATTAAAAAAAAGTGAATTGTGATCACTCTGTCATCCACATTTCTAATCTTTGCTGTAAGAACCATTTTATGGTGTACTTTTGCTTTTAATACAACTTTTACCTATTTTGAACACATTTTAAATGAGAAGTTAAAGTGGAATTTCATAATAAAGTATCATAATGTTTACAATACATTTTAAAAAGCTTTTCTGATTGTGTTTTGATAGAAACAAGAACATATTTTTTAAATGTTTAGAATTGTTGCATTATCACTGTAGTAGGGATCACATACATTGACACGATAATACTTTGGAATGACTTGTTGAATGAAAAAAATGCAGAAAAATATTTCATTGCTAATTAAAATATTAATTAAAAACAAAATGGAGTCATAAAATATGTATTCTAATTAATGCAGGGTGAGCTTTCAATGGCCTTGTGTACTGAGCATTATGGGATGTGCAAACAAAAATAGTGTAGTACTTTTGATCTTGTTCAATTTCTTGTTCATTCTAAAACCATCAAGCAAAAAAAAAAAAAAAGCAAGTGTTGGTGATGGTTACCTATTTGAAAACAACCTAAAAGTAGTTTAATATATGTAATGTAGCCTTGTGTTGAAAATTTCTTCTGCATTTTTTTTCACCCATACCTTTCATTATTTAATGAAAAAGTCACTTTTTTCTATTGACAAAAAAAGCTTGGGAAAATCCTCATGGGAGGGTTGAGTTGAAAAGATATGTATGAGTCTCTAGTCTTCCATTCAGAAACAATAGCTTGTAACAGCTTATTATCAGTTTAAATCCCAAGGGAAAACCTACTGAGGATCTATTCTATGCCATAGACTTCCATCACTTATAAAAACAAATCAAATTAAAAATATCACCAAAATAAATTAGCTTCTTAGCATCTTAAGAATGAGACGAGGGAGGGAGGGGAGAGAAAAGAGAACTCTTATAGAAAAGACACTTATAGGCAGGGGTGGGCTGCTGGGGGTTCGGGAGAACCTCTAGATAAGATTCTGTGAAACCCCAGAATCTTATCTAGAAGCTGTTTGGAGAAACCCCAAATCCCACTCCTGGCTGGCCCTATCCACCCCACCCCACCCCTCCCAGGAATCATCACATGGCCCATTTTGGATGCAGATAAGCGCAGGGCATGTGTGGAAGTTTTGGGAGGGTGAAAAACAGGACTACCAGAAGTTTGGGAAGACTGGAAACAGGCCCATTTCATTTACAGCATCCAGAGAACTTCCAGAGCTTGGGGAGGCTGTTTTTGCCTTCCCAGAGGTTTGAAGAAAGCCTCCAGAGCCCAGGGAGGACAAAAACGCTCCCCCTCACTGAGGCCACTAGGCCAGGCCTACCATGGCCCCATTTTTATCCTTGAACCTACTTTAATATTTGTATGGGTATGATGTTACATTCTCAACATATAAATTGGAGTGAGCTGTAAACCAAATACTGATAGTCCTCAAGTTACAACCATTTGTTTAATGACCTTTTAAAGTTACAATGGCATTGAAAAAAGTGACATAACCAATAACCCTTATAACCATTGCAGCACTCCATGTCATGTGATCAAAATTCAGATGTTTGGCAACTGGTAAGTATTTATGATGGCTGGCCAGGGTCATGTGATCACCTTTTGTGGCCTTCTGACAAGCAAAATCAATGGGAAAGCCAGATTCATTTAATAACTCTGTTACTGACTTAACAAGTGCAGTGATTCACTTACTAACTGTGGCAAGAATGGTTGTAAAATGGGATAAAACTCACTTAATAATTGTCATGCTTGGCAATGGAAATTTAGAGCTTAATTGTGGTAATAAATTGAGGATTATCTATAAACACTAATACGGTATGGTCCTTGCTTATAGTAAGAAATCACTTGAGGTTTACCTAAGTCTGTTTCTGGAAAGACTCATTTTGAGAACTACAAGAGCTGACTTACGGCGAACCTACATCTTGCTTTCAAATATGGAAATACGATCCATGATTTTGTTTAGTATTTTTTTTAAGTCACATAAGTTAATAACCATATCCGTAAATTTTGGGAAATAATTTCAGGTAGCTTAATTATGCAGTACACTATTTGAAGTATTTCCTTTTGTCATGGTTGAATCAGCTGGTGATTAATACCTTTGCATGCCTTTTACAGCCGAGATTATAGCATCCTAATTGCTAGAGTATAATTAATATGGCAATAGATAACTGATATTTCCTGAACTAATTCTGTAAAGTTAACACCCCAAATCTAACTAAAGTTACTTAAAAGTAAAAATTAGCATGATGATTCCTTACATTTAAGGAATTAGACGACTTTTAATGTGTATTGGCCACCTTTTAATGTTACTATCGAGGCAACTCTCAAAATAAATGTTAAAATAAAACTTTTAAAATGTAGAGAAATATAGGAATGAATGATTAATGATAGAACATTGTGAGTCATGGTATGTATTGACTATTTAACTTTAGACTTGATAATTTGGGGACAATAAATTCTGGACCCTCGTGAAATCAGCCAGTTCCTTGTACTATATTTGAATTGTTTCTTAAACATAGTGTTTAAGCATTCAGGTTTTCCGTTTTCTGTAACATTCCCAATACGAAATTTACCCTGCCTCAAAGTTTTATTAAATTATATATAAAGTTTAATAGATCTGGACGATACCAGCTGAAAATATATCAGTGCTCTGAGGTTCTTCTTTGATTCATACTTGCAACCAAATTGAGATTTTTTAAACTGTGATTTTCTAAATAAACTGGGTACAAAGCCTCACAGTTGCCTGGACACACAACCAAACTGAGCTTGCCATATTATATGTTTGTCATATTTCACAGCATTCAACTATTGGTCAAGCCAATCAGTGGAGTGCAGGAAGTATTTATATGCCCAAGAATGAATGTGGTTCAGGGTAAAAAAAGTTGTTTAAATATAATCCACCATTTCTTTTGCTTAATTAAATTTATTTGAGAAATTTGTTTTCCAACTAAAAAATTACTTGTATTAACAATAAACTCAGAGTAAATACTTTAACTCAAAATAAATATATTTATATTATTTATATCTATGGGTGAAGAGAAATAAAGTAAAATAATTTCCTTTATAAAGCATACATATTTAAACATTTGAGTCCCAATTTATAATGCATTTCTATAGAAGGAATATTTAGAATAATAGCTGCAATCAGTTCTCTTCTTTATAATTAATCTGTTAGTGAAAGATTACATGAAAATGGAAGTGTATGTTCTTGCTATTATTTTTATTCATAGAAACAATAACTTTTTACCATTATTTTCATAGTTTGACAGCTATTATATAAACAGATATAATTGCTACAGTTACCCAATGTTGGTACTTTAGAATGAAGACATTTATAAAAAACAATTAAAATCATTGCTGTTGCTTTGCAGAGTGAGATGGGTGGAATATAAATGTAATAAATAAATACATGTCACCATCACTAAAGTTAACATTTTGATCCCAATTCTAGGTATGTTTAATGTATTGTATATACCACTAATTCGAGAAAAGCTTTGGATTAAATGTAATAGGACGGTACCCTGGATCTTTCTGTTCATAGAATATCCCTGCTCAGAGAGCATCTGAGAAAAAATCCTTGTTCCAAGTTACACACTTAGTTATTGTCTTCTTCTTAGAGTTGCCTTGTTTTTGTTTAGATTTCAGTGCAGTTCTATAATTTAATTTACTGTTGATTGACTATAAAATATTGGGACAATGACCTTGTGTTGGAGTTGCTAAGCTTGGCAAGTCATCCTTCCTCAAGGGGGAAATACAGAGTTTCCCTACTCTTCTTAACCTGCTAATTTCTAAAATGGAAAATCTCTGAGCTCAGAATTCACAAAAGGAAACACAGTGAGGATTGGTCAGGGTGAGGTTGGATATCAAATACCCTCAAATGCTGATTAAATATTTGTTTCACATCAGGAGAGAATATTTATCATGAACAAGTACCACAACAGAATCATCAAGTACATGCTGTTATAACCCATTTCTACTGTGTTCTTCTATTCCTGTTAGGGTATATAAAATTAGTGAAGTATCCTATTGGCCTTTTCTTAGATGATTCAAAATTTGTAGGCTTGCTCCTGAAAGCAGCATAAAAACCAGGGGGTTTAATTTATAATGATATAAATTTCAATTGGTGACCACAACGTGTTTAACAATGGAACAGATTGTCACTAGAGGTGATAGCTTTTCATGCATTGATAATGTTTAAACAGAGTCTAGATCATCATTTCTCAGAGATATTGTAGACGTGTACTTCCACAGTAGGCAGGGAAATAAAATAGGTAATTCCAACAATATTTTCTATAATTCTACATAGTTAATAAATTAAATATATTCTGTTAAAATCATGTACCATATATATAGATGAATACCAAAAAATGTTTTACATTACTCATCATTCTTTCTCAAAAATATTGTCAAGATTGTTAATATTTTGGTTATGCTATTTTATCACAAAACAATTTGACAAAATAATTAGAAGTTCAAAAATATTTTCAATCTACAATTGAAAAAATATATTCAAGGAACTGAAAACAGAAAGTTTACTGGGTGTATGCTGTTCTTCATAAAATATTCTTAACTCTTTCAACCATTTCTCTGCAATTTCAATGTCCCAATGTTTAAATATAAACTCTCCATGAACAGAATGAATGGAACTCAAGTTTAAAGGGATTCGCTTGCATAGCTGTGCTGTGTGTCATGAATGAGAGGTGGTTCATTGTTGATTTTTATTTTGCTTGGTATCTCTTCCTTTTCTCTTTTAAGTGACTCTTCACTGCATGTAGCTTTGTGGTTTTAAGTTATACTTTATTTTGTTTAACCTAAACTGCCATGCATAGAATTACTGTAATAATGTTTTTGTAGGCTTAACTATGCAGAAATCAGTGTGAAATGACTTTTCATACACTGAGACTGGAATAATGAAGTAAGGTTGCTTAATAGCTGCCAATCTGAAAATCTATGTTCAAAACAAAGATAATTGGCTTTCCTTTTCTGACTTCTTTAATTTCTTTTTAAGAGAGAAAACTGAGCCAAATATTGACATCATTACTTACAGTACAGCTGCAAAGCTGCATTGCTATCAGTTTTAAATGTTTGTTACTTATATTTCTGTGGAATGTTCTGTCCAGAATGTAGTAGAATAAATGTTTATAAAATTAGATGCTTTTCTATATATATATGACCAACATGGTTATACACCAAAGTCTCATGGAACATTGGTACCTATTAATCTACTTGTATTTGCATGCTTTTGAACATATAATTTTTGAAGATTTAATTACAGTATAAAAGCAAATCAAACTAAACTTGGAAAAAGGAGAAATAGAAAAAAAGTGTAAAGAAAGGAAAAAGAAAAAATAAGATAAAAAAAAAGAAATACATAGAAAAAGGGGGTAAAAGTTACAAACTTACAATCTTAATAGGTATAAATGCGGTTTTATTTTATACTACTGTATCTCTCTCTCTACGATTACATCATAATTTCCAAAAAGGTATTTTCAGTAGTTTCATCCATTTAAATCAGGGGTGTCAAACTTGCAGTGTCATGTTGTTGTCACGTGACATATTGTGACGCTTCCACCCTTTGCTTAAATGGGGGTGGCAGTGGCCAGCGCATGACACATCAGGCCCGCGGGCCACAAGTTTGATCCCCTGAATTAAATGCATTCAAGAATTCTACTTTTGTAGGGATATTATCTTCCAAAATATCATATTATATATGATATCACTGTGAGTTGACATGTGGTACAATCGCTAAGCCTAAATGTGGAGGGGAAGGAGAAAATACCTCAGTCGGGGTTCTCAGTGTATGAAAGTGTATAATGAGACCAAACATAAGAATTTTTTTCAGAAGATACACACACACACACACACACACACACACACTGAAAAGTGAAAATAATTACTGGAGTTGAGTTCCTATTACAGAGGATAGTCAAATCAATTCATCTCCCATTAAAATTACTTTAAAATCCTTGTGTTAATTTGATCCTCACTCCTAAATCAACTCATATTAGCTATTTAGCATGAACTTTTTAGCATTAAATTTAATTAAAACAAGAGGAAATAGATTAATTAGGTGGCTTTGAAGAATAATAGCTAAAAATAGGGAAATGGATGAAAAATGTGGCACTGTTGTAGGTCGTAAGTGTTGTCAAAAGAAATGAAATGAAATTGCTATTTATAAAAATGCACTTCTGCCTGCTATGTTATATGAAAGTGAGAATTGGGGATGTCAATAGAAAATTAAATGTAAATTGGATAATATGATACTTAAGCTTATCTAATAAAACAAGAGTCAAAAAGAAATGGGTACTAAATGAATGTCTTGGTAAGGCCACACTTGGAATACTGCATTCAGTTCTGGTCGCCACGATGTAAAAAAGATGTGGAGACTCTAGAAAGAGTGCAGAGAAGAGCAACAAAGATGATTAGGGGACTGGAGACTAAAACATATGAAGAACGGTTGCAGGAACTGGGTATGTTTAGCTTAAGAGAAAGAAGGACTAGGGGAGACATGATAGCATTATTCCAATATCTCAGAGGTTGCCACAAAGAAGAGGGAGTCAAACTATTCTCCAAAGCACCTGAGGGTAGAACAAGAAGCAATGGGTGGAAACTAATCAAGGAGAGAAGCAACTTAGAACTGAGGAGAAATTTCCTGACAGTGAGAACAATTAATCAGTGGAACAGCTTGCCTCCAGAAGTTGTGAATGCCCCAACACTGGAAGTCTTTAAGAAGATGTTGGATAGCTATTTGTCTGAAACTGTATAGGGTTTCCTGCCTAGGCAGGGGGTTGGACTAGAAGACCTCCAAGGTCCCTTCCAACTCTACTATTGTATTGTATTGTAATGTGGATTGAATATATAAATGATTAGTCTGTGCCTGTCTGAAAGAAGTGGTTTGAAGTGGTTTGATCACAGAGAGAAAATGAATGATAATCAAGTTGCAAAACAAATATTTGAAGGATGATTGGATGGGTGAAGTAGAAGGATAAGATTAAAAAAGTTGTGGTTCAGTCAAGTGATGATATGAGAATTGAGACGTTTAATGAACAAGAGACAATGTATTGCTATCTGGATCTAGGGGAAGTTAACATGGTTTGCAAGATGAAATAACTATGGAGATAGCTATCATGAATTATGTTGGGGCAAACTATGTTTCTTATTCCATTTTTTAATTTTTGGATTACTATTTGTAACTAATTTATTGTGCTCTGTGTAATATTGCTTACCCTGAAAGGAAACAACAGTATAATGGGTATGTACACTGTGTGTGTGTGTGTATGTGTATATATATATATATATATATAGCTTGGCTGCTATCGCATTAGTAACTGAAATGTTGAAATGGAGAACTGTGATATTCCATATTTCAATTTCCAGGAAAAATGTTGACCAGAAACAAAAATTATTGCATTTCCTGTTCCTAATTATTCTGTCTCTAGAAATGGTAATTGTAGTATTAAGATGGCAAGTTGAAGAAATTTGTGGGCAGTGATACAAAAGAATTTGGAAGCATGCACTTACAAGTTACAATATTCCTTTTACAGTGTATATCTGTTCCAAACAATCAAAAAAAAATTTTTTTCCAGAAGCAATTACTTAATTTTTCAGCAAGGCTAATCAGAGAGTTGTGATTATGAGATTTGCTAGTTATCTGGAGCAGTGACTCCCAACCTTTTGGGCATCAGGGACAAGTTCCATGGAGAGAGATTTTTCCACAGAGCTGGTGTATGTGGTTTTGTGTGCTGCCGCAGATGGGTTTTTGCCTATTTGCGCAGACTGGTTGCTGGCATGTGGTGAACCGGTACTGGTCTACAAATCAAGAGTTGGGGACCTCTGATCTAGAGCAATGTTTCTTATTCTTAGGACTCCTTCCCAGTTAAAAATTATGGAGAGCTTTGGTTTGAATAGGTTATATTTATCAATATTTACCATATTGAAAATGACACATTCATATATTTATTTATCTAATAATAAAATATTAAAATATTAAATCATTAACTATTAACTAAATATTTTTTGTGAAAAAACATAATTTTAACAAATAAATTAAAAGTTGATTTTTTACAAATATCTTCAATATCTGGCAAATAATTATGATTTTGTACACCCCTGAGAGGGTCTTGAGGAAGCACCGGGATTCCTTGGATCATACTTTAAGAAACAGTAATCTGGAGCAGACCTAGGTATCGTACAGCTGCTGGGTCACATCCTGCACTTTGCTGTCCATGGCCTGCCTGTGTGAGATCAGTTGGAAATTAGAAATCAAATATAAATATGTGCACCGCAGGGGGTGGGAGAGGAAGGGTCCAACTTTGCACAGTCACTGTGCACTCCTTCAGTTGGCTGATGGGATGTGGGAGGACAAGGAGAGAAAGCACTTTTCTGCACCTGTATAGAGTTCACTCATCACCTGAGCAGTTTGAGGAAGCAGCGGTGGGGGTAATCACATGAGGGACCCAGCCTCGGTCACCCACCCCACCTTGGTTGAAACGCATCTGGGGGCTAATGCTTCAGCCTTCCATGAACAGTCCCAGTTTCTCATGTGGTCCCCTGGAAAATGAATTGCCCACCTCTATCTAGAGCCGGGATGGCGAACCTATGGCACGTCTGGCACAGGTGGCACGCTGAGCCATTTGTCAGGGCACATGAGGCGTTGTTCTGTCAGCTGAGTTCAGCCTTTTTTAAAGCCATTTTCACCTTCCCCAGGCTCCAGAGCCTTTATAGGAGCCTGGAGAGGGTGAAAACAGCCTCCCCTACCCCCCTGGAGGCCCACCGGAGGTTTCAGGACCTTCCCTGAAGCCTCCAGAGTGCAAAAAACCGGCCCTGCGGGCAAACAGGAGGTTTAGGAACAGACTTCCGGTTTGCTCGTAGGGCCGGTTTAAGCCCTCCGGAGCCTTCAGGAGCCTTCTGGAGGCTTCCCTGAAGGCTCCGGAGAACTAAAAATGACCCTATGAGCAAACCAGAAGTGACTTCCGGTTTGCTCATAGGATCGTTTTTAGTCCTCCGGAGCCTTCAGGGAGGTCCCTGAAGGCTCCGGAGGACTAAAACCGGCCCTACAAGTAAACCGGAAGTCACTTCCTGTTTGCTTGTAGGTTGTTTTTAGTCCTCCGGAAGCTTCAGGGAAGCTCGTGAAGCCTCCAGAGGGCCTCCGGGAGGGGCGGGGGAGGCTGTTTTCGCCCTCCCCGGGCTCCTGTAAAGCCTCTGGAGCCTGGGGAGGGCGAAAAAAGCATGCAAAAAGTGGGGGGAGGAGCCCCTGTCATGTGCATATGTGCACTGGGGGGTCGTGCATTGCATTATGGGTGCGGCTCGCTCATGCACAACCCCCCTGCGCTCCCCTTGCTTATGGCATGTGAAAGGTTCGCCATCACTGATCTAGAGTATCACATTTACATCATTTCTCCTATGTGCCCAGTCTAGAAAGCTGAAGGGACAGGTGATAAAATTATAAAGCAAATAATTCATGTGCAAACAGACAAAAGACAACTTTGGCTTGGCTTGAATACATATTACTATGGTAGGGATGACAGAGTAAAAGTGACTTTCATTACTGGTATATTATGCTCTCAATGCTGCCTTGCAAAGTTGTGTGGTGAAATATCAAATTTAATCAGGAAGGGGATAATTTCTTAATATTCTTACATAAATTTTATGTTTTACATAAATTCATTTGAATTTAATTTGACTTAGATGTCCCTGTTACAAATAATCACTAGAATTATTAGCCCAAGGAAAATGCTTGTCCTATTATAATGATCAATTTTGGCGTGCTCATGAGAAGAGGTAATCTAATCTTTTGCTTTCTTAAACCTTGCCCTGTTTTAATCCTAAAATGTACTTTACTCAAGGATTAATGCATTTACAATGGTTTAGTTATTTACTTTTTTAAAAATCCAATTTTGGTATTATTCTGGCTCTGTTTAAACTTGTACCAAGAATATTTCACCTAGATTTAAAAAAAAAAAAAACATTTAAGCTTTTGACTACAGAATAAAAGTAGTACAAAACAGAAACAGGCGGTGGTTTTATAGAGTGTAGTAAAAAATGTAGGTAGATAAAGAAATAATAAAGATATGAATAAAAATTTCGGTGTCAGTCTGAAATTCCAAAACACCTCATGATTTATCCATATAGCTTGGCTTGTCTATAATTTCACACTATTGAGTTGTACTTTCATTAGTAAACTCTGGGAATATGACCTCCAGGCATATCTAAGACTCAGCATTTTGATGACAGATTAATTGGAGTTTACTAAGAGATGATTTTTCTCTTTATTTTTATAGCAAGTGTAAGAAAAACAGAACATTTACAGATCAGTACTTCTTTTTATTTTTTAAATGGTTTTTACTTAATATATAAAATACAAAGGAAAATGGAAATAAGAAATTAGAGGAAGGAAAAAGAGAGGGGGGAAAGAAAATGTGATGTGCAGGGGGGGAAGGAAAAAAAGGCATTGACTTCCAACTCTTTAGCATAGTACAAGATAAAAATACTCCAGCTTCAATTTTTTGTTTTTACATATTAGTATATAAGCAGCCATTTCTATTACGACAAATCTATCTAACTGACAAAATCAAAGTCAAAAGTTCTTTTTATTTTCCATCACAAGCACAAAATCCAGAAGTGATATCCAAGTGAAAAACGTACTTAAATATATTCTCTTCTTTGAATGATCTGTTTAACCATTCCTGCTTTATCTTCCTTGCTATGGAAATAGTATGTATTTCTATTTGCATCTAAGAATCTTTATGAACCATCACAATTTTTAATAACAAGGTTTACTGTATTCTTTCAGATTCTTTGACCTTATAGGGAAAATATACTCCCCCACCCCACCCTTTTTAAAAATGCTAAACTTTTCTTTAAACACATTTCTAAAAGCTAAACTTTCTAATACATCTATTTCTTTAACTTCTTAACATGTAGGCTTTGAAGGATTAGTAATTAGTAACATCAGTATTAAATTTATATCCCTCTCTCCAAACTACTCTTATAGAATAATATTTTTTTCTTTTAGAAACATCCTTATTAAAACAAAAAAAATATTTAAACTATTACAATATTTTCTTTAACTTTCTCTTAGAGAGATTCTCAAATACATTTTCAATATCATTTTGCATACTTTAAGAATTATTTAAGCATTATATATATTAAAAAATTACATTTTCAAATTTTGGATTAAGACTTTTTTTCTCTTACAAATATCAAACAAACAAAAATCCATCCTAGTTCCAGTTAACTCATTAAGTCACTTCTTCCAACTTGTCTTCATGGAGTAAAATCTTTTTCTTTTCTGGATAGTTTATAAGTCCCTCTTTTTATCAAGATTTCTCGACCCTGTTAATATCCTTAAAGAAAAAGTCCCAAACTTGTCTTTTTAAAAGTTGCTGATTTTCTTGAAGCTCTTCTTTCAGTTGTATTGAGAGATTTAAGTTTAAACCATCATAATAAAAGTTGGCGTCAGGTTTATATTCCAACCTCTCTGCATTTTCAGCTACTTGTGAAGTTGTCTCAGTAGTTTGGTAAGTTTCTACACGTTTGCATCTCTAAAGGAGTATGAGAGATTTTTAAAATTATCCTTGGAGCACAGCTGATCAAATTGGTGGATTTTATTTAGAGAAATTTCAAATATCTCTCTCATAATTTGCTCCTCTGTCTTGACGCCCTCTTTGGTCAAAGGATAGCTTTTTCTGTAAGTCACTTGGGAATTGCTAGCCGTTCAGGAATCATAAAAATCAGAAAGTTTTAGCCATCCACAGCAAAGCAGAGCAAGTTACTACAATAATAAACTAAAACCACAGCTTTCAGTCTTTATATTTCTTCATCAGCTGTTCTGTTTTCCTTTTGCTCCACATTTCTTTATCCTTGGCTTGCCTTATCAGCCTTCTTCCTTGTTGTTTAACACTAAAGAAATACCAAAAATGGCACAGTTCTTCAAAAAGGCATAGCAGGCTGTGAATAAAGAAAGCCTCTTTTAACTTCACTTAGTAAAGATTCACACTCCTTAAAGGTGATGGAGAAATGAAAGGTACAACTTTACCTGAAAGGTAAATTTCAAAATTGGGGCTTCTTCAATGAGTCCCGTCCCCCCAATTTAGCATGCAGCAGCTTCAAAGCACAGCTCCTGAAGTTGCTTGCAGACCTGAGCTGTATCAGAGGATCTTGAGGGGCATTTCTTAGGCTCTCCCTGATCTGGGTGGTTCATAAAAACTGAACGAAAGCTAGTCCCTTCAGTTAGTACTTAAAGAACTACAGCTCAGGGAAATCACTTCAGGGATCCCTCCCTGAGTATCTATTTAGCCAGCCATCTTCATCGGAGGTATCCATCAGTACTTCCATTCTTAAAGAGCTATACAGGTGTGTTGGAATGGTAATTCCTAGAATTCTTAATTATGAAGAGAATTCAAAAATAAATTGCATTTCTATTTCCATTCTATCTGGTTTGGCCAGGATGTGGAAACCTGCTCGAGAAAGAATTTATTTTAAAGTCTAAAATAAAATGCATGTTGTAATACTAAGCAGCTAGGATGTAGCACTCAGCAATATATAACTTTTAAGTGTGTAGCAATTTGCCTATTTAGGTGTAGGCTGGGTCTCAGGGGCAGTCATTTTGAGGCAACAATATAAGGTGGCTTTTTTTGTGTGGCAGCAATGGTGTTAGAGCTGGGTCTATATTTCAGGCCCAGGTTTAGTGCTACTGTTAAGTGCCATTGTTCAGGATGGCTTAGATGAGGGCTGTGGATGTTTTTCTTTTCTTCGGGGAAGGGGCGGACATATCAGCAAAGTCAAGTATGAGAAAAATATTTTTGTTTGACTTTGTTTCATGAGGAATATGTGTCAAAAATATCAGCACTTTCCTTACCGCCACAGAAAAAAAAATGACTACTATGGTTTTTAGGTAGTTTAGTTATTTAGCTGTAGCAGTTGGAATGAGAAATTTTGGGGTCAAACGTTTTGATCTTGAAACTTTTTGCATATCTCTACTAAAATGCACATATTCTTTCAATATTGATTGTATTTTAATCTGGGATTTTTAAAAAAACAGTAAAGGCATCAGGCTAGAAACTAGTAAACAGTGAATTTGTAGCCCAGCCTTAGACATAAAGCCAGCTGGGTAACTTTGGGCCAGTGACTTTCACTCAGTCCAAGACAGGAAGCGGTGACAAAGCACTTGCCAAGAAAACTGCAGGGATTTGTCCAGGCAGTCTCCAAGAATCAGACATGATTGAGCGAGGAAAAAAGGTCATCTGGAATATAATTCTTCAGTGTCTTGCCATATTCCAAAAGCATATCAACAGCACGTTACAACAAGTTTGCATGACTGTAAATTAGTAATTACTGTGAATTCATAAACTGTGTAATATACCTTTTCATAAAAAGTTAGAGGATAATTCTACTCATGAAAAGATAATCATACGTTGCAGAGGAATCATGCGGGAAATTTATACAAAGTTCCGAACAATTCTGAGGTTATTCACACTAGAATTTGAATGCTAGGTGCTTCGACTGTGGAAAGCCATTCTAGAAACAATGTTATTACTCTTAATTCAAAGTAATGCTACCAAAGATGAGTTTGAATAGGCAGAGAATTTGCTGCTATAACTATTATTTATTTACATCCAACATTTAGCAATATTTTGAATTGTCCAATGCAATAACGTTCATTGCATGTTTCAGCAAGTCATTGAATAGTTAAGTACAAAATATTATATAATGTGTGTAAGTTTATGTGCATGCATGCATATACATGCTGTAATAAGACACAATTGGTAAGTGATTAATCATGATGAACTTTGCTTTCCAGTTCCATAATTGAGTTAGCATAAGAATTAAATAGAACTGTGATTTATAAAATAGAGTTTCTGTCATTTTAATTTAATAAGTCCCAGGATTCCTATATTTCAGTTTTTAATTAAACTTTTTTGTTGGCTCTCCAAACTAATTAGGAAGGATGCAGAATGGGGCAATGGATGTGTTTCAGGGCACATGAGGAGCTTCTAACGACAAGCATGCCAGGGTCAGGGACACTCCATTAATTAAAAAATCAGAAATCTAGGTAACATCATTTTCAACTAACACATTTTATTAAAAGGCATAAGCTTTTGTGAGTGCTTAAAATGACATGTTAAATATAATATGCTAAAATTGTATAAGGTACTTGTAATCTACTTGCATCTAGCAACTGGCATCTGAGCACACAGCATGTCTTCCCCTGCCTTCTCCATTCCTAATCCCAATTAAAGCCTACATTAGTCTACCCACCCTATGCATCTGATGAAGTGAGCTGCAACTCACTTGTTAAAGTGTTAAAAAACAACCTTTATTGTCTGCAGTCCATAGATTTGGATTGTAAATAAATAGGTACCCAAAAACAGAAGATGCAGAAGTGGAATACCTGTTAAGACAAGTAATTTACATAGAAATTGACTCCCTCTGGAAATACCTGCCTATGCTTTAATAAAGGCTGTGCTTGCTAAGCAGACTATTTTGGCTGCAACCAGAGTGGAAAAAAAATGAAACTATTTGAACTTGTTGCTCTTTCACTGTATTAAAATGAAAGGAAGACATTCTTTTCTTTGTGCATTATCAGCATATTACCGGTAATTCAACATTGACAATATTTATTCAAATATTAAACTTCCTCCATCTTTCCTCTGATAATAAGTTACTTTAAAAAAGTAATGTAACAATTTCACAAAACCAATAATGTATATGACTATAATAGTTGCCCTGCTATTCAGATGCCAGATATTCTAGTTCATGGAGGGAGGGGAGGGGAGGGGAGGGGAGGAAGGAAGGAAGGAAGGAAGGAAGGAAGGAAGGAAATAAATAAGTTTGTACTTTTCATTTAAACGATTATGTTGTGATGTTAAACAAAAATTAGAGAATCTGAACTATAGATCTCACAAGCAGTAAACAAATGGAGTTGCCAGGCCAGTTGCCATTTGATAACAAGTTTGTTCATGTAAATCAACAGCTGCAGACACTGCATAAATCATTGAGCATCTTTCCCCCAACAGGCCCCATTGTGTCATGTCATTGACAAACCCAGTCTTCTCCTGTTTTGCTTTGCAGTGTTCAGCATCTTGTTTTCATCTAATTCCAATTCACAATCATAAATACACTCTGGCCGTTAGAAAATGTGCATTATTTCACTTCAAAGTGTAGTAGACAACTGTACTATATTTGTGGGGTTCATTGCTGAAAAAAATCTGAATCTTCCCCCACCCCGTCCCCCCAACTTACTCTTATGACATTGTGCAACAAATGTGAAGCAATTCATACTTTAGAAATACATATGTATAGCATTGGGAATGGCCCACAGTGGTTCTATAACCTACTTGAAACTGTCACCTATACATTAATGTCACAATTAACACTGTAAATACTTCATTTTAAGAGATATGAGCCATGGAATATTCCATATTGCACCTGAAAACTTCAGCTGATTCAAAATTTAGCAGTGCAGGCCCAGTGGTGGGTTTCCATGTTGTTTTTTGCTACTGGTTCAGAAGCGCCCAAGTGGGTGGGCGGAACTTCCTGCCTGAACCAGGAACAACCCACCTCTGGTGCACGTAGCTATTAATGCCCCTCAGTTGTATTTACATTGCATTTCTATTCTACAAGTTTTATTGGCTACTAGTACCCTTCCAAGTGTAGTTGAAGTTAGTGGTGATCACTTATAAAGCCCCTCATAATGTAAGGCCTATTGTTTATGGAAGTAACCTAAGAAGAAATTTCCTGACAGTTAGAACAATTAATCAGTATAACAAATTGCCTCCATAAGTTGTGAATACTCCAACACTGGTAGTTTTTAAGAAGAGATTGGACACCTATTTGTCTAAAATGACAGGGTTTCCAACTTAAACAGGAGGTTGGACTAGAAGACCTCCAAGGTGCCTTCCAAGTCTGTTATTCTATTCTATTCCTCTCCCTGACTGCTTCTAATCATCCCATTAGATTCAGCAGAAGAGACCTGCTCTGGGTCCTATCAATTAAAGAGTGCCGTCTTTTTTGTTTTCCAGAATTTTTTTTAATTTTTTTTATTCTCTTACATAGCATTTTAAGTATAGATTCACATAGTTGTTATTAAGGGATGCCATCTTGCAGGGTCTAGGAAGCAAGTCTTTTCTGTTATGGTACCTGCTGTTTGAAACATGATCTCCCCAGAGATCAGATTGGCCCCCAATGCACTGTTGCTCTTTCACAAAGCCCTAAAGGAGAGACTGTGTTCCTAGACATGATCGCTGAGTTATTACTTACAAACCATGAGATGGGTGTTTTAATTGTTGACTGATTGTGTTTATTTTTAACTTTATGTATGGTATTTTGTCATTCCTTTTGTCTTTAAGTGCTGTTAGCAGCCCATAGTCACTATAGTAATATATTTTTAAAAGGTAAAGGAGTCTCCACAGATTCTGCTAGTGATTGCCGACTATAGGGGGCAGTGCTCATCTCAGATTCAAGGCCATAAAGCCATGTCCAAAGACATTTTCCTGGTCATATGGCCAGACTGATGTCATGGCGCACTGTTACCTTCCGACCATAAGGAGAACACTGTTGACTCAATGCCAGCGGGCGACACCTAGGAGTAGGTCCTTCTCTGTGATGGGCCCAACCCTCTGGAATGACCTCCCCCCCGACATCAGAACCACCACCGACCTCCGCTCCTTCCGTCAAAAATTAAAGACTCACCTGTTTCAATTAGCTGGCCTGGCACTCTCTTAGTTTTGCCTCCCGGGGATATATTTTAACTGGGTTTGGGTATTTTAATTGGGGATGTTTTTTAGGGTTTCCATAGCATATTTATTTCTTGTACAGTCTCATCTCCTCCACTTAAATTTTAGTATTTAATTGTTTTATATTATTTATATTGTTATTCATGTATTTTATCTGCATTTTATCTGACTGTACACCGCCCCGAGTCCCTTTTTGGGAGAGGGGGCGGTTTAGAAATCTAAATAAATAAATAAATAGTGGCTCAGCGGTTAAGACACTGGGCTTGTGCTTGCCAGTTGGAAAGCCACTGAGTCAACATGTAGCCCACGTTTGAGACCCGAGTGCCACATAACAGGGTGAGCTCCTGTCCTGTCCCCAGCTCCTGCCAACCTAGCAGATTGAAATATGTAAATGCAAGTAGATAAACAGTGGGAAGGTAACATTAATACTATATGTGGCCATAATAAATAAATAAATACTTGGCAGGAGGAAAACTACTACGAATTATTGTGAGGCATATGGAAACGTCTTATTATAAACCAGTGATGCTGGATTACATAGGCCAATTGATTGCAAAGGAATTTATGGTTACCAAGACGTAAGCTTTGGTTATTTGGTAGAGCTCTAATTCGTTCAACCCAACATATTTTCAGGTAATTCAGGTAATTCCAGAGTATGTCTGCCTTCTGGAATGAAGTTCACCCCCAGATTCAAATGAACCCCCCAGCCTACTGGTATTTTGAAAGGCTCTGAAGACCTGGCTGTTCACTCAAGCATTTGGATTGCACTGATTGTTTTTATTCGTTCCACTCTGATTTTGTCATTTCTTGTTTTAAGTGTTTTAATTTGCAATCCATCTAGATACATTCAATAAATTATTATGATTGGTTGCTCAGTCAGCCAGTTCTGTAGACTGGATTTGGCACTTTGTCCATCTATCAAGTCTTTCCCAGATGTTTTTTTTTTATGGTGCTAAAGATATTATTGCAGGGTGTAAACTGCATTTTGCAATTGATCGATGGTAATTTTATCAATGCTGATGGTGTTCAAGTGGTACTCCAGATGTTTTGGAATTGCACCCAAGGCACTTATTATGAAACTATCTTTTGTTTTGCCACAGTCATTCTATTTCTATTTGCAGGTCTTTGTACTTTGTGATTATTTTTCCTCCAGTTCTTTTTCTTCTTTTCTCTTCTGCTCTCCTCAGGTGCTATCCAGACTTTTTTAGTTTTCTTATCTACAATCATTAAGTCTGGTGTTGCATGACAGATGCTTATCTATTTGAATTCCAAAATCCCAGAGCACTTTCTTTCTTCATTTTCTATTACTTTATCTATTTTGTGGTCTCGCCAGTTCTTGCTTGCAGACAAATGATATTTCTTTCAGATATTCCAATGCACTATTGCTGCTACTTCATCCTGCCTTTGTCTGTACTTAGACTGTGGGATCTTCTTGTAACAGCTAACTAGGTGGTCCACTGTTTCTTCAGCTTTGGCAGAGGCTGCATTTGCTGAGCTGTCTTCTCAGTTCTGGCTTGAATATGCATTTGTTCTTAAAACTTGGTCACGTACAGCTAGAATTAGTCTCTCTGTCTCTTGTTCATTTTTTCTGCTCTTAGCCATTGCCAGGTCTTGTTATCTGTCTGTTTTTTTAAAATAAGTATTGACCATGTAATCTCTCTTTTCTATTCTTCATTTGGTCTTTACTGTAGGCCAATTTTGTCTCTCTGGTATTCAGTAAGCCTTCATCATGTATTAGCTTTAATGCATCTTCTTCACTGTCCTTCAGCTATTCTTCCAATGTCCTTTTTTCTTTGTCAGCTGTTTGATATACTTGCCACATTCTAAGCCCACATATTTTCCTTAGTGAATAATATAGCCTGTCAGTGTCACTGAATGGATTATGGGCATGATTCATTGTCATTATTTTTTTGGTCTTCCTATCCAAGACTTCTAGATCTTCTTGAGTTCAATCCACTATTTCAGCTGTATGTGTAACAACTAGAATTGCACAAGTGCAAATCTTGTTACTCAGTGGTATTTCTGCCACTGAGTTTGGGCTTTAAGAGTTTCACTCATCTAATGTATTTATGACTAAAGTTCTTGACGTCAGTGTGCTTGATATGTCAGCCTGAAGGACACCCAGGTATTTATGGTGCTTTTCAGCCATACTTTTCATATTATTTCCATAGAGTTCCATGTTGACTCTTCCTTTTTCTTCTTCTTCTATTGATGGTGAGGGTAGTACATTTGTATCAGGATCACAACGGTTCCAACACTGCATTCTTCTGGACAGAGAGCTCTGTGTCTTTCCTTGGATCTGTTGGAGCCACTCTCCCAGTTTAGGAGTCACAGCCCAAGTGCTCCTACCACCACTGAGATCACTTTGGCCTTTACTTTCCATTTCCTTTTTCAGGCCCTGATATTTCTCCAGTTTCTCTTGTTCCTTCCCCCGATGTTGCTGCTGTCACTTGGCACCACTACATCTATCTCCGTGTATCTCTATGACTATCTTCTGGATTTTGTCTACTACCATAATGTCTGGTTGATTGGCCAGTACCTGCCTGCCTGACTTGATCTGGAAATTCCATAGGATCTTAATCTTATTTTCTACAATCTTCTGTGGAATCTCCCATCTGAACCTGGAAGGTCTAGCCCATATTCTATAGAGGCGTTCCTGCATACAATACCACCTACTTCATTGTGCAATTCAATGAAGGCTGTTCCTGCCTGCATCTTACAACCTGCTGCTATGTGTTACAGTACAATGTCTCTGAGAAATTTTACATAAACTGCACTTTGAGTCCTGTCTAGTGCTCTACTCCTACTTCTGTGGATCTGGAACTTAATGCCTGTGTGTTATTTTTTTAAAAAAACATGTTTATTAATTCTTTTACCACCAAAGAAAAAATACAAAATAAAGAAAAAAATCCAGACTAACAAATATTCAACACTAAAAACAAAAAGAAAAAAAACATGTGTACAATTCCCCTTCTCCCAAATATCAAATACATTTAACATTAAACATAAGAAAAATCCACCCTGGCTGAATGCTGAAAGATACATCAAAATTTAATATATTTCCCTCCCCTTACATAAAGGGTCTACAAATAAACTTTCCACCTGTATTTAACAAAAAAGCTATATTACATAAATAAATACTTCTGAAATGGAAATCTATTTGTCTAATAATCAAATCAATCCAACATCTGTTGTCACACACAAATGCGTGAACACACACACACACAATATATATATGTATGTGTGTGTGTGTGTGTGTCTATGTATGTATGTATATACAGTATGTGTGTACATATGTGCATATATGTATATGTATGTGTATATATATATATGTACGTATTTATGTATGTATATGTATGTATGTATATATATACATATACATACATACATACATGTGTGTGTGTATTGTGTCACAACCCCTGGTATGCCCAAATATGGGAGGGAACACACTGCTTCCCCTTTCTATCTTTCGGCTCACTCCAGGAGACCATCCAGGCAGAAAACCATATTTTTAATGTTGCCTTTGTTATATTTGTGTTGTATTTGTGCTGATAAATAAATATAGGGAGACTAGTATAGATCTATTTCAAGCTATTTAGTTCAAATCCCAGTAAGAGTATGGCTAGCTGATGAGAGCTAAATAGCTTGAAATAGATCTATACTAGTCTCTAGTCTCCCTTTATTTATTTATCAGCACAAATACAACATGTGTGTGTGTGTGTGTGTGTGTGCGCGCGTGTATATATATATATATATGTATGTATGTATGTATGTATGTATGTATGTATGTATGTATTTGTGTTACAACCCCTGGTATGCCTAATATATATATAAATAAATAAAGGGAGACTAGTATAGATCTATTTCGAGCTAATTAGCTCTCATCAGCTAGCCATACACTTACTGGGATTAGAACCCGGGCTGTATGTATCTTAGGCAGGAGTCTTAACCACTAAGCCATGGGTTCTCTTCCTTATCAGTTGAGCCAGGGAAATAGGTATGTATTTATGTTACAACCCCTGGTATGACTAAATATGGGAGGAAGGTCACTACTCCCTCTTTCTGTCCTTCGGCTTATCACAAAGACCATGCAGGCAGAAAACCATATTTTTATTTTTACTGTTGCCTTTTTATATTTGTGTTGTAATTGTACTCATAAATAAATAAAGGGAGACTAGGATAGATCTATTTCGAGCTAATTAGCTCTCATCAGCTAGCCATACCCTTACTGGGATTAGAACCCGGGCTGTATATATCTTAGGCAGGAGTCTTAACCACTAAGCCACGGGTTCTCTTCCTTATCAGTTGAGCCAGGGAAATAGGTATGTATTTATGTTACAACCCCTGGTATGACTAAATATGGGAGGAAGGTCACTACTCCCTCTTTCTGTCCTTCGGCTTATCACAAAGACCATGCAGGCAGAAAACCATATTTTTATTTTTACTGTTGCCTTTTTATATTTGTGTTGTAATTGTACTCATAAATAAATAAAGGGAGACTAGGATAGATCTATTTCGAGCTAATTAGCTCTCATCAGCTAGCCATACCCTTACTGGGATTAGAACCCGGGCTGTATATATCTTAGGCAGGAGTCTTAACCACTAAGCCACGGGTTCTCTTCCTTATCAGTTGAGCCAGGGAAATAGGTATGTATTTATGTTACAACCCCTGGTATGACTAAATATGGGAGGAAGGTCACTACTCCCTCTTTCTGTCCTTCGGCTTATCACAAAGACCATGCAGGCAGAAAACCATATTTTTATTTTTACTGTTGCCTTTTTATATTTGTGTTGTAATATATATATATATATATATATATATATATATATATATATATATATATATATATATATATATATATATATATATATATATATATATATATATATATATATATATATATATATATATTTGTTTTCGTAGATTTTTCATATATATATATATATATATATATATATATATATATATATATATATATATATATATATATATATATATATATTTGTTTTCGTAGATTTTCACGGGTGTAGTAGGTATGCTGGTTTTGTTGTATTCGGGTCCTTTCCCATGTAGGATTCTACACGGGAAAAGACTATATATGTATATGTATATGTATATGTATGTGTATGTGTATGTGTATGTATATGTATATGTATATGTATGTATATATATATGTATATGTATATGTATATGTATATGTATATGTATATGTATATGTATATGTATATGTATGTATATATATATATATATATATATATATATATATATATATATATATATATATATATATATATATATATATATATATATATATATATATATATATATATATATGCTGGTTTTGTTGTATTCGGGTCTTTTCCCGTGTAAGGTTGAGATTGTCTTTGCAACGTTTCGGCAGGATCACACCTGCCATCTTCAAGCTGTGGGCTTAAAAGCCGAAACGTTGCAAAGACAATCTCAACCTTACACGGGAAAAGACCCGAATACAACAAAACCAGCATACCTACACCCGTGAAAATCTACGAACACACACACACACACACACACACACACACACACACATATATACATACATACATACATACATACATACATACATACATACATACATACTCAATACATTACTGCATAGTTAAAACTAATCTTCAAATTCCTCTGCTAACCATCTGTCATATTTAACACATAGAAATTCCACAAATGGCTTGCGGTCTCTTATAAAGTTGTCTAATCCATTGTCTCTAATCAAAGCAGTTAATTTTGCTGTCTGCTAATTCAATCAATTTTGAAATCCATTCTTTGATGGTCAGTACCCTTTTCCCCAGTGCTTAGCATATATGTATACATTGTGGTTCTCATGTGACTTTGGGATACCAAGGTAACTGGTCTGAATGTTTACTGTGTGACCCACTAGTACAACTTTCAGTCTTAACTATTTTCCCTCTCTTGACTAACATCCAGCTACGCTTTTCTAGTCTAAATGACATTGTGATGTTCTCATTGTAGATTCATGTCAGATTGCTCACTGTGAGTCAATGTCTCATTCATTCTCTGCATACACCTTGAATGGTTCTTAGTGTCCTGTTGACTTTTTCTAGTGGCAAGCATTCAGAGATCCATGTCTGTGGTATTATAGGCTTTCCTGTAGTCAATCCAGGACTCTCATTGGTCTGCCCAGACCTTGGGTCTTGGGTGAGTACTTTATCTTTGAGCAGCTGGTGTTTTGAGCCTCTGGTATTGTTCCCAATGCCCTTCTGAGCTGAGCTCATGTACTGGCCCATATGAATCTGTAGTTTGGTGTCTATAATGCCTGATAGGATTTTCCATGTTGTGGGGAGGCAGGTTATTGGCTAGTGGTTGGCTGATGCTATTCCCTTGTGGTTCTCTTGTCTCATTCATTTATTGTTTGTTCCGGTAGCCCACTTATCATCGGGTTATCCTGGTTCCTCAACATATGATGTGGATCTTGTTAATCCAAGCAACATCCAAATCAGCATGACTCTTCTAGTTCATGCCACTTTCATATTTTATTTTAGACAGGTAAAATGTTGGCCCAAGGAACCCCTACTAGTAAGGTAGGTACCAGCCCCAGGATTTGAACTGTGGTTCCCACATCAGTGGCAGTGCTCTAACCATAGGCTATCTAGTCACAGTTATTTCTGCACATGAATTGTGTCATCAGGAACCCCACAGCAGGAATTAAATTATAATTAAATAATTTTGAGAACTTTACACACAGAGAGAGAAAGAGACAGAGAAACAGAGAGAGACAATGAGAATGAGAATTCCATCCCCAAGAAGAAAGAAGTGGTGGCTTTAAGGAATTGGAGGAATTGGTGAAAATTTTTGCCCCTCAATATCTATTACTTGCAGCAGTTGTTTAATGTGTCTAATGATAGGGCTGACTCTTATGGTGTCACCTACAGTCCACCTTAAAACCTAATTGATGCAAATCATCATAAGCTAGAAACCAACAAAATCACAAAAAGAGCAGTCATAATCTTTTTTGCATATATAGACACTCACTCTTTGGTGAGTGTCTATATATGCTGGAATCTATATAGAAAGAAAGGAGCATATGTTTCCAGAACTTCATTGTCTTCTGTGACAGGTTTCCCCCAAATATATACTTTTGTGTAGCAAAACTAGACTCCTCTCAACTTGTTTTTGTTCTTTACTATTATTAACTGAAATCAGATTAAAGAACCTGTTTGGGATAGTATCTTAATGACATTTTGTATTTTATGCAGCAATCATGATTTCAGTGGTTATTCTGGTATATCCTGCAATAAATGTGTTTAAAGATACTGACATTTACTGAAGCTAACTGATATGGTGTCAATTACAAAACTTCCAAAATAACCTCATTAACAAAACCAGATACTTTTAGGCACTATATTGTCCTTAGTATAATCCACAAGACATTTCTTAGTTCTCTATCTTAATACCAAATCTTGTGTTTGGGATATATCTGGGAAAAGACGCTGGAATTTATTCAGGCTCATTATGAAAAGGCAATAGGGAAGGAAATCCTTCATGCAGCTTTAAAAAAATGGCTTTGAATGATAGAAAATAATTTAATTTCCCAAGCTGATTCCAGTGTCTGAAGGATGCTACTCACTTCCTTGACAGTCAAATATACCTACAGTGGTTATATTGGGGACACATCAGGAAGGTGACAAGGTATGGCAGTTTGCCTTTGAGCATAAGAATAATTGCTGCTAAATAAATTCAGAAATAACTAAGCATTTGGCTAGTGATAGTGGCTTTTCCTCAGTACCTGTGTTTTCCTGAGTACTCTGTTACCTTTTCTTATGTCACATTAATACATTTTTAATAAGTTGCAGGCACAAATATTGTTATAGACAACATGTCATATTTTGTTTCTCTCCCTCCCTCTTTCTATGTAAGAGTGTGTGTGTATTGTTGTTCAGTCGCGAAGTAGCATCTGATTCTTCAAAATCCCATGGACCACAGTGTCTGTGTGCATATAGTGAATGCTGAGTAAGTTTATTTTATTAATAAACTATTAAGTTTATTAGCTATTTATGTAATAGCTGTTTTGCACCTGTCTTTCACAGTACTCTTTTCAAATTTGGATACTGTCCCCTTTGTAAACAAATTACTAGTCTACATAGACAGATTACCTATCTAGAATCTGTAATCTGTGCTCTCCAAGCAGAAACTAGATGTCTACTTCAGCCATTCCACTCTATGGAGATGCCATGCTATCAGCCCCCTCTGCCACAAAGATCTTGCAGGAGAAGAGCAGTCTGGACAACCGTGGGATCGGGCAGGTTGAGAGCTGTGAACCATAAACACAAAGCTTTTGCTGTGATCCAGCAAAACCGATATAGTGCCCTTGCTGACCTTAATGGGGACACTAAAGAGATAGGTCAAGGTAGTTGTGATAATGATGACTCAAATAAGCAGGGGATCGTGGTCCAAAATTTAGAACTTTCTTCAGATAGGCGAAATGGGGAACCAGGTATCACACATTTGTCGCAGAAGAAGAGCAAGGTATACAAAAAGAGAAGCCACCTTCTGGTTGGTGATTCAGTCGTAAGGGATGTAATTTAGGAGAGGATATGGTTTTAAAAGAGGTCAGGTATCTGCCAGGTGCTACTGCCAGCAGAGACAAGAGGCATATTCTTAAGATAGTCAAGAATGCAAGTAAGGACTGTGACGTTGATGCTATTATACATTTTGGCACTAATGATCTGTCCCAGAAAGATGTACGTTCTGTGCAGAATGATTTCCAGAACTTGGGGTATGAACTTAATAGTATAGGTTGTAGGCTTATCTTTTCAGAGGTTTTACCAGTATATAAGGAACAAAAAGGGAAGGGCCAGCGTGTAGCAGAGTTTAATGTGTGGCTAAAGGAGTGGTGTAAAAGGGAAGGCTTTGGTTTTATTAGTCATGATGCCTGTAGCTCGTCCAATGAAAAACTGTACAAAAGATATGGGTTGCACCCATCCAAGAAAGGGACTGAGTTACTTGGCATTAAATTCACAGATTTTCTTGATAAACATTTAAACCGAAGAGCGGGGACAGAGAATTAATAGATACAGAACATTTCTGTCCCCAGCAAATGAAAATTCATAGGGTTATAAGTGCATGTAACATAGATGTGTGTGTGTGTAAGATTATCACTCCTGCTGTCAAGCATTTAATAGTGATTGCCATACCATGTGCATGAATCACACAAGTGGCAAGAAAATAGGGGCAGTCAGGCATAACACAGGTTATGTAGACAGTAAACACAAGGTCAATCAAAATGGACTCAAATCTCTATACACCAATGCACAGAGTATGAGGAATAAACAGGCGAATTAGAAATTCAAGTAAAAGAGGGCAGATACGATATTATTGCCATTACAGAAACTTGGTGGGGTGAAACCGACAAATGGAACATACAGCTAGAGGATTTAAATTATTTAAAAGAAATAGACCAAATAAAAGAGGAGGTGGAGTTGCATTATATATAAGAAATAACTACGTCTCTACAGAAATAGAGCACAACAATGATGAGAACTATCTTGAATGCAGTTGGGTTAATATTAAAGGTTGTGGGGGAAATGACATTGCCATAGGTCTATACTACAGGCCACCCAACCAAGCAGAGGAAGTAGATGAACTTTTTGCTAGTCAGCTAACTAAGGTATGTAGGAAGCACACCACAAATAGTAATGGGAGATTTTAACTACCCTGACATCAACTGGGAAACAAACTCTGCACCAAGTGGAAGATCCAACAGGTTCCTAACAAACCTAGCAGACAACTTTGTTTTCCAAAAAGTAGAGAAGGGAACAAGGGGATCATCCATATTGGACTTAATTCTCACTAACAGAGAGGAAATGATAGTGTTGAAGCCATAGGAACCCTGGGGGCAAGTGACCATGCAATAGTGGAATTCAACATTATGCAAACACAAGTAGTAGAACAAAGTCAAACTAGAGTCTTGGACTTTAAGAAAGCTAATTTCAATAGAGAGAGCTTGGGAAAAATTCCATGGATGAGAATCCTCAAGGGGAAAACAACTCAAGAAGCTTGGGAAATTTTGAAAAATGAGATTACAAAAGCCCAGTCTAGCACAATACCAATGAAGAAGAAAAATAACAGCTCCCAAAAGAAACCAGCATGGATGCATAAAGAACTATCTGACAAACTGAAAGACAAAAAAGGTAAGTATAAAAAGTGGAAGGAGGGGGACATAACTAAGGCAGAATATCAGCAAATAGCCCGAGCCTGTAAAGATGAAGTGAGGAAAGCTAAGGCTCACAATGAAGAATGTAAAATGTAAAAAAGAATGTAAAATGTTAATGTAAAAATTAACAAAAAAAGCTTCTTCCAACATGTTAAAAACAAGAAAAAAGTTAAGGAAACAATTGGTCCATTGCTAGGAGAGAGTGGCAAGAAGGTGACAAGCAACAGAGAGAAAGCAGAACTATTTAACTCATTTTTTGCATCTGTCTTTACACAAAGGGATAAAACAGTCCAACCTATCAAAAGCAGCACCACAAAAATCAGATTAGGAACACAAATTGAAATAGGAAAGAAAGTGGTAAGTGAGCACCTGTCTACTCCAATGTTCTCTCTAATTTTTTTTCAGTCTGGGCTGAAAAGTATAGTGTTTGAGCGGCACTTTTTCATGCCTGAGCACCTGAATTTTTTTCAGATGTCACCCAAGACAACAACGAAATCAGTGTTATTTGAAACACTGAAAAATATTTATTCAAGATACACGTTTAATTAAAAGTGTTATACATCAGTATCACTTATAACTGCAAGTCTGCAATATTAAAATACTTGTATAGTGTTTACGGTAACAATGTTTACTCCAGCTTTACGTTTCGACATCAGCACTGACTGGTGATGTACCTACAGGGTTATTACAATTATCTTTTCAAATTCATTTTGGATTAAATAAAAAAGAGCTTTGAAATGAATATATAAATGGCACTTAATACCAGTAATATTAAAATAGTAAATGTTTGATATACTTCATTTTAATGAATTTCACTTGATATACTTCATTTTAATGAGTTCACATTCAATTGCAAAAGTTGTCTATACACTATGCTTCTGTGAATGTATTGTGTGCAATTTGCTATTTTAAATGAGTAAAATTATTAAAATCCCCATACATAAAGTCTCATTCACATGTAACAGTTTTCTTCCATCATTAATTTGTAAACTCAAGGATTTATTGCCTGCATGTTCAACAATGCTTGCTGATTGTTTAAAAATTTGTTCCTCTCTATACAGGTGGTTTCAGTAACCTACTACTACTGCAAAACTAATTGCAAAACATTAAATTTTATTATTTTTAATATGAAAAAATAATTTGACTCATAAAATCTTATTTTTTTCATGATTGCTCACACAGAAGTTGCTTGCTATTGGAAAAAGTACATTCTAATAATGAATAGCTAAACAGAATAGGAAACTGCATTATCCAAAACTCTAAAAAAATGAAGTGAAAAATATTTTAGTCACACTTTTTTCAAATCTTACTCCTCCTACAACCCAGTGAACTGTGTGGATGACTTTAAAGTGCTTATATTGTAGTTAAGGTTTTATTTCTAAAGAATTTCTAAACTCCATACTATTTGCAAATATAGATTGTTAAAATGGCTCTACCATAACAAATAAGAGAAAAAACACACCTTCCTTTTGTTTATAAAGTAGTGGTTTTAGTTTGCTCCAAATGATTTACCTATAGAAGTCACTATTTTAAACTGACAGATAAGTTTAATTAGATTAAAAGCAAAAATATTCTCAATGACTTTGAAAATCTCAATGAGTTATCAAATATAGGTACTCCTTCATTACAACGTGGGACTGGAATTTTTATTACTCAGCAATGTGGACACAAAGCGTGATGTCATGTCATGTGACTGGGCTCTCTCGCCTCTTTCTGACTCCGAGGGCATCAATCATGTTAGCCCAGGGGTCTGCAAAGTTGGCTCTTTTAAGACTGGTGGACTTCAACTTCCAGAATTCTGAGAGTTGAAGTCCACCAGTCTTAAAACAGCCAACTTTGCAGACCCCTGTGTTAGCCCAAAGCCTGGCGCTGGGCCTTGCTCCCCCATTGGTGGAGCCCCGAGAAGCGAAGAGGGAGAAAAAGAGACGGAGGCCAAGGAGCTTCCCCCCCAGCAAAAGTCTAACCGGGGAGCCAGCCAGGCAGTAGCAAATTAGCCGATCACGCGCGGAAAGCGAGGTCCGACCGGGTGGGCAGCGAAACTCCAGGGCTCTCTGTTCTACTTCCCCGTGAAAACTGTTGCCTCTGAAGCGTTTACTCTACTGTTTTGAACACCTAAGCGCCCCTTTCTCTTTTTTCTTTTCGACTCGCAATGATTAGGGAGAATCCTGAAGTCGGGCGGAGCTGAGAAGCGAGGAGGGAGAAAAGACCTCCGTCTCTTTTTCTCCTCCTCGCTTCTTGGCCCCGCCCGACTTCAGAATTCTCCCTAATCATTGTGGATCGAAAAGAAAAAAGAGAAAGGGGCGCTTTTTTGAAACCTTAAAACCCCCCCTTTCCCTTTTTTATTTTCGACCCACAATGATTAGGGAGAATCCTGAAGTCAGGCGGCAATGTACTGGGTAGGAAAGGTTTAGCGGGAGCCTGGAGGGTGTTTTGATTGCAATTCCCTAGCTGCTCTATAGTCCGTGTCCAGCAAATATGCGACGCTGCGCGGCACTTAGAAACTACTGCGCGGCGTATTCCAGGCACGTGTGCGGCCACGCAGGTGCGCACCTTAGAGGGAACAATGGTCTACCCTAGATGAGTTCAAATCACCAGGACCGGATGGATTACACCCCAGGGTTCTGAAGGAACTAGCAGATGAGATCTCAGAACCACTGAATTATATCTTTCAGAGATCCTGGAACACCAGGGAACTACCAGCGGACTGGAAAAGAGCTGATGTGGTTCCCATCTTCAAAAAAGGGAAAAAAATAGATCCAGGAAACTACAGATCTATCAGCCTGACCTCAATACCAGGAAAGATTCTGGAAAAAATAATCAAGCAACAAATTTGCAAACACCTAGAAGCAAACAAAGTAATAGCCAAAAGCCAACGTGGATTTGTCAAAAACAGATCATGCCAGATTAATCTTATTGCATTCTTTAATAATGTGACAAAATTAGTGGACCAGAGGAATGCCGTCGATATAGTTTACTTGGACTTCAGTAAGGCTTTTGATAAGGTAGACCATAACCTACTACTAGATAAAGTAGAAGAATGTGGGTTAGACAGCATCACCACCAGATGGATTCGTAACTGGCTGACCAACCGCACTCAATGTGTAATCCTCAATAGAACTGCATCTACATGGAGGGAAGTATGCAGTGGAGTACCCCAAGGCTCTGTTTTAGGCCCAGTACTCTTCAACATCTTCATCAATGATTTGGATGAGGGAATAAATGGGGAACTCATCAAATTGGCAGATGACACCAAGCTGGCAGGAATAGCCAACACTCCAGAAGACAGGCTTAAGATACAGAAGGATCTTGACAAACTTGAACATTGGGCACTATCTAATAAAATGAAATTCAATGGTGAAAAGAGTAAGGTTCTACATTTAGGCAACAAAAACGGAATGCACAGGTACAGTATAGATGATACCTTGCTCAGTAGTAGTAACTGTGAAAGGGATCTTGGAGTCCTAGTGGACAACCATTTAAATATGAGCCAGCAGTGTGCAGCAGCTGCGAAAAAAGCCAACACAGTCCTAGGCTGCATAAATAGAGGGATAGAATCAAGATCACGTGAAGTGTTAATATCACTTTATAATGCCTTGGTAAGGCCACACTTGGAATACTGCATTCAGTTTTGGTCACCACGATGTAGAAAAGATGTTGAGACTCTAGAAAGAGTGCAGAGAAGAGCAACAAAGATGATTAGGGGACTGGAGACTAAAACACATGAAGAATGGTTGCAGGAACTGGGTATGTTTAGCTTAAGAGAAAGAAGGACTAGGGGGGACATGATAGCAGTGTTCCAATATCTCAGGGCTTGCCACAAAAAAGAGGGAGTCAAACTATTCTCCAAGGCACCTGAGGGTAGAACAAGAAGCAATGGGTGGAAACTAATCAAGGAGAGAAGCAGCTTAGAACTGAGGAGAAATTTCCTGACAGTTAGAACAATTAATCAGTGAACAGCTTGCCTCCAGAAGTTGTGAATGCCCCAACACTGGAAGTCTTTAAGAAGATGTTGGATAGCCATCTGTCTGAAATGGTATAAGGTTTCCTGCCTAGGCAGGGGGTTGGACTAGAAGACCTCCAAGGTCCTTTCCAACTCTGCTATTGTATTGTAAGTTAGTCAATTAGATTTTTAGGAACATGGGAATGTAAAAGTTCATTATGGCAAATGTTTGCTTGCAGTCTTTAGCGTAGCGTAGCCTTTGCATTGAATGTTTATGCAAATCTTGCCTATTTTTAATAGTGATGTTATGCAACTGTCTGGACAATTATTTATTTATTATTCCACCTTGTTAGATCGGGCAATGAGAAGGCAGACACTGGCTTAACGCAACAACAGCTCTTTATTCAGACAGACAAGTATGTACAATCCAGCGACTGTTTGGTCTGACAGCAACCCTTTTATAGGGAGCTGTCAGACCTCTTAGCCAATCAGATTAAACCTCTGTTCCCGCAGGAACAGAGGACCAGAGTGGAAACTCTGGTAGCTAGTGTTAATATCTAACACACCTCTTAGCAGAATCTCATATTTTTCATTCAGCTGTCTGAACCTAAACGTAAGTGATGTATATTATGTCTTTAGCCAGCTTACTGCCAAATCACGTATTTTCAATATGTTGCTGAATGTGGAGATATATACACCAGAATGCTGCCCTCATTCTTTTGCACAACAGTCAAGTTTGGTGTAGTGATGATGGTTCTGGCCTGGAAATCAGGAAACTGAGTTCTCAGCCCCCCCTTAGGCTGGCTGTATTATTTTGGGAGCAGTTACTCCTTGTCAGCCTAACCTACTTCACTGGATTGTTGTTTTAGGGCAGTGATAGCGAACCTTTTTCGCCTCAGGGGCCAAAAGCACATGCGTGCATGCTATCATGTGCACACGCATGCCCATTCTATCATTTAATGTTCACCTGCACTGTGCCTCCTGCGCATGTGCACATGACCCCCACCTGCTGCCCTGCGCATGCACGCATGGCTTTCTTTCTTGGGAAAGGCGAAAATGCCTCCCTGGAGGTCCGAAATGGTCCATTTTCCGACTTCTAGTGGGCCCACAAAGTCTGTTTTTTGCCCTTCCCAGGCTCCAGAAGCTTTCTAGGAGCCTGGGGAGGGCGAAAAACGGCCCAATACGCAAACCGAAAGTTCAGGAACAGACTTCTGGGTTGCCAGTTGGACCGTTTTTCTCCTTCAGGAGGCTTCCCTGAAGCCTCTGGAGGGCAAAAAACAGCCCAATGCGTAAACCAGAGTTCTGTTCCTGAACTTACAGTTTGCACATTAGGCTGTTTTTCGCCCTCCGGAGGCTTCAGGGAAGCTTCTGGAGGACGAAAAACAGCCAAAAATCAACTGGCCAGCGCGCACATGCGTACTGGAGCTGACAGGCTACGCCTCCAATGCCCTCAGAAATGGCTTCATGTGTGCCATAGGTTTGCCATCAGAGTTTTAGGGAAAAGAGTAGGCGGTAATTTTAGTATATTTGCCACCTTTACAAATATGTACCTATGTGTTTATGTAAAAGTGAGATAATAATAGTAGTCTTTTTCTCTGACAAACATTCAAGGTGGCAAGAAAATTTAAAAGCAAAAGCTGATTACAGGTAGCCGCCAACTTACAGCAGTTCATTTAGTGACCGTTTGAAGTTACAACAGCATTAAAAAAGTGACCTATAACCGTTTTTCACATTGCGACTGTTGCTGCATCCCCGTATCACATGGTCAAAATACAGATGCTTGACAACTGACTCATATATATGAGAGTTGCAATGTCCCAGGATCATGTGATCACCTTTTGCGACCTTCTGGCAAGCAAAGTCAGTGGGGAAACCAGAGTCACTTAACCACCGTGTTACTAAATTAACAACATTTAGTATACATAAGCAGTATTTGCTTAACAATTGTGAAAAAAAGGTTGTAAAATGGGGCAAAATCCACTTAACAACTGTTTCTCTTAGCAACAGAAATGTTGGGCTCAATGTGGTTGTAAGTCAAGGAATACCTGTATAGATAATTAAAAATGCAGGTTAATACCCACAAATAAAAACTAGTGAAAGAAATTCATTCTCTTAACAGTTTTTTTTTAATTGAGAAAACTTGTCTGTGCCAGAAAGATGGGCCTCTGGCAATGGCATAGCTTCAGAAGGGCCCCTCCTGCAGATCCTTACAGCAGTTTATGATATTAAAAATCAATAGGAGCACTTTAAGTTAAGAAATGAGCAATCTATTAGCATATATTTCAATACAGCTGTGATATAAAGTGCATCCAAAGCAATTTCCATATACTTTTCAAGAATACTGTCTCAGCACACTGCAGCAGTTGAGATGGGTTGTAGCAAAGGCGTGGCTTTGTTGTCAAGCCTGGATGACTTTGGAAGCCATACAGCTTCTGTACTACATATAATTTGTGCAAAGATGCTCCTTAGAACTTCCAAATGGTGACTCTATTCTTTTGGGAGACTGTAACGAACATCCAAAACATGCTGAATTACAGTCCCGAAGACCATTTTTAAATTTATCCATAACATCTCAGGTAGGTGATAGGTGGTGATCTTTATTTCCAATACAATCTGAAAAGATCTAATAGAGTAGGCATGTTCACTATGCCTGCTGTTGTGGCCCGCCAGTGGCCAGCAGAGCTGGCAGCAGATTTGGATAGTGAGGAGGTTGGGGAGGAACATCGGCCAGTCCTGGAGTCTGAGGAAGGCTCTGATGAGGGCTCTGTGTCAGAAGTAGGGATGGGTCCAGAGCCGTATGCCAGTTATCAGCTGCCTTCAAAGTCAGACATCAGTGAGGCAGACAAACACCTGGAGCCTGTTCCCAGTGTGCGCATGCGCGGAGTTGCCAGGCGAAGGGAACAGCTAAAGAACAGGGGTCGATTTGGGAGCAAGGCCACAGGTGGATGATGAATGGCCACTCCCAGAGGAAATAAAATAGGAGCAAAAGGGCAGTGGAGTTTGCAGGAGACAATTAATTCGCTTAATTGGCTCGTGACTCTTCGAGACTCCTTGCCAAATTTTCCAGATATCAGCCTGGCAGTTCTCCAAGCCACATAAGGTCTGTGACTGTAAATCCTCCCTTGAAAGACTTTGCTGGATATGAATGAGCAAAATTCACAGTAAATTAATAAGATGGTTTTTTGACGGGACCAGGTATTTGCTTCATGCTCTTGGGAAGCCTAAGTCAGAACACTTGCCCTCTGGAATAGCATCCTCCCCAAGATTTGGATGGCTGCAACTGTGGCCTTCAAGATCTGTTTTTTGTTCCTTCACGCATTGGATTCGGAAGCTAAATACATTGAATTAATAAATAACATATATCTTCAAGAATTGTAAACCAATTGTAAAATTATGAAAGGTGAAGGAAAGGATATGGCCATTTATGTCTTTTATGTGATTAGATAAATAGCCTCATTTGCAGCAAAATCTTAATGGACGTTATTAAATGGGGATAAAGTCTGAACAAAGACTTGCTTATTGTCTGTTTTTCTCAGCAAGAGGTTAAAGTATTAGGAAGAAATTTTGTCATAATAAAATACAGGTTTCATTACAACAGTTCTTGGGTATGCATGTTTGTGTATATTACTTAGTATGGCCACTTTGTCAGTGTTGCTTTTTGAAATACTTCAAAATCCATAAGAATGATTCTATTGTGTAAACTAAAAGTTTGCTGTGATCAGCATTCTTTTCCCATGGCCAGTAAGATGCATTTAAAAACACTTACATACCAAATACGAAGGCAGCAGTCTTTTGGGGTATTTGCTTCTCAAAGACATCCTGTCATGAATTTGTTCAATTCCTTTCTTAACATCTAATGCTTATGTATTATACTATTTTGTTATACGCCATGATGGTTATTGCCATTATCTTTATAAATTTTATATTTACTTATAGTTTAAAAGCATTCTTTTTGTATGCCCTCAGTGCATGTCTATCAGTTTCATTGGGTGATCTAGGCAGAGGCATCCTTCCTCTCTCCAATCACTACATTATTCACAATTTTTCATCCTTGTGAAAAATGCTATAATGGCCAATCCTACATTACAAAATGCATTCGGCTACGGTAATTATTTCTAATGGTTGTTTTTTTCCTCTTTATCTTTTTGAGTGGGTGCAAGGACCTGTTTCTTGGCTAATGTAGCAATTATGGTGGGTGATTTAGTCTTGGCTGTTATGTATGTTAATCTATTTACTTTTATAATTGTTTTATTTTTTTAAATTTTGTTCATTGTCCAGATACACTTGATGAAATGGGTGGCCATACAAATAGAATGAATAAATCATACATACGGTACATACATACATACATACATACTTACTTACTTACTTACTTACTTACTTACTTACTTACTTATTGAATACAATGCATGAAGTGATGCAGCTGTTCTTCATTTCCATCCTACCTTGGCACCTGGAAACAAGAGGAACAGTGCACAACATAATGATATAAATGTATGTTATGTTCATTTATATTAGTCTTGGGGAAAATAAAAACAATAAGAGCGAACCAGTAATTTTCACTGAAGTCAAGAGGAATAGAAAACAATTATTTAATTATTATAATTCATATAATAATATATGAATATAATAATATGAAAGGACATTTTATTGACTGAATTGAACAGGAAGTAATTAATGACAAAAGGAACTTAAGTAGGTAAATTTCATAGAAGAATCTTGCTCATGGGGAAAGGCTTTGCTGAAGAAAGATGCTTTTTTCCTGTTGTGCATCAGTCAGAACAGTGCAAATAAACAGGAAGGATTTGTGATTTACATAAACCTTCTTACCAGTGGTGGGATTCAGCCAATTCTCACTACTTTGGAAGAACCAATTGTTAACTTTCTGAGCACTTTGGCAAACTGGTTGTTGGAAGAGCTCATTAGGGCAGAGAACCGGTTGTTAAATTACTTGAATCCCACTGTTGAAAGAAATGTCCTTCTGGATTTGGCTCCAAGTGGGGAAAAAGACTCTGGAGACATGGAGACTGCTTGGAAAGATGGTTTAATGATGTACAGGACCATATGGCTTGATTCTTGAACAGAAAAGGTGATCACATGCTTCAATGTTGGATGAAGAAGAAGAGAAGGGCCGAGGAAGGGGCTTGCTGGGCTTTTTATACTCTGTTCAGCCCAGTGATGGGTTTCAAAATGTTTTGGAACCTCTTCTGTAGGTGTTGCCTGCTTTGTGGGAGTGGCTTGCTGGCCATGTCACCGGGTGGGAGTGGCTTGCAAGTCATGTGACTGGATGGGAGTGGCCAAGACGATGTCACTGAATTCTTTGCCCCAATGGATGATCTACAAAAAGAAGATATAAAAAAGGAAATTTATTATTTTGTGCACTTACTACTTAAATAAGATTAAAATAAGTACACAAAACAATAAAAGAGCTACTTACAGAAGGTAAATAGCTTATTACTTACTACTTGTATTTCAAAGGGAATACAATACATATTTAATTTTACACATGTTAACAGCTGCTAGAATTGTGTTTGCACAACAGTGGAAAAACAAAGATATGAAAATGAATGAATATTAGAATGTGCAGGAATGAATAAATTGACAATTAAAATCAAGAAGGCTTCAAATACTTCATGTGGGATTTGTTTTATCAATTGCTAACTAACAGAAACAGCAATTAGAAATCTAAAAGTATGAAAGAAAACAACAATTATGTAATGAAAGGTCACTAAAATGTATAAGGAAATATTATTAGTACTTAATCATTATTAATGTGTAGATAACTGAGGGACATTACACACACACACACACACACACAAACTATGATAGTGCCAGGAAAACACCAAAAAATAACAATTTCCCCTCAAAAGACTGTAGATGAAACCAGTTTTTTCCCTAACCCTAAGAACAAGAAAGACAAAGCCACTGGAATAAAAACCATCAAGGCATTGTGGGAAATTATAAAGGACAGTGCCAGGAAGCTCACAGAACCAACAACCACCTCACACTTACCTAAACAACCAGGTAGCTACGTTCCCCCTAAGGTCCCCGGCTGCGCGGGCGCGCAGGTGGCAAGAAAACACCGTGCAGCAGTTTTCAACTGCCGCGCAGTGATTTCTATTGCCACAGGCTCCGGAAGCTGGGGAGGTCCTTTGCAGGCAGCTAGAACGGGCCGCCCGCAAAGGACTTCCCCAGACTTGCTTTGAGGAGCACGGGGCGACTGAGGCTAGTTGTGAAGCCCCAAAGCCCCTGCCGCCACCGGAAGAACTGCTGCCACCTCCTCCTCCTCCTCCTCTAACAGGCAGCACTGCCGGATTTGCCGCCCGGCGCTGCGGCTGAGATGAAGCCGCCAAAGCTCCAGCCGGCATCTCCGCGCGTGACAGCGGCGCCTCCCCTCCGCTCGGAGCACCTGAGCTCTGCGCTGGGTTACCCCTGCCCCCTCCTCCTCCTCC
This sequence comes from Natrix helvetica, assembly GCF_964273705.1. NCBI lineage: Eukaryota > Metazoa > Chordata > Lepidosauria > Squamata > Natricidae > Natrix > Natrix helvetica. The sequence goes on from NC_138552.1 coordinate 185,034,104, forward strand.
GCCGTGCTTTTGAGGAGCCATGAGGCTGCAGGAGACAGTAGGAAGGCGGGGGGGAGCAGGGGGAAAAAAAGCCTCATGGCTCCTCAAAAGCACGGCAGAGGAGGAGGAGGGGGCGGGGGTAACCCAGCGCTGAGCTCAGGAGCAAATCTGGTGATTCTGTTGAAGGAGGAGGAGGTAGCAGCAGTTATTCTGGTGGCAACTCGTCGGCATCTTCAGCAGTAGCCCTGCCCACAATGAAGAAAGCAAAGATGGAGCAGATCCACGCAGATGACGTCGCTGCAACATGACTGGAGGAGGAATTCTGGGAGTTGAAGTCCACAAGTCTTAAAGCTGTCAGGTTTGAAGACCTCTGCGTTTTTTTCTAGGGGTGCAAGGATCTTGTAACTTGACAGCTTTAAGACTTCCATGCTTCAAATGCCAGAGTTCCTGAGCCAACAGGACTGGAGGAGGAATTCTGGGAGTTGAAGTCCACAAATCTTAAAGCTGTCAGGTTTGAACACCCCTGGGGGTTTTTTTTCTAAAGGGTTAGGGGTGCAAGGGTCTTGTAACTTGACAGCTTTAAGAGTTGCGTGCTTCAAATGCCAGAGTTTCTGAGCCAACATTTTGGTTGCTAAGCAGGAGCGTTGTTAAGTGATACTGATATTATATAACACTTTGAATTAAGTGGGTACCTTGAAGAAACATAACTTTGAGTTTCAAATAATACTGATTTCGTTGTTTTCTTAGGTGACATCTGTGAAAAAAATTCGGGTGCTCAGGCATGAAAATGTGCCGCTCAAACACTATACTTTTCTGCTCACATCGAAAAAAAATTAGAGGGAACATTGCCAGGTATCACACAGAAACACACAAAATCTGGCAAAGCTGCCTTGCACCAACCTGGCCTGCCCATAGAAAAGCAGCCACTTTGAGAGACATAAATCATACACCAACCTGTACACTTAAAAGCAACATATTGCATCACAAATAAAACATTTGCAAAAAGGAATAACATTTCTTGTAATAAACATTCTATAAACAATAAAAAAATAAAAATTACCTAAAATAATTTTTAAAAAAGATATTTTGCACACAATAAATTAAAATAAAACCATTAAAAATATTCTATACATAATAAATTGAAATAAAACCATTAAAATATTCTTTATACAATAAATAAAATTTGAGATTGTGGGGATGTAATTCTGAGGCCGGTCATTGTGGAAGGTCCTGATGAGTTCGTGATGATCACGAGGCAGGAGGCATATAAATTTAATAAATGAAGAAATAAATGCCCTGTGGTCTCGATGGTTTGCTTGCAGATGTTTTATTGTCATTGGTTTGAGATACCTAGCTGGTTCATGAAATGACTGCAAGAAAACCACCAAGCTCAGGGAACACCAAGGACTCCCCCCCCCCCTCATCCTCCTCTCAATATATCCCACTTTTTCTAGCACTGATGATGTTACCTAGTTTGGTAATGAAATGTCTGTAAGAAAACCACCAAACTCAGAAAGCAGCAAGGATCCCACTATCTTCCACCTCCTCTTTCTCCCTCTCTTTCTCCTTTTTGTCCTTCTATCTTTCTCCTCCTTCCTCCCCAATCCCACTCCCTTCTAGCACTGATGGTGTTACCTAGTTGGTAATGAAATGTCTGTAAGAAAACCACCAAGCTCAGAAAGCAGCAAGGATCCCATTATCTTCCACCTCCTCTTTCTCCCTCTCTTTCTCCTTTTTGTCATTCTATCTTTCTCCTCCTTCCTCCCCAACCCCACTTCCTTCTAGCACTGATGATGTTACCTAGTTGGTAATGAAATGTCTGTAAGAAAACCACCAAGCTCAGAAAGCAGCAAGGATCCCACTATCTTCCACCTCCTCTTTCTCCCTCTCTTTCTCCTTTTTGTCCTTCTATCTTTCTCCTCCTTCCTCCCCAATCCCACTCCCTTCTAGCACTGATGGTGTTACCTAGTTGGTAATGAAATGTCTGTAAGAAAACCACCAAACTCAGAAAGCAGCAAGGATCCCACTATCTTCCACCTCCTCTTTCTCCCTCTTTTTCTCCTTTTTGTCCTATCTTTCTCCTCCTTCCTCCCCAACCCCACTCCCTTCTAGCACTGATGATGTTACCTAGTTGGTAATGAAATGTCTGTAAGAAAACCACCAAGCTCAGAAAGCAGCAAGGATCCCACTATCTTCCACCTCCTCTTTCTCCCTCTTTTTCTCCTTTTTGTCCTTCTATCTTTCTCCTCCTTCCTCCCCAACCCCACTCCCTTCTAGCACTGATGATGTTACCTAGTTGGTAATGAAATGTCTGTAAGAAAACCACCAAGCTCAGAAAGTAGCAAGGATCCCACTATCCTCCACCTCCTCTTTCTCCCTCGCTTTCTCCTTTTTGTCCTTCTATCTTTCTCAACACCACTCACTTCTAGCACTGATGATGTTACCTAGTTTGGTAATGAAACGTCTGCAAGAAAACCACCAATCTCAGAGAGCACCCAGGACCCCTCATTACAACCTCATTGCAAACTACCGTCCGTCTCCCCGTGCTCAGAAAAGGAAGCCTGGCTAAGTCCTTTGCTAGCAGGCAGGTTCTACAATGCCTGCCATCACCAAAGCACCTTCCCAGAGTTGCTTTTCTGAGCACGGGGAGATGGGTGGCACAAAATACCGTCCGTCTCCCCCTGCTCAGAAAAGGAAGCCCAGCTAAGTCCTTTGCTAGCAGGTTCTAGGACGCCTGCCGCCACCAAAGGACCTTCCTGGAATTGATTTTCTGAGCATGGGGAGACAGACGGTAGTTTGTGCGGAGTGGCACCTAGAAGGTCCTAGGAGACTGGCCATGCCACATAAGCCCCCACCGCTGTCCCCACCCCGCAAATGTGCTTTCTGGCAGCTAGGCATCTTAGGCAAGTCCGTGGACCTTGTAAAGGCCTTGTGAGGTCCCCGAACTTGTCAAAGATGCCGGCTGCACCGTGTAAGCTCCCACCGCTGTCCCCACCCCCACCCGTGCTTTCTGGTGGCCCAGCGGCCCTGCACTATAAGCGAGCCCAGGATCCTTGCAAGGCCGCAAAAGGTCACCGGACTCGCTTATAGTACAGGCTCCAGATGGCCTGCCGCTGCCTCTCCCTGCCCCGTGCTTAGTTGCAGCTTTCTTCGGCAGGCAGCAATAGACAGCCAAGCAGGAAAAAAGGTAAGTGGGTTTAGATGGAGTTCTTAGAGGTGGGCAGGGCGATTGGTAAGCCAGCCAATTAGTGAGTGGTGGGTGTGGCTAGGATAGTGCGGAGGGGCGGGGGGAGCGAGCGATGGAGCAGCTTCCGGATGGGCAGGGGTGAGCGAGCGAGCAACAGGGCTGGGGCAGGCATTCCGGAACTTACTTCCGGATCCACCAGTGGAACCTCTTCTAACCGGTTTGGTAGATTTTACAAACCAGTTCTACCGAACCGGTGCAAACCGTTTGGAACCCACCCCTCTGTTTCCTGTTCCTGTGTAAGAAATGTATTCTAATTGGTTGTCAGACTCCCATGGGGCCATGCAGGGGCAACTTCTTGGCTGTGTTTTGAATCCAGGTTTGGTTGAGTTCTCAGATGCCATGTGGTGAGTGGGTGAAGGCTAATCATGCCTTAATCCCATCACCCTGGAGCTGAAGGGGAGAACTCTTTATTATGTAAAGGGACTGGCTTGAGCATCTTAATGGCCCATTGACAAGGGGGGAGCAGGAAGCTGCAGGGAGCTACTCTGTCTTTAAAACACATTTCTTCCTTTTTACATCCAGGGAAATGTAATATTCTGCCTTGTCAATATTTCCTAGGATATTTCATTTTTCTGGGAGAGGGCTGGGTGATAACTTCCTACACCACCACTGCTTCTTACGGCATTTTTGTCAGAAAACAGGTTGTAGGAAAGTTTTAATAAAACTAAGATGGACAATACAACATCAAAACTTTCTTGTTTGCAGTCCTTCTAAGAGAATTTGAGGTACAGTATGTACATTTTATAACAGCCAACTTGATGAACTCTTCATCTTACAGATATCTAATTTTATTATTTTATGTTATGAATAAACCCATTTGTCTCTTGAAAAAGCACCTTTGAGACTCTGTTATTTAACTGTATACCTTTCCCAAATTAATAAAGAGGCTATTACATCTCTAAACAGAGCCTCAAGCATTCATTTGCACAAGCAACATAAATAAATAAAATAATTGATTTACATGATTATGATATTTCTCTTCTTGATATCAGTGAACACCGGAGTTATTTTGTTTTCAGGGTAAAAAGACAAAAGTACAATAAAGTGTGGTTAACTTTCATCTTAATGTGCATCCTGAGCAAGCATTATATACAAATGCTGCGTGTGCATGTTTTAATATAACCGGATTTTTAGCAAAATCATTAATACAATGACTTTTAAAGTATTCTTAATTCTACCACCTAATTGGTTGCATCAATTGGGTGTGGTGTTAAACAATGCTGTGTATTTATTTTGCAGTATTTATTAAAGTTGTTTTTACTCTTGTTTGGCTAATTGTGCTTCACAAATATTCATTAATGCCAGATATGCTTTCACTATAGTTAGTACAGCTGACCATGAGTTATTTAGTTTCCGACTACTCATTTGACTCTTACAAAGCCATTTACAGTATAATTTGTCTTATCAGATAGCCATTGTTCAGGGAGCACCTTTCTGGAAGAGCAGGTGGTTTTACCAAAATCTCAGTAAGCCTCTAAACAGCCTGTGTAAGAAGCTTGCTCAGCATCTACCCACACTTTTTTTTTTGCTCCTTTTTCACATGAATGCTGGCATTGTTTTTATAGGGATATCTTTTTTTTAATGCTTTTACTGTATATTGTGTCAGCACTCAACGGCTGTCTGGCAAACTACCGTTAATTTTGAAAGTAAGTGACATACAATACCAAATCATTAACTCTGGGGAGACAGTAAATAATATTAACTGATTGAAGAAGTGAAAAAGCTTATTTTACAAGGTTGGTACATTTGCAGAGGTAATCTTGGAAAGACATTTTTATATATATAAATCAGTCAGCAAAATCAAGAACTCACTGAATGCATAACTTCAAAGGCGCAATTAAAGCTTCTCCCTGTCCCAGACAATTTTAAGAATGCACACGCCTTTTAGTGAAAATCCCATGGCAGTATTGTAGTCATATGTCATCACATGAAAGTAAGATTTTAGCTGGGGGTGGGGGAGGAATAGATGTCATTTAAAAGATACAACCAAGGAAGATATTTTCTTCTTTTTACAGCTATGTGAGAGCACCTTTAAAAATTCACGAGATATTCTTAAAATTGCCTGGGAATAGGAAAGCTGTGTCACTTGTCCCATGTAACATGACAAACAAAACATTCCAATTACTATTTCACACAGCAATTAACAGTCTCAGGGGACTTTTTCTGGTTAGAAAGTGTAATTTCCCTCCCTCCCCCGGCAAACCCCAATGAATTGTAACATTTAATGCATTGTGACAGTCCTACAATGGAAGACAGTAACAAACATCTGGTTAAAGCAGCAGATGTAAAGCCTCATTTTATGAAGGCATGCGATGCCACCGTGTGGCAAATAATGGAATCTAGAAAGGATTGTTTTTTTTTCATAGCAAGTTTGTTTTATTGTATTGTGGTGTGCTCCTTCCTCAAGAAGCCATATGTGTGTGTTTGTGGCTTTTTTTTTTTAACCAAAGCGCCTGAAAGCAGGACAAGAAGTAATGGATGGAAAGTAATCAAGAAGAGGAGCAACTGAGAATTAAGGAGAAATGTCCTAATGGGGAGAACAATCAACCAGTGGAACAATTTGCCTTCAATAGTTGTAGGTGCCCAATCACTGGACTCTTTCAAAAAGCCATTTGTCTGAAATGGTATAAAGTTCAAACAGGATATTGGACTAGATGAGGTCCCTTCATGCTGTTATTCTATGTTCTTTGTTCGTAGCTGGACCCATTGATTCTGAATGATTACTATCCACCTTTTTAAGGACACGTTTGAGAGGTGATTAGGCTTCAGCCGCAGAGAATTCTACAGATTATCTAGAGCAGTGGTTCTCAACCTTCCCAATGCCGTGACCCTTTAATACAGTTCCTCATGTAGTGGTGACCCCCAACCATAAAATTGGTGTCTTGGTTCCTAAGACCATTGAAAATATGTGTTTTCTGATGGTCTTAGGCGACCCCTGTTGAAAGGGTCGTTCGACCCCCAAAGGGGTCCCGACACACAGGTTGAGAACACTGATCTAGAATCATTTAATCAGATTTCAAGCCAAATCACAATATGAAGAGAGCATTAGTTTCTTTTTTTGCTGATGCACTCTGACCATCATTGCATTCCTAAATCTCTAAGTGGATTTAGATAAGATTGAGGTTGTCTTGGCAACATTTCAGCGAGGTCTCACTCACCATTTTCAGGCTGGGTTTTGAGCTTAAAATGTGTTCGGAGCTGCCGTCTTTCTATAAATCTTGGTGTGTGTGTGTGTGTGGAGTGCTGGCTTTGTTTCAGTAAGTGGAATGATTGGTTGTGTGGTTGTATCATGATTGGTAGATTGGTGCTGATTGGTGCTGGCTGTGTGTCTATTGTTGTTTTGTGTTGTAACGGCCTGGGTGGTGGGTGGGGCTCATTTGTTGACTAGGGCTGGTTTCCAGATGTCTGGTAGGTGGGAGGTATCGTCACGTTTATTCATGTTGTGGGGGTGTTTCTCTATTTCGATAGCTTCCATAATTATTCTCTTGTTGAAGTGTTCTGTTTTGGAGATTAACCTGGTTCCTTCAAAATTAATTTCATGTCCAGCACCTTAAAGCCACACGACCAATCAACCCACTTACAGCAACAAAGCCAGCACTCCACACACACACACCAAGATTTATAGAAAGACAACAGCTCTGACCATGCCATACTCGCACAAGCACAAAGCCAAAAACACCAGCCTGAAGATGGCAAGTGGGACCTCACCGAAACGTTGTCAAGACAATCTCAATCTTACACGAGAAAAGACCCGAATACAAGACCAGCATATATATAAAGCATACCAGCATACCTACACCCGTGAAAATCTACAAAAACAAATATGTGTGTGTGTGTGTGTGTATGTATGTATGTATGTACATATATGTACATATGTGTATATATGTGTATATATGTATAGATGTATATAGATGTATAGATGTATATAGATGTATAGATGTGTAGATGTAGATGTAGATGTAGATTTGAAGCACAATTATGTTTCAATAAACATAAAAAATAGTGCAGGGAAAGATACTATCCTCCAAGACCTAACTTCAAAAATACCATAAAACACATATTAATTCATTTATTAAAATTTACTTTCATTTCAGTTTATTGTATTATATTGCTGCAATGCAGGCTTAATATTATATATTCCATTTAACTTATTTTGTTATAGCAAAAATTAATTTTATATATCATATAATGAACATTACTTTACCCTTTTCTATTTAAAAAAAATCCATGGCTTAAATACTGAGTGCTTAGTACAATCAATTCAGTAGGTGGCAGACTTTACCAAATCTTTGAAGATTTCAATCTTCCTTGCTATATATCCTAAGGATTGTTCTGCTAAATTTTTCCAAAGAAAATTATGATGAAAAGAAGGTTTCTCCTTGATATGCCAACTCATGTACAACTTTTTTCTACTTTGGAGATATTTCCCACCAAAATATTCTTACCTGAAGATTTCTTTCTTCCGGTCAATAAACCACATTTTGCAAAGCTGAGTTGAAAGTAATAGAAATATTTGATTAATTAACATGATGGTAAAACATGCGGAGCATGGCTTCTTGCATTCTTTTCTATCCCTTAATGATTCCATTTTTGTTCTCATGATCAAAGTGATTTGGGCTAATTCTGGATTAGTGAGCAGCATTTCTGCTCAATTGCCATTGTAAAAGAGGGAACATTTTCTGGATTTTTTCCCATTTGCCCGAACAGACTAATTTTCATAGTCCAACTTTCTTTTGCTGACTTCTTCTCCCATACCAAATTTGATGTTGTGCTATTCAGACAGTCTGCTGATGGACAAACAGACAGAATTCTTTTGTAACATTCCATTAAGTTAAACAGAAAACAAAATATCAGGAATGATCAGGCATGGGCATGTAATATCTGACAAGATTGAAGTTAGAAATAACTATAGGTTTGCTTTTTGCAATATGAAAGAACAAAATAGAAATTGAAGTGCTGCATTAATTTAAAATAATTAACTAAAGAAAAGCAACGTTTATCATAAAGACAGTGAAATCAGAACTATAGCAGTCAGTCGTATACAATTCAGTTAAGTCCTGTAAGAAGAAATTCAGAAGCTTCTAACTGCTCAGACACACAGATAGTCTGCATTTTTGTTTGATATGTATGTAAGGTATGCATTTATTTATTTTAGGGGGCCACCCAAATCCAGAAGTACATAGATGGCATGCAATGTCAAAAACAATCAAAATCAAAATAGTTCCTGAAAATAGAAAAATAGCTGGATAGCTATTCTACGTTCTACGTTCCAAAGCTGTTTCATCAAAAGTGAAAGATCTTCAGAAATAAGATGACTAGTCACTAAAGATACCTTAAAACTGTTGAAGCACTAGCAGCTTCTAAAAATAATTTTACGTAGTGTGGAGGCTTAAGATTTTTGAGAGAAGAAAATCTGGACAGATTCAAGAACAGCCTGGGGAGTCATTGGTTAGGGTTTCATTGGAATCTATGAATAGTGATGGAAAGGGAATAGTGAACTCTGCCCTTTGCCTTCAAGCTGTGATGGAAAACTCAATTCAAATAAAAAGTAGCTTGGGGCTCTATCTTCTAATGTCATCTGTCCCTGAGAAACATGATGAAAAGTAGTTTGCAACCAACCAAACAGCAGACTCTTTTAATGCCAAGAGAACAAATATATTTTATGAAACAATTGCAAGCATCTGATAGAGCTTAATTTGAGTATATGCTGTTTCATTCTATACATCATCTTCAGATTAGATTATCTCCCCTTCGATTCAAGCTCTACCCCTGCTCTCTTTATGGCACACCAAAGTTTCTTTCTTCTATAATTTGCAAGGGGATTGCCATTATGTTCTTCCATTTTTTCCCCATATGGCATTATCTTTTTTTCATGCTTTATCCCATATTTTCTGCCATATTAGGTCTAACCTAAAATTGGGACTATGCCAACACTTTTATCTTTGCAGGGATAAACTTCAGGGAACTGCTTTGGTTTTAACTAGCCTTCTAAATATCAGTAGGTCTGGCAGACTTCCCTACAAATGAAATTTCATTAGGTTGATACTGCCATGGGAAAGTTCTGCTAGTGCTTCCCATCATCAACCTAACTTCTTTAAATTATGGAATCTAGATAGGGCTTTCCTTATGCAGACAGAAAGAGGAGAGTGTACAGCATTGAGGAAGAGACCAACAACAAACTGGGGAAATTTCTGTAATTCAGTGGATTGAATTATCTGCATAATCTAAAGAACTAATGAACATAAACTGCCTAATAACAGCTTTTTAACTACCCTATAGGCATTGTGGTGAGTAATTTCATGCTCTTACTTGAGTTTTCAAAAAACTTTATAAACACATTGTCTTTTATATAATTCAATGTAATATTCCAGCTTCTCTTAAAGCAAAACTTTAATCTATTTTTCAGCTATTTTGACATGCCTGATATGCAGTATGTTACTCAGGAAAGACAGCAACCTCTGGTTCCAACACAAAATTCACAGTATCCTTATGGTATCTCAGTGGATTCAATATCTTCGACTACATTGCCAGCTTCATTTAGAAAGGTAAGATTCAATTAAAAGTATTTGTACTACATTTTATTGTAGAAAGAAAATCATTCAACATATTCTAAATTCTGAAATAACTTGTTTTAACAGAAACCAAAGAAGCCATTTTTTTCATTTGCATAATACAAAGTACAAAAATTCATTTTTCTGAGTTACATATACGGGAAATTTTAAAAATGTTTTTTCTATATGTATTTTTCGCACAAATAAATTATTGTGATAGATTTAGATGGAGGAATTGTATATTATCTTTCTAATGTCTATTCTTATTCATCCCCATGAAGTTAATTGATTGGGTTGGCTTAAATCTGTACTGTATATTGGAAAACATTTTTTTGTATTCATATCATGTTATTCTTATAAATATGTCAGACAGTAAAAAGGCAAGAAGTGTACCAATTATTTCTCTTCTAGTATGGAAACTGAGTATGCGTAATTATCTTATAGGTAAGGTTGTACGATAGTTTTCTTTTTACAATGTTTAATCTTCACGTAAATAATATTTATATCATAGACTGTGAGCTGAGCCAAACTGACTATTTCTCCTAGGCGCTGCTTGGAGTGTCCAAGCATGGGTTAACTTCAGCTTGCTGGCCAAGGACTGAGTTTAAATCTTTAGGGTAGCCACGCCTCCTGCTCCCTTAGGAGGTCAGTTTGAAAAACTCAGTCACCCTAAAAGGATGTATTTGGGATTTCCAGTCCTTGGATAGCAAGCTGGATTTCTCCTAATTAGTTTAGTGTAGCCTTTTTTACTTTTGTTTCCACAGTTGTAGCTTTAGATAAGTTTTTTTGTTTTACCCTTGAAAGAAGTTATTTTGCCTAATTAGCCTTCCTCACACACGGACCAGGCTACTTGGAGCGTTCCAGCCTCCTGCGCCTCCACGCGGTTATGGCAGCACTGGGAGACTTATCAGCGGCCGCTGGCAAGCTTAGGGGCCAAGTAGGGAAGTCAGGAGCCCCCTGCGAGCTGTTGGAGGACCCCTCTTAGTTCCAGAGGCGCTACTGAGCACTCCAGATCACCGATGGCAGTACGGTGTCGCTCCAAGCTTGTGGCGGCCATTTTGGAAGAGAAAAAAAGTGTGTGCTTTAAATCCAAGCTGCTTTTTTCTCCTTGTCTGTGCTGCAACCTGGTCCCTTAGCAGATCGCCGCTGGGAAGGGTGTTAGTCAAGTGCTCTGGGCCTCCAGGCAGGTCTCCCCCTCCCCTGAAGACCTTGATTTCCGGCTACAGGGAGTTTTGCTTTCCAGGCCATTCCCTGTCTTCATATTACCAGCGTGGATCTGCAAGCGCCCTAAGAGCTTCCTCTTGGTGCCATTTTGTTGTTGCATCACCTGCTGGAGCCGTTGCCTCAGGAATTTATCGCAACTTGAGACTCCATTTTCTCCAAGCAACCTTTTCTGGATAATGAGGTTTGGGGGCTAGAATTTCTACCATGGCCAGCAGAGTGTGGAGAAGGTTGCAGAGCAGGCAGGGCCTACTATTAATAAACGCAGCAAGCCCAATCCAAGGGTGTTAGTTCAGCATGCCCCACTAAAGGCAAACAGCTCAAGACAAGGAAGGTGTCCAAGGCAGAAGAGAGGCTGGCTGAGAGGCGCCAGAGAGCCCTAGAAAAACAATTTCAGAAGGCTCAGGGCAACCAGGGGCTTGAAAAGGATCTCCCTCCACCTGCTGAGGTTCCTGCTAACCCCTCCATTTTAGATCTTCCATCAGAAGAATCTCCATCTGTAGTAGAGGAAGGTGATTTGGGGTTCTCTTCTAACCCCTATAGGGCATGTCCCAAGTCCTTGGTCTCTAGAGGAGGAATACATGGAGAAGGCTTGTTCCCTGTTGGAAGAGGAAATTCCTCCTCCTGGGCCTGTAGCTAGGGATATGCCCCAGAACCAAGATTCCGCTCATGAGCTATCCCCAGCTATGAAGGAGGTATTTGCAAGGGCTATCTCTCAGGGGATTGCTGATGGTATCCAGCAATTGGGCCTCACCTTACCTCTCCCAGGCCAAACCAAAGCCAAAGCGAGGGTTGCTGATTCCCTACAGCAAGCAGGCAGGGCCTCCCCTCCTGCCTCCTCGGCCGTCAGCGAAGCATCTGACGCGGAGAAGGGCAGTCAGGATGCCCCGGATTTGTCAGAGGACAAGAATCCACCCCCCGACCTTCCCGCTTTCTCGGAGTTATTCAAGCCCTCTATGTTTTGGGCCATTCTTACCAAGGCTAGCGCTCCTCTATTCAGATGGGGCTTCCCACGCAATCTGATAAGAATTCTACCGAACAGGGCAATAAGCCAACCACCTGAATCTTAGGATCTAGGTGCAGGGCTGTTCAAAGAAACCACCCCTCCTCAGGAGCTGGTCCCAGCTCCCCAGTTATTCCTGGGCATTATACAATGTCAATGGACCCAGCTGGGCTCCATGGCTAATCCCTGCAGGGTGGATAAGAAGATTTATTCTATGGAAGCTGGCATGGAGAATCTCCTGAAGCTCCCCCAGGTTGATGACCTCATAGTGGCCCTAACCTTGAATTCGGTCCTCCCAACTGCCCTGCTGGAAGGACTCAAAGCTGAGGACAAGAAGGCGGAGAAGGCCTGCCACAAGACTCATATGGCCTCAGCGTGGGCCATGAAGGCTTTCTCCACCTCTTCCTACTTCAGTAGGGCGGCCCAATTTTGGCTGCGCAAATTGCTGTCCAATCTCCCGGCTGGCGACATTAGGTCACGCCAAGATGTGAACAAAATAATTACAGTGATCGAGTATTCGGCCGACGCTTTGCTTAATGCCACCAAATTCTCAGCTAGAGCCCTTGCCTCTAATGTGACCTTATGTTGCCTGCTGTGGCTCCGTCACTGGCAGGTGGACGTGAAGGCAAAGTGGAAGCTTGCTTCTGCTCCATTCAATGGCAGCAAGCTTTTTGGGGAGGCCTTGGACTCAGTTTTAATTGAGTCCAAGGATAGGCGCAAGGTCTTGCTGGCTGTTATCAAAAAGCCGGATAGATCTGTTTGTGAGTTCATTGAACACGCAGCTTCCTCGGTTCTTTTCACGATTCCAGTGCCCCGGAGCGGAATGGTGGACGCCGTCCAATACCCCTGACCTCCAGGTCTTCTTTACCCCTTCCTGCCTCTCAACCTCATTCCCCAGGTGATCAAGAAGATCCTGTTAGAAGGTGCCAAAGTGCTGCTGGTCGTGCCCCAGTGGCCGAGACAATCCTGGTTTGCCAACCTTGTCGACCTATCAGTGACCAAGTGCTGGTGCATTCCTCAGTAGCAGATCTATCTCAGCATCGGGCCATTCAGCACCTGGACTCCAGTTGGCCATCTGGCACTTGAGGGGGACCTCCTGAGGCAAGACAATTTCTTGGACAAGGTCATCCGCACCATCCAGGCATCCAGACGTCCCTCCACAGTGCGCATCTATGACGGTAGCTGGACTGCCTTTTCACCCTGGTGTCTGCCACGTCAAATTGTCGCCACTGCAGCAACTATTCCACAAATTCTTGATTTTCTTCAGGATGGATTGGACAAGGGGCTTGCCCCCAACACCCTTCGGAGGCAGACGGCCGCTTTGGCCACCATCTTGTCCAGAGACGATTCTACACCACTCAGCAGACATCCCAGGGTTCGCAGCTTCCTGAAGAGAGCTACCAACTTACATCCCCCGACAGTCCACCGGTACCCGACTTGGGACCTGGCAGTTGTTCTGCAGACATTGACCTTGGCTCCATTTGAACCACTTCGTTCCATTACCTTGCGCCACTTATCATTTAAGACTGCCTTTCTAATTGCAATCACTTTGGCCCTCTGAATCTCTAAACTGGCAGCCCTATTGGTCAGGGAGGACCTCTGCGTTGTGCATCCAGACAGGGTCATTCTTTGTCTTGACCCTTCCTTCCTCCCAAAAGTTAACACCTTATTTCACAGGACGCAGGAGGTGATTCTCCCTGACTATTGCCTGCATTCCAGACATCCCAGGGTGCGGGTTTGGTAAAAGCTGGACGTACGATGGGCAATACGCATATTCAGGAAGAGGACAGCTCTTCCACAAGTCCGAATCCTTCTTTGTTTCCTTCCAGCCAGCTTCGATGGGCAGGAAGGTTTCCTCCTCAACTATTGGACATTGGCTACGTGCCTGTATAAAGCTGGCCTATGAACATCAGGCCTCGCCGGTTCCTCCTCACATCACCGCCCATTCCACAAGGAGCGCCACGACCTCAGTTGCATGGGCAAAACAGGCGCCCATCGAGGAAATATGCAGGGCAGCGACTTGGATCTCGCCATCCCCATTTATTTGTAACTACAAATTGGACACCTTTGCAGCTGCGGAGGCCTCTTTTGGGAGGAGAGTCCTGTAACGGGTCCTGGCAGCTCCAGCACAAATAGATCTCTCTGATTCCCACCCTGGGACTATATAGCTTGGGTATGTCCCATGCTTGGACACTCCAAGCAGGGCCTAGGAGAATGACCGTTGGCTTACCTGAATGGTCATTCTCTAGGCACTGCGGGAGTGTCCAACCCCACCCTGGGGTAATCTGGAGGAGCCAAATCACCTCTCCTGAAGAAATAGTTCACCTTCTTTGACATCCTTCTGGACTTCACCTCCTCGTTTTTCAAACTGACCTCCAAAGGGAGCAGGAGGCGTGACTACACTAAAGATTTAAACTCAGTCCTTGGGCAGCAAGCTGAAGTTAACTCATGCTTGGACACTCCCGCAGCGCCTAGAGAACGACCATTCAGGTAAGCCAATGGTCATTTGCTTTTTGCTGGAAAATTAAGCCGTAAATATAATAACAAGCATACAAACTACTTTGTAATGCTTTTCAAAATGTAGTTCTTTGAAAACAGGAGACAGCAGATCAAATGAAGCATGCAGGATAAAGGTTGATTCTTTCACTGCAAGCTCATCTATATATGTATCATCTGCCACTTCATAATACCAAAACCTGTATGGCTTGGTGAACTGCATTTTTATATTATGCATGTCTTCAGCTCAGATCTAACAGGAAGTGGGAATTATAAACATTTAAGCAGTTGTTTTTATAGTTTGAAGACTCCTACCTTGTTCATGTCATGCATATGTACAACATGTTGATCTGGAATATATGGCATCCATGTCTTTGCAATAAGAGACATTTAATATGAAGCTTACTGTGTGAAACATCTGAACAGGTAAATGCTTTTCAGAATATTTTGATAATTGGGAAAGACTTTAAAATGGACTTTCTCTTCGGAACACTTGGTTGGATAGAAAGTATATTTTCTGTTTCTTTCTTTTTTCATGCAGCAAGTAAATTTTTTACTTATCTGTATTTAATTTATTATAATGCAAGTCACATGATGATCAGTTTGTTGATGTGAGCCTTCGAGTTGTTTTCAATTCCACATAGATAGATTTTCTCCATAGTGAACTGTTTGTAAACTGAACTTTCAGATCTTCTAACATTGTTCCTATTGTCACTTTAACTGAGTCCATCCACTAGGCTACTCTTCGTTTTCTTCTCTTTCCTTCCAGCTTTCTCATCATTAGAATCATTTCAGGAGAGTTTGATGTTTGCATAATGAGTCTAAAATAGGAAAGTTTGAGTCTAGTCATTTGTGTCTCAAGTGAGAACTCTGGTTGATTTGTTTCATGATCCATTGGTTTGTTTTCTTGGATGTCCACAGTATTCTCAGGAGTCTTCTCTAACACCGTGTTTCCCTGAAAATAAGACAGGGTCTTATTTTCTTTTGCCCCACGAAATATGGCCTTGGGCTTATTATAGGGGGAGGGCTTATTGTTTTGGGATTGCTGGGCAGCTGCTCCCTTGCAAACAGGCTCCCGAAGAGCCGGGCACAACCTCAGGGGTGAAGCAGCCATGAGGTGACCATGCTTACGAGCAGCCGCCTGGCAAATCCCCTCTCCAGCCGAGCAGAGCGCCATTCATTGACCAAGGGGGTATCCCTAAGGCACCAAGGCACGTGGCGCTCTGCCCGCTCCCCAGCTCCTGCGGCTTGGCACATTCGGGATACCCCCTAGGTCAGTGCATGGAGCTCTGCCCAGCTGGAGAGGGGGGTTGTGCAAGCACTTGTTCCGCCCCCGCCGCGCTCCCCGCATAACTTCTTCTCCAGCTTCCAAACTCCAAAACTCGGCTGCTGAGTCTTCCAGCAGTGGCCACTCTAGGAGTGCGCTCTATGGTTGTGGGCCGGCTGCTGGACAGAGAGTCTTCCGGACAGAGTGTCTTCCAGCAGCCAGGCCACAACCATAGAGCGCACTCCTAGAGTGGCTGCTGCTGGAAGACTCGGCAGCCGGGTTTTGGAGTTTGGAAGCCGGAGAACAAGTTATGCTCAGAGCGCGGGGTGGCGGAACAAGTACTCACGCAACCCCCCTCTCCAGCCGGGCAGAGCTCTGGGGGTAGCTGATCTAGGGGGTATCCCGGATGTGCCAAGCCGCGGGAGCTGGGAGCAGGCAGAGGGCCACGTGCCTTGGCGCCTTAGGGATACCCCCTAGGTCAGTGAATGGCACTCTGCCCGGCTGGAAAGGGGGTTTGCCGAGCGGCTGCTCATGAGCGTGGTCACCTCATGGCTGCTTCGCCCCTGAGGCTGTGCCCAGCTCTTTGGGAGCCAGTTCGCAAGGGAGCAGCCGCCCAGCAACTCCCCCCTCCGGCCAGGCAGAATGCCACTCTCCAACCTAGCGGTATCCTGAAGGCGCCAAGCAACATGAGTGCCTTTTTTCCCCTGGCTCCTGTGACTTGGCGCCTTCAGGATATCGCTAGGTCGGTGAGCGGTGCTCTGCCTGGCCTGAGGAGGGGTTTGTCCAGGGAGCATATTTTCAGGGGTGGGCTTATATTTTTGCCCACGTGAAAAATGTGGCAAGGCGTTAGTTTCAGGACAGGTTGTATTTTCGGGAAAACACGGTACCAAAAAATCCAAAATGTACTGTACTATAAATCTACAGTATATTGTGGATATTTTGGACTAAAAATTTTTTTTAAAAAATTGGGACTTGCTTTAAAACGTTGATCAAGACTTTGTGTGTATCTTTTCTATATTTTAAATGCGTAATTAAAAATCAGAACCTGAAATACCAATGCAATAATTCAACACAATTAATTTACATATTGAAATATACTGCATTCTTTGTTTAAAAACTATAGTATTTGTGTTACTTTTATTTCTGTTCAGTATTTTTTGCACAAAATGTCAGATATTGAAAACTGTTTGTGCAACCATTATAGTTCATAATGAACAGTAATGCACAATGTTTTCTATTGTTGGCAAACCAGATTAAGACTACTTTCAGTTTTTCAAATAATGCAATGAAATATGCAGTTACCACATCCTTGCTTTTTGTAATAAATGTTTACCACCTTAAACAAACAAAATATATATCCTGCCATTTGTAGCATTAATATTCTAGTTACTTTCTTAATAAATCTTGTGTGAACCTCTCTTTGCAACATGTTGTTCCTTTCATATCTCATAAAAGCTCGAAACCCAGCATCTGCTCTTTCCATCAGCTTATCTTTCGTTATCACTGGTGCTTCTGTAAAGATTTATCTCCTTATCTCCATCAATTTTTCTTTTTCTTCTTCTTCTGTGCTTTGAAGTCTGGGGTAGAGTTCCAATCCATCTATCTCCCCTTTCCATATTCCTCTCTTGCCATTACCAACCACGCTCACTTTGTTGTCAGTATCCACAGATTTCTTATCTCTTTGCTCATTTTTTTCTTCCATTTTTTGAACTCTGTCCTCCACATTCTTCATTTGATAAACATCCTCAGTTTTTCCATCAAATTTTTCTGTTTTGCATTCCATATTCTCCAATCTCTTTTCAATTCTCTCTGTCACAACTAATAGATTTTGAATTTCAAACATAATCATTTGCAATGTTACAGTTTCTTTTTCCTGTTGCGCCATTGTTCCAATTTTGCAGGCACTGCCACTACAGGATTCAAGGCTATTTTAGTAAACTTCAAACAGGTTCATTTATTATCTTTCAAGTCAAAATGTTGTCTTCCCTCCAATAGCCAGTGATAGAACTCCGAAAAAACACATGTATAAACAACTTGTGCTCTTCCTACTATCACTCTCAGTAAACAAACTGAAAGAACCTTGAATCTCAAGTGATCAAAGAAGAAAAACAATGTATCCAGCCTCCAGCCTCTAACCTTTTCCTCCTGTTGTTACAACCCACTTTATAATCCTTCTTATTATCTTCTTTATATTCCAAGTTTAAGAAAGGAAAAAACCCTTAAATGGAGATCAAAAACAATCCAATCAATCCAATCAAGCATTATAAAAAAGGGCAAATTTTAATCCACAGGTGTAAGCAAAAGTAAAAAAAGAAGAAGAAAAAATTAATCCATTCAGTTTTAAAAATAGGGAGCCTTTGCACAAATTCCATCCATGAAAAAAAATTAAAAACAGGATAACACACTAAGTTTAATGTAGATTAATTTCACTGCTTACAGTCTTCTATCTTCAATTTTAATTTAACTTATTTTTTTGGGGGGGGGGGGGTAGTCTCTTTTTCTAACAATAACATTTCCTCACCAATTCGACACACTTTCTCTTTTCTCTTTCTTCCCGTTCCGGAGCTGTCCCAACTTCAGCAGCTTCATTAGTTGCATTTCTATCGCTGGAAAAAAAGGCTATTCCTGGATATTTCAGGGACATTGCGGTGTCACTGAGATCAACAGGAAGTGCCCTTCTCAATCACCATCTCTGCGGGATGGTTCAGGTCCGAATGGACCATCCAGCGGCAGAAATATCGACTGCGATCTCGGAGCACCAAGATCGCACATAGTGCCATTGCAACGTCATCCCCCTTTTCCAATTATTCCCATCCTGACTTGACACCTGGCACTCTAAAATTCCTGGCATTCCAGCTGATTTTCACTGACTGTTTGCTTCTGTTGCTGTTGATGCACGCCCACCCGAGTCCTTCACAAGGCAACTGCTGGCCACATGAAGCCATCACCCCCAGGTTTCCCAAGGAAATCACCTTCATGGAGGAATTAGGTGGTTTACAGCACCCTCCTAAGCATCTGAATTTTGATCACATGACTGCAAGAGCACTCCCAAACTGCCACATTTGGAGATGACATAGAGCATTAATTACAATTCCCATCTTGTCATATACGAGTGAGCAAAAAAGCTGGTTGGTAGCAGACTGTTTTTCCAAAGGTAACCAAGATTGCCAGAAAGGATTACTTTTTGTGCTGAGAGGTATCTAGAGTTCTTATGATGCTCTTAAAATTCAAGCATTACTCGGATGAATTGACAATTAAGATTCTAGAAATGTTTCAGAATGATTTAGCAGTAAAGTTTTGTAGCTTTTAATAACATGGTTATTAAACATCTTCTAAAGTTTTGTTTATATTATCTACTTTACTATGCATATAAACGTTATGCCTCACTTTACATTATTATACATTATCTTTGATTTGTGGGTTGAAATATTATATTATGTTTATGGATTGATAATTATATTACATTATTATACATTAAGCAACATATTCAAGGTATAACAGTAAGCAAGCTATGCATTTAAGATATATATTCAAGCATTATTTTAATACAAGAACTTGTAGGGTTTCTCATTTTGGTGCAAACAGCATATTTATGCATCATTATGAGATGACATCAATTTTGTTAGTAGCTTTAATATACTTTAAGTTGCTTCTGTGCTTAAGTTCTTCCTTATTAATGAGATTCTAGTTTAGAAAGTAAAACTATTTTCAGCACAATTTTCCATTCTCAAAACGACGCTATAGAGCACTTCACACAGAACAACTAGACACAAAACAGTTTTTTCCTGAACGCCATCACTCTGCTATACAAATAATTTCCTTAACACTGTCAAACTATTTACTCAGTCTGCATTACTATTACTATTAATCTACTCATTGTACCTATTACTTATCTCCTCCCACTTATAAATAAATAATAATAAATAAATTTGAATGTATGACTGTAACTTTGTTGCTTGTATCCTTACGATTTATATTGATTGTTTCCTAGTATGATTTGATTGCTTATTTGTACCCTATGACTATCATTAAGTGTTGTACCTTATGATTCGTGACTAATGTATCTTTTCTTTTATGTACACTGAGAGCATATGCACCAAAGACAAATTCCTTGTGTGTCCAATCATACTTGGCCAATAAAGAATTCTATTATTCTATTATTATTTTTTATCCACAGGATGTATAATAGGTGTGGTATGGTTTATTACACATCATGTCACATACTAATGTGATAGCCTGCATTAAAATCATATTATTTGGTATTGCAGTGCTTATTTTGTTTGACCAAGAACACCATTTTATTAAATGGTTCTAATTGAGATGTATTTTAATAGCACTTTTAATACAAGTAATTACAACCATTTTAGATGATGTCCTAATTATAGCTCATCAGGCCCTTGCGATATATATTTTTTCCCAGGGCATGTTTGAGTCATGGCCATCATTTCAACTCCACCCTATCGGTGAAAAAAGCTTGTCATTTTTAGTTGTATTGGTGTTTAAATAGTGTTTTTCCTCTAAGAACAGCCTTCAATCATACCTGCTATATGCAAAATTTGTTACCTTACAGCTTACGCAGACATGAAATTAGGTGTCCATAGTGGGTGTGTTTTGCTATTTTAGGCTGACGTGTGGATGCTTCCTTCTCTGTGATTCTTTTACATTTGCAAAGCAGTGGTCCTGTGCTGACTATTTGCAGATGGTTTCTTGCAACAAGGGCGTGTCTTTCTATACAGGTAGTCCTCAACTTAAGACCTATTGAGCCTATCTGTTGATGAGACATTTGGTTAAGTGAGTTTTGCCCCCATGTTAGTCTTTCTTGCCACAGTTGTTAAGTGAATCACTGCAGTTGATAAGTTAGCTACCCGGTTGTTAAGTGAATCTGGCGTCCCCATTGAGTTTGCTTGTTAGAAGGTCGCAAAAGGGGATTGCATAACTTTGCAACGCAGCAATGGTCATAAGTATGAACCCATTGCCAAGCATCCGAATTTTGATCGCATGATCATGGGGATGCTGCCAAGGTTGTAACTGTGAAAAACAGTCACAAGTCACTTTTTTTAGTGCCGCTGTATCTTTGAATGGACACTAAATGAACTGTTGTAAGTTGAGGACTACCTATATAACACAATAGCAAATGCGGATATCATCATTTGCCAGCCTTTCAAAGTAGGCAAGATTAGGCAGGCAACATCACAGGATATATAAAAGCAGGTAGACAGGAAGGACAGTCAGATTTATAAGATTCTGTTACTATAGCCAATCTGAATATAAGTAACACTTTCCAGTGTTCGCTTCTCATCTTGTTTTGTAGGGCTAACAACAGGAGTTGCTAAGAGTCTTGCAATCTATTTTCCTATGTTAGCGTCCCCCGTCTTTGAGTCAAACTTACATTTCATCACTCCATTTTATAGAATGGTAGAAAGTGATGGTTCATAAGAATTGCACAATAATACTAGACTAAACAATACAAGCATTATTGTAAGTGGTGCAAGATGAGGCACAAATGGCATAACAGGTGAGTGATGGAATTTCTCTCTCTTTCCCTGCTCCCTCCCTCCCTCCCCCCCCCTCTCTCACACACACACACAATAAGGAAAATGAAAAAGGTTTGAGATCTTAAATAAACCTGCTGCTTGTGATTCAAATCCATTTGTGAATCCGAACAATGGTTTTATAAAAATGCTTTTATTTAATTTGAATTGTGACAAGTTGAGGCATAGAAACAAATGCACAAGAAATCTAGAGATGATGGATGGGACTCCATGCAATTAGACTAACCTCATTCCTGCTACAATGTCATGATTGGCAGATGTCTTTCCCACCATCTGGTAATATACTGAAGAAGGAGGACTGCAACAGCGGAGTGTTCAACTGGTAAATTTGTATATCATGCACTATATGTGAATAATCAGGATGGCACAATTTAGCAGCAAATCAGGAAAGAGGCAACAAAACAGGACAAGGATTTGGAATTGTTGGCAACAAATTCCATGTTGATAGTTTTTGCCAACTCAAAGATAGAGGATCACATTTGAACTTCATGGTGGGAAAAGACCTTTAAAGGAGGCATTGTCTCTTTCATACTTAAGGAGTGTCACTTTTAAAACAATATTTGTAATTACTTTTAGATGTTGCACATTTTTTATTTGAAGAGTAAAAGAAAAGTATTTCCTAATTCTCAAAAAGTTATAAGCAAACTTGAAGAACCCTTTCCTGTTCAAGGTGAGCCCCAGCCACCTGCAGGACTCAACTGAGTTTCAAGCAGGAGTTTGAGGTTGTTCCTGAAGGCCTGGTGAATTGTGCATGTAAAATTTTAATTACTGCTTACAAAGATAAGACAGCAGAGGTTTTGGATCACATCTTTGTGGTTTTTCTCTGCTCTCAGGGCTTTCCTTGTTTTACAATAGAGATGAGGGAGATAAAATGGAGAAGAGACACTTAGAGTGGTTCTGGAGAACCAACAAAGAGTGAATCTAATTAAGCACGAGCCAAACTATTTTATTTTCCTGGGCTCCAAGATCACATTAGATGGCGACAGCCAAGAAATTAAAAGACGCTTGCTCCTGGGGAGGAAAGCTATGGCAAATCTAGACAGCATACTAAAAAGCAGAGACATCGCCCTGCCAATAAAAGTGTGTTTAGTCAAGGCTATGGTTTTCCCAGTTGCAGTGTATGTTGTAAAAGTTGGACCATAAAGAAAGGCTAAGCGCCAAAGAATTGAGGGCTTTGAACTATGGTGCTGGAGAAGATTCCTGTGAGTCCCTTGAACTGCAAGGCGATCAAACGGGTCAGTCCTAGAGGAGATCAACCCTGACTGCTCTTTAGAAGGCCAGATCCTGAAGATGAAACTCAAATACTTTGGCCACCTAATGAGAAGGAAGGACTCATTGGAGAAGAGCCTAAAGCTGGGAAATATTGAGGGCAAAAGAAGAAGGGGGTGGCAGAGAATGAGGTGGCCGGATGAGTCACTGAAGCAGTTGGTGTGAGCTTAAATGGACTCTGGGGGATGGTAGAGGACAGGAAGGCCTGGAGGAACATTGTCCATAGGGTTGCAATGGATCTGACATGACTTTGCAACTAACAACAACAAACTGTTTAAACGCATACTTTATGACAGTAAGAGCAGCAAAACATCAGTATATTTTCACTCTTATTGCACCCACAGACAGCCATTCAAACTGCTTTGTTTAGAGTGACTTGGTTCCTCCTCGACAAGGAAAAAGTGGAGATTCACTTGTAGGACCACTGTGAGGATTACATTTTAGGCATCTATCAGATAATTTGAATTCACTCAAAACTTGAATTTGATCATGAGGAGTTGATCCATGGAGTTGACTGAGACCCGTTCTTGCTTGGCTACCTGGGAATTTGATCCTATTCATTTCGAGAAAGTTATCTTGGGTTATCAACTAATTAGGTAGGTTTCCTGAGAGGTGACATACAGTTGTGAAATCAGCCTTGAGATGGGGCAGTACTGCTAATACTTAAGGAGGCAGTAGTTTGGCCCCTTATTAAGAAGCCATCAAGAGATTGTCCATATTGGACAATTTCTGTCCTGTCTCCAACCTCCATTGTTAGAGAAAGTTATTGAGAATATGGTTGTGCTGAGGTGTTAGAGCCCCGGGGTCTCTTTTAGTCAGATCTTAGGCCTGTGCTTGGCATCAAAATAGTATTGAGTTTGTGGATAACTTCTGGTGGAAACTGATGGGGGGGATCACGGTAGCTTTCTGGCCAGCTGTACACTTTAGAAATGGGGGGAGACATTGTGTTTAAGTGGTTTTTCTTCTTCGAGAGAAGATTGATACAATTGAGAAAAAGAAAGGACTACAATTGAGATGCATCTCTCCATGGGAGTTCTTTATCTAACTTTATTGGCAATGGCACACAAAAAAATAGGGCTTTAAAGAAATGCCAATTGACTTAGTATGGTCAGGAAAAGTCAATATCGTGACTAAATCCAAATTTATTCCAGATTGAGGAACCTGTGATCCTCCACCTATTGCTAAACTCCAATATATTGATGCAACTCTCAACCAGCAAGATCTCTAATGAGGAATGCTAAAAAAATGTAGATCAACAACATCTGCTTGTTGAACTGCCCCTCCTTTGAAGATTCTAATCATTATTTTGATATAGACATGTAAATGAAGCAGTTAATACAATCAAGTTGCCCTGTTTCATTTAATAGAACTGCAGGTTCATCAACAAGAACTTTCAAATATTTTCAAAGGCAGGCCATGCATTCATTATTTACATTCATATAAGCTGATACAAAGATATTCTTACCTAAAGACTTCACTTTACAACACCTAGACCACGATTACACAACAATAATCAAAATGATGTAATTTTAAAGAATGAGCAAATCCAAGCAATAACTTTAAGGACAAAATAACAATAATAGTTGTGAGTATGGGGAATAAGGCCAGTATGAGATACCAATGGATAATGGAAACATTTGTAGACCTGCTTCATTTCACAGGAGAGTTGATATAATAAAGCTAGATTTGTTTTTTAAAATCTATAGAAAGATATTTATAAATAATTGGAACACTGGTTTTAATATCTTTATTTTATAGGCAACTGACAAAGTTTCCAATAAGTGGTCAAAGGCTCAAGTTCTACTATGTTTGATTCAGTCATCAGTCATTTATATTCTTCTAAGCCATTTTTTTCTAAAAAGGTTTACAAATGAGTCAAAGATAATTAGATTTAAATAAGCTTCTCATCTAGAATGGGTCCTTCAGAAGGGCTTTGCTTGCTTTCTACGATGATGCCTCTCTATGGGTGTCTCCTCAGGAAGCATTTTTCAGAAAAGAAATGGTGGCGAAGCTGGACTGGTTGACCTATTGTAAATGTAAAGATAAAACTAGAAGCTTTTCTAAAGTTTCTAAAACTTTATAAACAAATAGTAAAAAAGAAGTGCTTCATTCCCTCTCAGATGTATACATTTATTTATAAAGGATTTGTTCGAAGTAATAATAAACTGTAAAAGTCCCTTAGAAAAAAAGAGTGCACAATTTTAAAATAAGTAAAACATGTATACAATTCTAAAATAAATGAAAGGTCAGCAGAGTAGGGGCCAGCCTAATCTCAGAAGGGGTGATTCCAGAGGATGAATATCATGGCACAAAAGATTGCTCAAGGACCCACCAGCCGACACTTCTTGTCCAATGGTACACACAACATGCCTCTCTTGTCAGATTGTATAGGATGGGTAGAGTCTGCCCATCAATCCATCCATCTATTTACTATCTATCTATTGCTATGCCTAGGCATTCCATATGTCTAATTAAAAATAATTTACTTATATATAAAATTGGATACCATAATGAAGCTGAATAATTCAGACAAATATGTTATTTGGAAAAACTGTAAGTAATGATTGATCATATAACCACATACCCAAACCTTATTACCAACTCAAAGAACTTTCTGTCAAAAAAGTCCTCAGTTTGAAAGGCAAAGTTGAATGTACTCAACCCATACGTTAAGAACATTAGATGAAAAAAAAAGTTTTATTTTCATTGTTACCAACACGCTTTCTAGAAGAAACAACTGGGGAAAAGGGAAAAAATTCAGAAGACTGGGTTTGTATTATATTACTCTCTGATTAAAACCTTATTAAATGCTTTATTGCTGTATTTTTCCATTAATTTGGCTTCAGGTTTTTGTTGTTGTTGCTAACCTGAAGTAGTGGATAATTTCACACCAGAGATTAACAGGTGGTAATAGGAAGGAGCTTTCTTGACTGCTGCATCTTATCTAGCATATCTTCTTGGAAAATTTTCCATATGTCTAATTTGTTATTGTTAGTCACTCTCAAAGTTTTTACAGTACTTTAAAATATGCCCAGGAATTTCTTCATATTGAATAGTTACTCTAATAATGCCATGTTATGCCTTAGTCAGATTCATTGTTTCATGGTGCTATTTTTCTTTCATGTTGTATCATTTTTGGTGACTGAATGGTGTGTAACCTGTGACACTATAAAATGTTATGCTGAAAAGTGTCAGCTCTTCAAGATAGATTAGGTCAAAAACAAACACTGCAGAGATTCCAGAAATGCTACTTTATTGTTGTAGGTTATAATATCAAAATGTTGAAAGCCTGTCAACAAAATCAAGGTAGAATAATTTTGAGTTTCTTTCTTACTCTTGTTTCAGTCTCTGCAGTATGTAATATTTTCCGCAAATCCACCCTTAGTGGTTGTTTCATACTTTCCTCTGGGTCATCTCTAAATTCCTTTACAATAATCAAAAGGGACGACAACATTGTTTCACGTGTTCATTCTGCTTCATCTTAGTAAAAACTTGTATAAATAAATATTAATATTTGTATAATTAGATATAAAAGCAGTTCACTGGAGATTGAGGGAATGTATGTGATGTAAAGTTTATTTACATATATAGAAAGTACATGCATTCAGACATACCTACCAAATTGAGCATTAATATTTGAATCCCCATCAAATTTCAGGGGCAAGGATGTGACATTCCAGATATTATGGCATAACAGCTCCCAGAATCACTCACTATTGATCGGTTGGTCAGTCTCTGCCAGGACTGGAAAGAACTAAAGAAACTCTTAATTCTAATTCTACTCAGTATTTCCATTCAAGCATTTTCTGTGCAGCGTTACAGTAAGAGAGACAGGGGGTCTTATTCAGTCAATCAGAACAGAGCTGGAAGGGTCCTTGGAGGTCGTCTAGTCTAACTCCCTAGACAAGCAGGAGACCCCATAACCTTTCAGACAAGTGACTGTCCAGTGTCTTCTTAAAAACATCCCATAATGAAGCACCTACAACTTCTGAAGGCAATCTGTTCCACTGGTTAATTGTTCTCACAGTTAGGAAGTTTTTCCTCAGTTCCAGGTTGCTTCTTTCTTTGATTTGTTCCCGTCCATTTTTTCTTGTCCTGCCTACAGGTGCTTTGGTAAATAGGTTTACTCTTTGTAGCAACCTCTCAAATACTGGAATACATGACATGTATTTGAGTACATGGTCATAATTTAACAAAACACCTTTTTCTTAGTTTCTTAGTATATTTTTTACTTCCTAATTTAGTATAGTGTTTATTATAATATTTATATATCTGGAATTCCCATGTGGTTCTCTGTTCTAGTTAGAATTAATACTCAGCTTCCTAGATCAGCCCATATTGGCTATGTGTTGCTGTAATTTTTGTTAAGGTTAGAGGTAAAGATGGGTAATCTATTCCAAATCTCACCAGTGATCTTTTATCTTACAGAAATCTCTTCATTAAAATGGAACAGACCATTAGCTGTCTTTTGTTGGGTTTTTTAACATTTAAGAATTTAAAAATTCATACTTCCAAACCACATTAATAACAGTGTCCCATCCTTCAAGCCACTCTGATATTCTTCAGCAAAAAATAACAATAAAAGTAACCCTCTGTGTAAACGGAGATGGGGACAGGATTAATCTGAGAAAACGACAAAAACTATTTCAAACAATGCACAATCTTATAGCCATTCCCTTTTTTTACTTCGTATCCATCAACATACAGTAGAACCTCTGATCATGACCATAATTTGTTCCATAACTTTGGTTGCAAACTGATTTGGTCATCACCTGAGTCTAATTTTGAAAATTTGGTGCTTACCAAAAAAAAATGGCACAGAAGGGGAAATTGGTTGCGGAAAAAAAATTGTGAATTTTTTGGTTGGAACCCGATTTGACCAGAGGTTCTACTGTACTCAATTGTCAACTTTCTGTCAATTTGGCTGGCCATTTCCATTCATTCATTCTAGCAAGAGAAAGCCCACAATTCTTTTTGGGAGAAAAGTGCTGAGCGTGAAGAATTGCTATAGCATCTGTATATTTTAATAGCTTGGCAATACAAGTGCTATAAAACTAGAATGCATTTTTAATTAGATCTAAAAACAAACAAGTTATATGTTGAAATTACTCAGATGCTAGCTACTTCTTTACTACATATAGTATGGCAACCAATGTTTATATTGATATTTAAATTCAGTTTATAGTTTTCTATCTGAGGATTTCCTGTTTTAAATCTATTTGGGAATAAGGTAATAACAATCTAAAGTTAAACTTGGATGGGATTTTAAGAATTGACATGCAGTGTAAATTGCAAAATGCATAAAATATAGAGCATGCAATAATTTCTCTTTTAATTAAGGTTGTCGTAGAAGTTGGGATAGAGGCAATCCTGATTAGATATTTTATATCTACTGAGGGTTGAAGAAGGAATATTGAATCTTTCTTCCAGACCCAGGTCATCTACAAAAACCTTTCCCTCTCTACTTACAATGTATGCGTGGTGCTTTAAAAACTGCAGAAAAATATCTCCATAAATTAGTTTACATACAGCATTTGTAGATTAAGACTAAGAAGTAATTTTCTTAGCAATAAATCCTTGTAAATTCAATAAGATTTCTGAATAAATCCATACAAGATAGTATTTTAAATAACTAATTACATCATTCAACCTCTTCAGTTGAATAAAAAGTGGTTTTTGGTTTCTCAAGCAATAAATCAATATTTTACAGTGGTATTACAAGTTCTGAATGTTGTCAATCCAGTCTAGATAATTTCAAGATTGCATTAGGCAATTAACTGGTAAGGCTGACACTGTGATTCTTGGCAAGAGTAAATTTCTAATAAATTACAATATAGGCCTTAAGAAGAATCTCTTTCTAAAATATATGTCTTCAAGAGATATTTAATTAAATTGATTCTTCGCCTTAATTCAACTGAATTTTACATAATCCACATTATAAATGGGAGAAATACTTCTTTTTTGCGCCTGATAAAAAGAATTAGGTAACTTATCCCAACCAGAATAGAATTCAGGGGATAAATAGTCTTTCAAAACAGTGTAGTGTAATGTGTTTATGCATGAAAGCAAAGAAATCACAAGTTAGTATATATTAATGTAACATATGACACTTAGCTTAATGTAAACAGTTCATGTATGACTATTTCAGAATGAGGATTCACTAACAGCTGAGACTTCATGTATCCAATTTTTTCCTTTGTCTTTCTATCCTGTCTTCTTAAAGTTTAAATCATATAAATTTATTATACAGTCCTCTTAATTCTTTATTAAACAAGAAATAAAACCTTTCTTTTCTTTCTAATAGCAGCCAGGGAACAATATTTTTTTCTTTAAGGAGACAAATCAAGCAGTACTTGTTGAATTTTTTAAATATATACTAAACATTCGGGGTTTCAGAACTAAGAGCTTGATTCAAACATAATACATTTCCTAATAAAATAAAAAAATAAAGATCTTCATAATTAATCAAATGTTTCTTATTAAAAGAGAAAAAGGCCAAGATCAAGCTTAAACATTTTTTCAAGCTGCTCATTTTTAAGATGTCTTAAATCAGACTGAATTACCGTAAGTCACTTTCCAAAAGTTACTTAATGTTACATTTGTGTAAATTATTATTAAAATGAAGAATGTTTAAGCTCACAGATGTGTGAGACTTTTAATAAAGGGAGGGATTCAACTTTTCTAAAATTGTTTTCAATTTTATTAATATATATCTACATTCTTCACGCACACACTTCATATAACAACAATGGAGATTTTAATATCCAGAGATTTAGCTTAAGACCAGCTGTTTTATTATAAAACAAATACTTTGATATATGTTCTTGCTTCATTTTTTCATTTCTATTCTAAATATATTTGACTTTGAAAAAAAGTCAATAGTCATCATATTTGTAACATTAATATCTGAAACTGTAATTAATATTGATAGAATATTGACCTTTTTCTCTTATCTCTAAATATTCTAATTTATCTAATAACAAAATATCTGGAATCTAAGTATAGCTAGTCCTTGACTTACAACCACAATTGAGCCCAAAATTTCTGTTGTGAAATGATACATTTGTTAATTGAGTTTTGCCCCATTTTAGACCTTTCTTGTCATAATTCTTAAGTGAATCACTGCAATTGGTAAGTTCCCCATTGACTTTGCGTGTTAGAAGGCCGCAAAAAGGGATCACATGATCTTGGGAAACAGCAGCAGTTATAAATATGAGTAGTTGCCCAGCATCTGAACTTTGATCATGTGATCACGGGGATACTGCAAAGGTCATAACTGTGAAAAATGGTCCCGTCACATTTTTCAGTGCTGTTGTAACTTTGGTCAGTAAACGAACTGTTGTAAGTTGAGCGCTACCTGTATATCATATAAATATAATTGTACTGAAAAGATATACTGTATCAAAATTGAGAACATGGAACAATAAATGGCCTCTATACTTTAAATTTAACAACATATTAAAGGATTGAGCTAGTGCTATATTAACACTTTATAGGTGTTTTAATACCTATATATGTCATTTATTTAATTACCTTCATGCATAGTCTTTCATGATTTTATTAGCACAGTTACATTTTAATTGTACGTTGTCATGTCTTTTGGTTGTTAGGGTTAGGGTTATTTACCTATAAAATAAAAAAAATCATAGTCATGGAATGCAGTCTGATCACTCTGATTTAACATTGCAGCCACTCCTGTGCTTGCATTTGGTAGATATTATGGTCACTGCAGATGGCACTATCTGGCCCAACCTATCTGCACTTCATTAGCACATGGACAGCAGATTGCGATCAAGTTAAACCAGGGCTGTAGACTTGATGCAGTTGATGAAAACATCCTTATTGTTGACATCAAAACTGCATGGTACTTGGAAGGTTATTTTTTATTTTAGATACGATGGAAGATAACAAGTTCATGTAAAGTAGCTTCATCATAAGCTTTCTCATTTCTAGTAGGATGGAAAGTTACTTTTCAAAAACAATAATGAAATCACCATATTTCTTCATCTCATTTTGAGAAGATTAACATGATCTTTTTAATTATAGAGATTAAAGATAATGTAAAATTGCAACACCAGATATATAAGACCAATAATTAACCGGTAGCAACACTGAGTCCATTCCCAATAGTATCTTGATGAAATGAAAACTGTTTTTTTTTTTAAAAAAAAAGGGCTTTACTGAAATTTTCAGCAAAAAATATTGTTTGACACCTATGCTGCCTAGAATTACTGTGATTTATATGCTCTTACAATGCTAGTTACAAAGACATAAGTTGACAAAGCTATGCACTTGGATATTTAGTTGCAGCTATTATTTTCATGGAAAAGTGAATAAAATTATGTAGGGAGACTGCTGCACTCAGTATTAAAATTAGATTAACATTTAGTTTAATATTTCAAATACTATATGCCACTCTGAGTAATACGGTTTAAATGAAAATGAATTTGTATATACTTCTAGTAAATTTTGAAAAAGTCCTTTGAAATATGTATGATCAAGCTGCCCACATATTTATATTATTCATACATTTGTTTATAGATTTGGAATCCAAACAATAACTGATCATTAGTTACTTGAGTTCTTTTACATGTTTTCTCTCTTATTCTTCAAAACATGTTTCTGTTGCTTTTTCCAAAACTATTAGCTTTCTAAACATTTGCAGTTATCAGGAGTTAGAGGAAAAACTAACCTATTTTGCAACTTAAGTGGAGGCCATTTCCTGACTAGTAAGAAAACATATTGTTTTGAACTATGCTTTTCTTTATGAGATTCCCTAAGCATAAAATCAAAAAGTTAACGTAAGAGTGGGAGGGACAGAGATAGTTGATGTATTACATTAGTGTGCACATGACTTCACCTCTTATATCCTTGTCTGTTTTCCAAAAGTGGAAAAGAGCTAACATCACAATGGTAAGGCACTATCCTTTTTTGTTCTAATCTGAGATTTATTGCCTAAGTTAAATATTTCTAGTCATGTTTCAGAATAAAGATTGTAGTTTTTCTTTAATTAAAGAAAAAAAAATAAAGATTGCAGCTGACAGATTGGGATGAAGAATATGGTTTGCAAAGTATTTGCTGTTAGGTATGGCAAAATTAGAACAGGAATGTCTTACCATTTTTGTGGATATTCTCTATCTTTTAGCCTTTTTCCATTATTTTCATGAACACAACCTTCATTTTGTTTATTTACTGCACTTAACAAATAAACTTTTGTTGGGAGGAAAATAGAAATATCCCAGGTGTATTCACTGCCCTGGGTTATATAAATAAAAGTGGACTAAAGAAAACTAATATTATTAATAGTCTTACTTAGAAGTAAACTATTCTGAGGAAAATAAGGCAACCTTTTGTTATAGATAATAACAAACTATAGAGCATATCAAAATACTTTTGATTCAGAAATAAAGTGTCACTTTTCTTTTGCTTTTTGTAACCAGTAAATATGATTGGTTCGTGGTCTCCCAAAAACAAAAGAATGTGAGAATGTCACTAGTTTTTATTTAGAGCTACTATACCTGGAATGCACAAATGTAGATGATCACTAGTTGGCAAGAAAAATATATTATAATTTTTTGCTGTTGTCTAGTGGATGTCTAGATTTTTGCAGTACAAATCTGATAGGCCCATTCTCCTTAGATTTACAAAAATGATTTTTGAAGAGAAGTATGATACCCACTGCATTTCCCATTTAATTTCAGTGTTACTGGTATTATTATTTTTTGCTTTTGTTGAAATGTGTTTTAATCCAAGAAAGTCCTCCCAGAAGCAATAAAATGAAATTTGAAACATTTTCTATATTTATTGCCAATGTTTTAATATACACATTTCCATATAAATTTATCCCATTTTTAATTAACTCAATACCAAAAAAAACCAACCCCAAACAAAACCCAAAGTTATAAAATAAGAAAGGTAAAAGAAGAAATAAGCGTACACAGGGTACAGTATATATTTCCATACATACATATATAAAGTTGTACATTGAAATTATTTGTATTAGTCCCGAGTCATGTACGGACAATCTTGTTACATCATTATCTATTTGGCAGCTAAGCTAATTTAGTTTAGCCAAGAATGTGATATTTCCATTTGCAGTCCTGAAGCGATTCAGAAATGTGGGTGGGCTGTTTTACCATTGGCAGAAATTCTTGCCTCATCCACAACTCAGCTCCTTAGCATCAAGCAGATACAGTGTTCTTTTTTTAATGGGAGAAGGTAGCTTGATGGTGTCTACAGTTCTCCTTCACAGCAACATCTCAGATTTATTATCCATGCAAACAGATACATACTACCAAGTCCACTTTAAAATACAGACATTTGACTTCCAGCTTTAAATTATAAAGTAGTAGGTCATGATCTCAAATCATTCTCAAAGCCCACCAAACCCCACACTGCAATCTTTTGTCTACCTTTTTGGTTATCTCCTGGAAAATAGAACACAAATTCCTAAGTATTTGCCAACTGTGTCTCTTATTTGCCGTATTAAAAGTCCTTAATAAAGGGAAGTATTTCCATTGTTTGAGAGAAAGAAGACAATTGAGTTGGCAACAACAAATTGAGAACTTTAATTGAATTTAGTCTAGATCAAAGACATCTATAAAGATTCACATTGATATCAAAATAACATGTTCATCAAAGCAGAAATGGCAATTATATAATTTGCATCAGCTGCATAGACATGTTGTCATTCCCCTTCTCAAGTAATCCTACCAAAAAAGAGAAAAGGCAAAACAGTAGGTAAAAAAGAAAATTGGTAGAGGTTCTTCGTTTTGTGGAAAAGAAGGCTGACCATTGTGGATCAAAACAAATTGAAAATGAGAAAAGTTGTGTCTCCTAAGTTGGAAAAAAAAGTAATATTGTGGATTTCTCATTGCTAAAGTTGAAGAAATTAAGGATGCCTTAAGAGAACTACTGAAGGTTGGTCAGCATACATTAAGAAGTAACATAGATACTGACAGTGATTTATTCCTACGATAATAAAGATGAATCTAATTGACAAAGTTATTGTAAAAGGGACGCCTTTGTCTGCCACCAGATAAAATATTGATGTCCAAATTTTCAGAGGAATGGAAAAATTTAAGTGATATGAGGTGCATATTATGGAAAAATGCTTTGTACCCTTAATTGTATGGAACCTCCAGTCTTATACATATCAAGCAAAAAGAAATTATAGACTGAAAACTCTCTGAAACACATTGAAGTAGAAATAAATAGAGAGAAAAAGAATAAAGCTAGGGGCAATTCTGTTGGGGAAATAATTCCTGTATATAAAATGGTACTGTAATACCAAATATGAGCTTTGAAATGACCCAATTAGAGTGGGCATTTTTATTTACTAGCTACCTGCGGGATCGCATCCTCCCACACACATCCCTGCGGCCAATTCGCTCTCACAGGGAGGGGCTTCTCCTGGTGCCGTCCACTAGGCAATGCCAACGGGCGACACCAAGGAGTAGGGCCTTCTCTGTGATGGGCCCAACCCTCTGGAATGACCTCCCCCCCGACATTAGAACCACCACCGACTTCCGCTCCTTCCGACAGAAATTGAAGACACACCTGTTCCGACTGGCTGGCCTGGCATAATTATAACGTCTACCTCCTGGCAAACATATTTCTTACTGGTTTTTTTAGGGGGATTGTTCTTTTAAATTTAATTGTATAGGATACTTGTTGGGGTTTTAAATTTTTAAATTTTAAATTATTTACTTAGCAGTACAGTTCTGTAAATCTTTTTATCCTCCTCTTACTTATTTATCTATCTACTTAATAATTTTAATTGTCTAAATTTTATAGTTATTCATGATGTATTTCTGATATGGACTGTACACCGCCCCGAGTCCCTTTCGGGAGAGGGGGCGGTCTATAAGCGCTAAGAAATAAATAATAAATAATAAATAAATCAGTTAAGAGATAAGTGCTTTTTGTCAGTCTTGTCCTATGGGTGAGATAGTTAGGAAAAGTAGTCATAAACCTTTACCAGTTATTAGTCAACTTATTTATTTGTTTTATGGTGCAGCATAGGGGAGTGAACACAGCTGGTCCAAAAGCAAATAAGGTTAACCAAATATAAACAAACAAAAATAAATAATACCTGCCTGACCTTGATACCTGAAAGAGCAGCCTAGTTTTAAGACCCTTTGAAAACTAACAGGATTGGGGACAGCCAAATTTGGGGTGTGCTGCTGTTCTAAGAGGGCAAGTGTAGTGACCCAAAAGGCAGACTTCCTGAGTCACACTTGATGACATGCTTTAGTAGGTGAACCTAAAATATACCCCTCCTGCCAGACCTGATGGGACAGGTGGAGAGAACTGGAGAAAAGCAGTCTCTCAAATAACCCAGATCCAGGCCATGGAGGGCTTTACGATGACAAACAACACTTTGCATTGCAATCTACGTTCCCTCTAAGGTGCGCGGCTGCGTGGCCACGCAGGTGGCAAGAAAACACCACGCAGCAGTTTTCAACTGCCGCGCAGTGATTTCTATTGCCACAGGCTCCGGAAGCTGTGGAGGTCCTTTGCAGGCAGCTAGAACGGGCCGCCCGCAAAGGACTTCCCCAGACTTGCTTTGAGGAGCACGGGGCGACTGAGGCTAGTTGTGAAGCCCCAAAGCCCCCACCGCCACCGGAAGAACTGCTGCCACCTCCTCCTCCTCCTCTAACAGGCAGCACTGCCGGAATTGCCGCCCGGCGCTGCAGCTGAGATGAAGCTGCCAAAGCTCCAGCTGGCATCTCCGCGCATGGCAGCGGCGCCTCCCCTCCGCTCGGAGCACCTGAGCTCAGCGCTGGGTTACCCCTGCCCCCTCCTCCTCCGCCGCCGTGCTTTTGAGGAGCCATGAGGCTGCAGGAGACAGTAGGAAGGCGGGGGGGAGCAGGGGGAAAAAAAGCCTCATGGCTCCTCAAAAGCACGCCGGAGGAGGAGGAGGGAGCAGGGGTAACCCAGCGCTGAGCTCAGGAGCAAATCTGGTGGTGGTGTTGGAGGAGGAGGAGGTAGCAGCAGTTATTCTGGTGGCAACTCGTCGGCATCTTCAGCAGCAGCCCTGCCCACAATGAAGAAAGCAAAGATGGAGCAGATCCACGCAGATGACGTTGCTGCAACATGACTGGAGGAGAAATTCTGGGAGTTGAAGTCCACAAGTCTTAAAGCTGTCAGGTTTGAAGACCTCTGCGTTTTTTTTCTAGGGGTGGAAGGGTCTTGTAACTTGACAGCTTTAAGACTTCCATGCTTCAAATGCCAGAGTTCCTGAGCCAACAGGGCTGGAGGAGGAATTCTGGGAATTGAAGTCCACAAATCTTAAAGCTGTCAGGTTTGAAGACCCCTGGGGTTTTTTCCCCTAAAGGATTAGGGGTGCAAGGATCTTGTAACTTGACAGCTTTAAGACTTCCATGCTTCAAATGCCAGAGTTCCTGAGCCAACATGACTGGAGGAGGAATTCTGGGAGTTGAAGTCCACAAATCTTAAAGCTGTCAGGTTTGAAGACCCCTGGGTATTTTTTCCTAAAGGGTTAGGGGTGCAAGGGTCTTGTAACTTGACAACTTTAAGAGTTGCGTGCTTCAAATGCCAGAGTTTCTGAGCCAACATTTTGGTTGCTAAGCAGGAGCGTTCTTAAGTGATACTGATATTATATAACACTTTGAATTAAGCGTGTACCTTGAAGAAACATAACTTTGAGTTTCAAATAATACTGATTTCGTTGTTGTCTTAGTTGACATCTGTGAAAAAAATGCGGGTGCTCAGGCATGAAAATGTGCCGCTCAAACACTATACTTTTCTGCTCACATCGAAAAAAAATTAGAGAGAACATTGATTGCAATCAGAGCCTTGTTAGGAGTCACTGCAAGTTGAAAAACAAAGGAATAAGCCTGTTCTTCCCATTGCAGAACCACAGAGTCACCAGACAGAATGCCCATAACAACATTTTCCAGAGATGCACAATTGGGAATCGTCAGTATACTGATGATGCCATTGAATGACTTCACCCACTGGTCAAATGTTAAAGTTAAATGGGAATGTGGAGAGCACCAAGTATCCGGTAGAAAAATGGGTATGGGTTTGATCCCTACAACTCTGACTGAAATCAATCTTTGTACTGAAGATGTTACCTAGTCTGATAATGAATGTCTGCAAGCAAACAACCCAACTCAGGGAGCACTAAGGATTCTACCTTGGAAGAAACCAACACCGATACAAAATTGTACCAATGCCCAACCCCTGAAGTTATTCCAGAAAGATATCAACAGTGGTTGAGAGGTCAAGAAGACCAATGATGAATGCACTACCCCTATTCCACTAGAGGCGATACACAACAACAGTCATTGCCTTTTCAATCCCATGTCTAGGCCGAAAACATGGCTACAAAGGGTTCAAGTAATTTGCTTCCTCTAGGGCTTCCTGATGCTTACAGTAACCATCTCAACAACTTCCTTAAAAAGGAAATATTGGATACTGAATAAAACTTTTTCAAAACAATGGGATCTATAAAGTAGAGGGTGATATTATTGATACCTTCCCAAAGTTAACCAGAAAAGTGGTAATATTTATCCTGAGTTTGAATAAATCTTGTTCCTTTTTTTTTACTCTCATTCCTTTTTTTGCCTGCTGCTAGTGTTAAAATCTCATGTCCAACCTTTTTTTATGTGCCATGGATGTAAAATTGGTTCCAAATCCTTGATTATGGACTGAGTACCTACATTTACCAAGGTAACTATACTCCAATCCTAACCCATTTGGTGAGTAAAAAAAAGCACAAAATAGCTGAAAAAATGGATGTAATTAATTGGTTCACAAAATTCACTGGTTGGCATAAAAGGAAAAGAGTTGGCTTTTCACTAGATTTCACTAGATATCCAAAGTAAGCAGCTATACAAGCCAATCACAGGAGCTACCTTGGTAAGAGTTTACTTTTGGTTAAAGCAAGTATAGACAATGGCAGCAGAAATGGTATGGAAAAACACACATATTCCAGCTATGCCTGAGCTTGCCTGCAACAAGTTCCACATAGCAAGAGCCCAAAGCAGCAAGTGGAAACATTATTCAATCATGACCCAGTCCAGATTGACCAATTGGAAAGCAAGTGTTTGAAGACTTCAGGTGCAAAGTCCAGAGATGGCAATTGTTCTCAATATATCTTGTTGGGTAACAATAGTTTTTAAGTACATCAGGGTCCAAGGACTGGGAATGGCTTTCCTAGGCAAGAAAGTACTGAACACAGAAAACCTTCGCTCTGCTTACTGTAGAGTTTGGTGTGCCTGAGGGCTGGGCAGGCACTTCAGCTCTTGGTTCTCATCATCTGACTGTGGGAGCAACTGCTCTTGATGATTACCAACCAGATCAGTCTCAGGTTCATGATTGCTCTCCTTGCTGTCAAAATCTTCTGAATTAGTAATGCCCATAATAGTAATTTTGGCATCTCGGGAAGCTCTGGTAGGGAGCATTTGTACAGGATTATTTTTCAACTTCATTTTTGATGTGCAGTTATTTCAGATTGTTGAAATAATTTCCTGTCAAAGTACAGTAAGCGAAAATGTGGCATCATTCAATTAAAAACCACAACATATTGTCTACAAACTAATGACTTAAGAGAAAGAAGTAATGGAACTTTAAAAAGTAGAATACAGACTTAACTGTTCTTTCCCCATAGTTAGAAAACCCAAATACTAGGATGCAAATTTACAATAATTTCTGGTTACCTAACATATAGTACTTCAGGAAAACCAAACTTTTCACATTTTGAGCCAATCTTTGGTAGGAAAGTTGTAGATCCTCATTATACTGTAGTTTCACTGAGCAATATGGGCGGACAGACTCAGAGGATAAAGAGAAATGTGCAAGTGTGATCTGGCATATTGTAAAAATCACAGAAATCTTAGAGGCAGTGATGAGGTGGTTAAAGCAAAACCTGACCAGATCACAAGTTTCCCAGATACATTGGTATGCACCTGCTATGCATTTGGTGAAATCATGTATAAGTGGAGAACTTTGGTGAGTACTGGATTCCAGCTATTACATATGGTACACACATTTTTTAATGTTGTTAATACAGTGTAACACTGAATATCCTTGCAAATGAGTTTTAGGATTTATTGTCTCACAAAAAAAACATTTTGCTTGTTTTATCTGCACGACTGATGTCGCTGTGTTTTCTTAACTGAGTGTTGGAGTACAGATGCTATTCATTAAAGTAATAAAGTAAATTATCATATTATATATAGGGATAATAAAAATAAAATAGTTAATGCTCGGTGAAGAATTTTTAAGCCTTTATTATTTCACTAAAGGAGCCAGTTGGCATAGCGGTTAAGGCATGATAGAAACTGGAAGATATGAATTCTAGTCCCACCTAAGGCACAAAGCCAGTTGAGTGACCTTGGGCCAATTGCTCATCCCGAGTCCTAGGAAGCAGGCAATGGCAAACTCTATCTGAAAAACCTTGCCAAAGAAACTCAGGAACTTGTTCAGCCAGTTGTCAGAAGTCAAATTTTAAAAAACCTATATTCAAATAAGTTATGAGGATTCCTATACATTTTATGAGGATTTTATGACATTGTCTAAAAACGTAACCAATGTGTACACTGATCAATTATATAGTTAAAGGATTTTAGAGTTGACATTGGCCTTACAAGAATAAAATATTCTAGTTTTTCTGGAATCCCTGCAATATGTTTCTTAAATTGGCCTAACTCAAAGGTCTGACAAATCTTGAGTTCTGTATGCAACTGCCTTGAAAGAAAATTATGGAGAATCTAGCCAGTTGTTCTAAGTTTATTAGAGTTTGCAATAAAGAAAAAATATGTAGATTTATACAGAAAGTATTGTAACTTCATTTCTTCTGAGTTGTGCTTAATCTTCTGAGAAGAAATGAAGTTGGCTGCTCATTAATTAGAATAAGGAACTGCATGTGTGCACCTGATCAGAAACGTGCCTATATATCAAAGGGAGCATCTAATTACTTCAGTAATAAATATACATAGATAAGTGCAAGAAGTTTTATATTTCTCAGGCTTTAAGAAAGGTAGGGTGTTAAACCTACTCTTGCTTGGTTTAATAACTAGTGCCCTCACTAATACAGCTCTTGCACGCCTGAAGTTAAGGATAAGTAATAATATATTCTTAAAGCCAGACTAAGCTAGCATTCCTAGGCATGTTTACTAGGAAATAGTTCAGAACATGAAAAGTTTTGGATTACTGACAACTTGTTTCCAGCCACAGGAGGCAAATAAAATTTAGGTCTCTATTTAGGCTGAGCTGTTTTGAAGCTTGATACAAATTAGGAAAAGGGAACTTCAGCATCTGGTTGTAGAACACCTTTTTACATTTACCATCTTTTTAATGCAATGGCTTGTTGCTTAAAAAAGGGTGGTTAGCATTATATATAGTACACCTTCTTAATTTTCATATGCTTCTGTGTGATCACCTGAACCATTGCCTTTATTAGCCATTTAAATCAGCAAAACTAATATTGTATTGGAAAAGCAAATCAGCTGGTATATTGCCTCTAAACTTTTTACCATATGATGTCCCTTTTCGCATTTCAAACTAGCAGGGGTGGAACCTGTCTGCACATATATTGTACCTTCTCCATAACACTATCTATCTATTAAGAAATTGTACTTGCATTTAAAAACTAAGGAAAAAAGTAAGGTATTTTTAGAAAATGAACATTTGGTTTCTTGTTATCTAAATTTAGGTGTAAATTTAGACAAATCAGTGTATAGTGTATTTCTTGTTAAGTAACTCTTCTCTGGAAATATACTCTAAATTGCATATAGTAATGTAGTATGGAAAGTTTCGATGAGTAAGCAAAAGCATTGGATCTTTCCTTAGGCAGAAAAACTAAGTGGCTGTGTTATTTGAATTTGTTGATAAATTACAATTGTATTTATAGTATAATATATCAGATTGTTGTGGAAGGGATTAATATGAACTAAATAATTTTCTTCCAGATCATTGTCTTGAATGGCACAAAGATGAACAGAAGTAAAGATTCACTATTCACTAGATACAGCTCCCTAAACACTATTAGCTAATGAGTATACCCTATTCACTCCACATTTATTTTGAAATATATGTTTTATACCCTTGTCTTGTTTTATAACTATGGTAACTTCAGATGTGGTTGTTGATTAAATAACCTATAACCATTTTTTTAAAAAGCAAGAAGAATCTTGGCTTTTTACCATACCATCAAAGTATCAGTTTTGCTTAAGGCGGTTTTTCTGTCCTGAATAGATGAGAATAGGCAGTGTACCAGCGGTATTTCAGATTGCTCAGGCTTGTGGAAGCATTTTTAAGAATAACATCTTTTGTGAGTTTTGTTATGCTTGTTGGCATCCTTCCCTTTTCTCTTCTGGAAAGCTCTGCCTGATTACATGGCACCTTAAAATAACTGATTGTCTGTGCCTTGTTGCTACATTTATATGTTTGCGCGCACACTTTTGTTCACGCATTGCACTAAGCCATGGTTTGTGATTTATTGACAAAAGCAAAATTGGCTGGGTTCCCACAAAACTGAATGTTAGTTTAACTGATTTTGATTTTAAATTACCCAGGCAGAATGCATATCATAAGTCTGAGGTACATTTTTTAAATGATAAACCTCTGTCCTCATCCTTTTGTCTGTGATTAATACATAAAATGACAAATTTTAATTTGGTGCTCTGTTGATTGCGGCTCAAAATTTAGCAGAAACTCACTGTCCGACTCGGTCGTGATTTTCTGATTTATTTATTTTTAATGTAATGGCCTGTCCCTTCTTAAGAAACACTTACAAAGGGATGCTGCAGCTCAGATGGGCCCAGAAGTCGGCCGATTTCATTTCGAATCTTTGCGGGATCGCTCCGCAACCAGACTCGAAGCAAAGTTTGGGGTTTCGGGGGAGAAAATCGCCCTCCATAATCAGTTTCGTAATCCGCGTTTTATAGCGCGACTCCGAAGCCAATTTCTCCTCGCCGTCCTCCCCACCCACTTGCTTTGACTCTTCAGGCGCCTGTTCCCGAATAACCTTTTCCCGCCAGCTTCTGCGGACTACATTTTTCCCTTCCCAGAATTCGGCCCGCCCTCCATCCGTCCCACCTGTGCCAGGTAGAGCGGCAGCAGCTGCTGATACCGCAGGCGAAGGCGGGCCTCGCTCCGTCGGGCGGGTGCGGCTGGCTGCTCTGCAGTTGGCGCCTTCCTGGGAGCCGGCCTTGGCGCTCTTTTCTCAGGAGTTGCCTGCGAACTTGAGGTCGCTTGGAGGCGGCCATCGAACTCGCGTCTGGGACTGTGGGAAGAAGAGCCGCTAAGTGAGTAGACGACCCGCAGAGAAAGAAGCGGGCATGGGGAAGGGTCGCGGAGGTCGATCCCGGTAGGGCGGGAGAAGTTGCGGAGAAATCCCGGGAGGTGAGAGACCGATCTGCCCTTCGGTTTTCCCCGACTACAGTATAGGGAAGGGCTGGGTGACGGAGGGCCGTGAGCTTGTGCTTGGTCTGGGGACGCGCCGTTTCTCCCTCGGAGGCGAGGCCACCGCGAAAGATGCGCAAGGCTGGAAGGAGCGGGGGAATAGGCTGGATGAAGAAAGAGGGTCGAATGACCGCTTTGGCTCAGTCTCAGCACCACTAGCTTGGCTTGAACTTGGAGTTATTTCCTCCGCGACTTTAGGTGTCTTTAGGAAGCTTGACTCTTTCCCCGAAGGTGGCTGTTCTATTGTAGTTGCAGGCTATTTTAATGCTTCCATCAAGGCAGCTGTATGCCCAAGGATTCACGAGCATGGCTGCGCCGAAATGCTTTCCTTCATTCATCCATCCATCCACCAGTTCACCCATTCATTCAGTTTTTATAGCTTCCCATCTCGATCCAATTTGATTTGTTTGTGGGTCAGTGTGCTGTGGCATCCAGTCCAAATTGGGCAGCTGTGCTGTGACTGTAAGATACAAATTCTTTATGCAGGGGGAATTGGAGAAATTCAAAGAGGACCAAATTCAACATTAGCAGTCTTGGTGACTTAGAAGGAATACCGTAGATTTTGTTCTAGTTCTTGTTTTTATTTTTGTATTTGGCTGTATTTGGATGACATAATTACCCATGCCCAATCTTAGTCTAATTTTTTTGTGTACATGTTAAACCATTAACTACATGGGCTTAGTTTGTACAGCCCAATAATCTAATACATGTGTGGTTAATTTGTGGCTTAATGAGCAATGCAAATACACTTTAAAAATAAAAGATGGCCTGAAAATTACCACATGCACTAAAATGACCCAAACAATATCTACTAAACATGTTTATTAAGAATGTCACAACTGTGTTGTGTTTCCCTGTGTTTTGCTGAAAATTCAAAAATGTATTTGTTATTAATAGAATAATGTTTTAGAGATCTATTTAAGTAAGAAATTTAGACCATAGTACTATAATACTAATTGCAATTTATTTGGAATTAAGCTTGTTAAACTGGGGAGAGGTGGCATTTAATCTGATATCAAAGAACTTGATTGTTATAAAGTAGAGTTGCTGTGAATCAAAGTCGCCTTCTGCAAACTGTAAGGACATGTCCACAGAAGTGGTTTGTCCTTGCTACCTTGTGGGATATTTTCTGACTTCTCATTATAATTTGCAGTCCTGGGAATTTTTTGTGCACTCCAATTAAAGTACGGAGCTATTCCATGCCTATTTTAAAATCTACTTAAATTGGCTAGGTGTGCCATGTGTTTGGAT
The DNA here is from genome assembly GCF_964273705.1 of Natrix helvetica. Classification (NCBI taxonomy): domain Eukaryota; kingdom Metazoa; phylum Chordata; class Lepidosauria; order Squamata; family Natricidae; genus Natrix; species Natrix helvetica. Next base: position 185,077,377 of record NC_138552.1, read on the forward strand.
TGCCCAACAAGATTTCACTTAATGCATTTTACAAAATACAATATTTTACGTGTTAAGTCACTATTTTCAAAGCACTATTCAACAAATACTTCAGATATAGCTCCTTAATTATTTTGAACAAATGTTTAATAAGCATTTTTTATTATTATGCAATCTCACTTCTTTTCTTTCTTCCTTTTTTTCTAGTCCAAAACCCGCTCTTCAGAGTCTTCAAAGGAATTAAAAAAGAAGGCAGTTTTGGGAAAGTTTGGATATTTTTTTACTACAGGGAGGAGAAAAAATCCCAAGAATACACCGGAAACCTCTTTAAAGCCAAGTATAAAAAGTATAAGGCCTGAATCTCCTCATAAGAATTTAGCCCCATTGGCATCCATAGAAATAGAGGACCTAAATGACCTATCTAAGAGTGAAGAATCTCTTACTGATTCGATTTACGAGCAGAACCAGTCAAAGACCCAGAATACTTCTGACAATTCAGAAGATTATCTCTACAATAGGGATCTGACACCTTTGTATAATGACATTGTTTCAGAATGGAACACTAAAGAAATTTCTTCTGGCAGTGAATGGTCACTTGATTGGCACAGTAGTAATGAAACAATAAAAGATACATTATTTGATAGCAATCTTACACTTGGGACACTGGAAGGAGAGAACGAACTTGTCAATGATACAAACACGACTCCAGATTTCTTTAAAAGTTTATCTACTCTATCTGATGACAATCTAGAACAAATCATATTAAATCACAAGGAATTAGTGGAGCCTCTTACATTTGTAGAACCAGAATATGCAGAATCAAAAGATCAACCGTTTTTTGTGGAACCTAAGCAAGATGAGCACCCCCAACCTTCTAGAATATTGACACTGGATATTTTTCTTCGTAGAACTGAACAACGAAGTTTGAATAAACCAGTAGCTGTTGCATTAGACGACGATTGTAGTAACACAGACATAATGGATAAAAAACCTGCAATTAGGAAATCTGGAAAGAGGAGAAAATCTCAGAACTCCAGTGATGTGCCAAATGGGGATAGAAATGCAAGTGAGAATCCTGTGAAAGAGGAGCCTGGTTTTGATGGTATTCCTTCAGATACGGTTTCAGAAAAAATAAGCACTTCTGAGAGAAAACTTAGGCCTTGTCAACAGATTATGTCTCCCACAAATAATAATGACATAAGGTCTGGAAGTAATCACAAGGGTTTTACTAAATCAGAGCTTGAGAAGAGCAAGCAACAGAGCCCAGCCTCATCCCCTTATAAAAAGAAATCCTTTAAAAAGAATCAGTCTGATGCAGGTGCTCCTTCACCCATAAGCGTAAAAACTCCTGGAAAAAATCTTTCCACCAAAAGACAGAGTGACAGCATAATGGATGGTAATCCAACATCCAAATGTACTTCAGTAGAAGAATTGCCATCTGATGAAAACATTGTAGTTTCTCCTGTAGGCATTGTGACCAATAGCAGCACTTCGTCGCCTTCTGAAGGGAGGACAGAGTCTCAGGATTTGCATCCTGTCAGAAGTTCTGGTGGCAGGGTTATATTGCAGGCTGACAAGCATACAAATGATGAGGTGGAAGGCAATGGAAGGCAAATTTCTCCTGATTTTGATGAAGCAAAGCCAAGAAATATATGCTTTGACGTTTCCAGAACAGTCACAACAAAAGTTAGCCTGTAAGTTTAATGTTTTACATATGATGAAATGAAGTATTCTTATTTATTTATTAACTGTATATGCCACCCATGTCACCTATCTTTCAATAAGCTTGGATTTTAACTGGTAAATATCTATCCTTATGCATACTTGTTTAAATATGTGAATATACTTCTATTGTCAGAAAGAAACTCCAGCACTATAATTACAAATACTTGATTGATGGCAATTAGAATATTTTCATCTTGTTCACTTTCACTTGTTCACTGTTTCATGAATGAAACACAATTCATAGTAGTGCTTTCCATTTTCTGTTCTTGGACTTCTATTTTAGGAGGAATTACAGCTAGCATGGAGCTAGAAGAATATTTTGCTAAATGCAGGTAGTCCGTATTTACAATCATTAGTTTAGTGACTGTTTAAAGTTAAAACAGCACTGAAAAAGTGACTTATGACTGTTTTTCACATTTATGATCATTGCAGCATCCCATGCTCACATGATCAGAATTTAAGTGTTTGGCAACTGATTTATGTTTATGATGATTGCAGTGTACTGGGGGTCATGTGATCACCTTTTGCAACCTGTTGACAAGCAAAGTCAATGGGGAAGGCAGATCCACTTAACAATTGCGTTACAATTGTTAACAATTGCATGGATTAACTTAACTGTGGCAAGAAAGTTCATAAATTGGGACAAAACTCAATTATTATCTCAGCAACAGAAAAGTTGGGCTCAATTGTGGTTGTAGGTTGAGGACTACCAGTGTACTAAAGTATTATAGAAAATTCTGTAGAGATTCTCAAACATCCAGGTCATGGTTGTCCCAAAGGTGCTTTTTTCAGGAGGCAACTGGACTTCCTTGTTTTTTCTTTTGAAGAAGTTTCGTCCTTCCATTCCCTACTATCCTGTCAGAGCTGAAGAAGCTTCTTGGATGAGAAGCGAAACATCTTCAAAAGAAAAAACAAGAAAGTCCTGTTGCCTCCTGAAAAAAAGCACCTTTGGGATATTACAGAAAATCTTTTGGGAGTAAGAGAAATTTTTTTATGCCTCTTGCAATGAATGGTTGTCTTAAACATTATTACTCATTTAAATTAATTCCTGGACTCATTTTTTGTTTCTTTTAATAAAAAGGTTAGTCATGAACAGAGTGGAGCTAATTGGGAGTAGTTAAAGCGTCTTAAATGTTTCCCTGACTGTCTCCCTCTCTAAAATTTCCCCTTCCCTCCATCCACTGAAGAGACAATTACATCCAGAGCTCCTCTGCCTTTCTCCCTATTGCCATTATCCTCTCTGTCTCAGCTGCAAGTTCTAGTGAAGTTCCTTTTTCTAAAACCAGAACAGTAATGTTGGGGATCAGTTGGATCTTGTCATTAATTAAAGATAGCAGATTTTCTAAAATAGTTGGCAGAAATCTAGTTTTGGACAGTTACAACCTTGTTTCCATTTATATTAAGCATATTATAGTTTGAATACAGAGTGTACCTGTGTGGTCTCCAAACCATCATTACAAGTTAGTGTTTTTTCAGGCTCAAGAACAACTTGTCGTCAGATGATTTGATAAAATTTTGTATTTGGAGAGGAAGTCTAGTGCCAATTTATACATAAATGGTACAAGTTCATATGCAGATCTTATACATAATATATATATATATGAACCAGTTGCCCAAGCAACTGCACAGATTCTATTCTATTCAGTTTATAAATTACGAATGAAACTTTGTCACATGGTGTTGTATCTTGAAAGATACATTTCAAGTGAAATTTATGAATATGAAATGTTCTGAAGCAGTGTTTCTGATAAAAACAAAAAATCGTAAATGGAGGTGGCTTCCCAGAACAATGTTTTAAAAGCATAGCTTTTGTGGCCATATTAATTTACATGAAATCTCTTCAAGATAGGATAAGAGAACCCATGATATTTTTTCAGCTACAGTTGTATGATTTGTAAGAGAATAATGTACCCACCTTCTCTCCCAGGTTTAATTTGCATCTGAAAATTCACTTAAGTTTGCTAATTAAACTTGATGTCTTATTTTGAATCCATACACACATTTTGAGAAGTAGAATATATTATGGTTTAAATTTGATTTAGGAGAGGGAGAGGAAGCATAGCAGCTCTTTAAAAAAAACTTATAACTGTGCACTCTGATATGGTGATCCCAGTAGTAGATTAGGCGCAATCATCTCATTTAATTAATTAATTATCTATGGGAGGCCTGTCTATGAACTTGCTCACAAAACCTATAAGTATAATGTTATATAGAAATTAAAAATTGAATTTGCATGATACAAAGATATAATGATAGCATTATAAATTGGCCGTACAATGTATATGCTTAATTCATTTTGGTTTTGTACATTCTCTGAACCTGGGAAGATAATTACAGTAATACTTTATATAAATTGACATACAATATCTTTAATCTCTGGTCTTAAGCATATAAAGAGAAGGAAATCTAGCTACTCTTCTTAATAAGCACTGTACATACAAAATAGTAAGTATTATATTAAAACTTCAATCCAAATTGGTTTCTTAGCATAGAAAGTATAATAGAATGGAAAAGCAAGAGCTGTTTCTACTGATAAATACCAGTGTCCTGTCACTAGCATACAATTCTAGATACTTTCTCAGTCTTCTAGAATAGGTTTTCATGCAATGGAAAGAAATCAGCAAAATGTACATATCTTATTTCTTCTTCTTCTGTGATTGAATTTCTTCCTTAATAGAGCCAAATGTTTGTCTAGAAAATAAATAGTAACCTTGAATCCCATGCTAAATTTGATTTCTTTTACTTGAATTCAAATTGATAGAGTTGATATTCCAATTTGCTTAACACTTCTTTTGCCTCGTTCAAAATTACAGCATGGTAGTTTATTATATAAATTTTTTTGTGGCTAATCCAAAAGTTTGGTCCATATTTACATTTCATGTAGAAATATATAAAATAAGCTTCTTTAAACATACCGACACAAAGCGCTTAATTACAAAACTGCACCATAAATTAGGGCTGTGTGAAGTATTAAAAGAGACATTTCACAAAGTCTGCTGTGAAGGAAACCTTCTTTCAAAGCATTGTGGTCGCCATGACCTATGAAAGGCTCACCTTCGAACTTCACAATTTTTCCAAGGTTATCTTCGCATGTGTTTGCATGCACAGCAGCCTTGTTTAGTCAGCAGTTCCAGGTGTGATATTGTCATGGCATGTACATACATGCAACCTGAAAAATGCCTTGGAGAAAGTATGGGGACTTTCCAGGAGATGTGACTACTTCATCAATATAAGGAGGGATGTTTTATTTGTGCCGATACATGTTGTGAAGTTTTCCTTTGAATGCTTTATATAGCCATAATAAAAATTAAATTTATTTACATTTTATTTAAGTTCACTGAAATTGAACTAAATGTGCACAACACACTTGGAATTGTAAATATATTTTCTTAGGACTAAAATTGGCAGCACTTCTGAGTAAGTATTATTAGGCTAGAAAAAAATCCAAGCCCTACTTTGAAATAAATTATGTTGAAATCAATGGAATGTATTTCTATGTAAATATGCTTAACAGGAAGATATTAGTGTCATTTTCATGATCCTCAGGTGAGCAATCAACTGCAATCAGTTTGCATTGATTTCCAGTTCTGACACATCCATTGATATAATTTCCAGCAAAGAATATGAATTACTGCTGTAGGCATTGAGAGCTTTAAATGGTTCAAGAATTGGCTTCCTTCACTTTGCTTCATTATAATAGAACAAAAATTTAGCTTCAACATCTTTCAAGGGATATTCTGTTGTTTTATAATTTTCTTTAAACGAGGTTCCTTAAATTTGGCGTCCCATTCTAACTCGTTTGAGTTTATTGACACTACGATAATTCCAAGATGTTCCCTTTAGGAATTTGCAAGTATGAAGGACTTAAGCAGTTCTCATCTAATTGCTGACAAATTAATTTTTGAACAGCTTCCTTATCTTATGCAGAAAATAAAAACATTGGTATCATTTTTTATTTTCAAATAAAGAAAAATATATATGAATTACATTGCAAGATTGTAGATGCTGTACCAGAGAAAGTGACAGTGGTCATTTTCAGCTTTCTTTAAAAAAAGAACCCTTTGGTTCTGAATTAGTAAATGAACATAGTGGTTTGATTCAGTTTATATATCTCATTTACTTCAGGCCTATCTAGATTAGAAACTTTTCATCTCTTCTACTCAGTGTACACAATAGTTGAATTTAATGAGTCATAGCAATATGCAAAAGGACCTGAATCCTCAATTCTCTGTTTCATTAACAAGTCTTAGTATTTAAAGGACAAAGTGAAATAAGTCAATGTAAAGCTTTGTAAGTTGACAAAATAAAGGTTAGGAAGATATTTTTGAATAAATGTCAAATGTATGTGTATGTGTATATAATTTGTGGTAGCTTTCTAAAAAATCATTTAGATCTCAAATACATGTCATGCTCACCCCTCCTCTCTTATAGTGTGTGTGTGTGGGGATACATATATACACACACACACAAACGTGCATGTCAGGAGCATTATCAAGAAATGAAATATATGATCAAAAATTGATTTTAAAAAAATCCAGAAAGAGAGAGAGAGAAAAAACTTTTTGAAGTGAAAATATAGAACATATTTGAACTTAATGAGTTCACAGAAAGAAATAATGAAAGCTTCCAATGGTAAATCTTATTTTTGATGCACTAAAGCATATGACTTGATATTAAAAGGAAAGGAGTAAGTTGCTAAGAAACTAATGTTCTGCTAATTTATGTGGCTTAAAAAATTACATTTCTTGTATGTCTTTTTCTGATGCTCTCACAATTAGTTTCATTTTACTATTCCTTTAAATTATTAGACTGGCATTTTGTACATTTTTATACATATTAAATTCAATAAGTCGATGGGAAGTACTTTTTAGGAGACTTATTTAGGATTCTTCTTTTAGAAAAAAAGATTATAATTCTAAAAAGTATGTCAGTGCAATATGTAGTACAAGTTGTTATGTGTTTATTTGGAAATAATTCCTAAACAGACATAGACATAGATGTTTCATAAATTAGAAAAAAAATCCTCTTCAAGTAAATGTTATTAAAATATTTTTATTACTTTTATTAGTTTTTATTACTTTATTTTTTTATAGGCCAGCTAAACCAAAGAATGTTGAATTAAACCTTAAAGCTTCAAAAACCCTGGAAAATACGGAAAATGAGCAAGATTCTACAGACAAAGTTAAACTTAACTTCAGCATTGCCAATAAAATATCCATGTTTGAAAGCAAGCAGAACAATCAACATCAATCTGCTGATGCTCCTGCTCCAAAAAGAGGTTCTGTATCAAATACATTTGTTGGCAGAGCAAAGTTGAAGTTTGGACGACAGCAAACTGAAAGTGAACAGACTAATAAAATAACAAATAAAGGAAACCATCGTCAGAAATTAGTGCAAAATGGCACAAAAGTAAAAGAAATCTCTTCAGACACAAACATTAAGGCACCGGGAAAGATTGAGGCAAACATTATATGTGAGGATGTTAGGAAAAATGAAGAACTTGGAAAAGTTGTTAAATGTCAAGTTAATGAGAATGACAAAGTAGATTGTAATGAAATGAATGATTTCACTTTTGCAAAAATTGATACAGAATTGGTCAAGGACAAAGGCCTAGATAATGTTTCTTCTATAGCGCAGAATGAAGAAATAGAAACAAATAATTGGAGTACGAATGCCACATCCTTATCTTCTGAAAGTGAAGAGACATTTTCCCTCAGCTCAGATCATGATGTTCCCAATAATAATGATAAATCTTTGCCTCAGCCTGATCTGACACCCAAAAAATCAGAATTAAACCAGATTTCTCAGTTTGAAAATGAAGATCAAAAGGTGATTAATACAGTTTTGGAAGACAACCAAGAATTTGAACAAAATAACAGCGGGCAAGAAAACCAAAGCAGTGGTTGTCATGTTTCTGAAGGCAGCAGCACTGATGGCGTTTGTGACTCTCCTTCAGATATGGCCAAGTTTACAGAAACACTTAAAAATCTAGACAGTTCTGTTTGTATACCTCAGAAAAAGAAAAAGCAGAAGCTTCCAAAGTCTCCTGCCCCTCACTTTGCAATGCCTCCAATTCATGAGGACAATTTAGAGAAAATATTTGACCCTAATATATTTACCGTGGGATTGGGAATCAAGAGAGACAGATCACAAGATCTAACTCCATCTGTCCAGTTAAAATTGCAAAGCCTAGAGACTGATGCTAGGATTAGACCGAAGCGGGCCTCTGCTGAGAACAGCCTCCTTCTCCAGTCCCTGAAGTTACCCAGTAGAGCAGATTCAGCTCTCATGCAGGAAATGAATGGGAAAGAGACCAAGGATAGCACAGACAGTGACATCAAGAGGTCTCGACTTGAAAATAGCACCATCTTCTCCAGTCTGCTAGCTCCTGTAACTAAAGAAAAAATGTTTACGCCATCTGTAACCACGGTAAACACAATCACAACATCTTTTGCATCTCAGAAGAGCGCCACTTCTCCAGGAATTCCTCCTCTAATATTTGATGTAACTCAGATATCCGAGGTAACTTTTTTTATTTATAATGTTATCTGAAATACATTTTATCTGAAATATATTTGATATGTCACGTGATTGAATGTTATTTTATATGTGTATGTTATCTGAAATATATGTTACCTGAAATATGTTTCACCTGCAGCCAATCATTTGCTTTATTTTCTGTTTAGCCTCTTCCAGGTTTCACAGCACCAAACTATATGGATAAATATTTACAAACTGATGATGCAAAAAAAGAGAGAATTTTACAAATGCCAAACTTTGGAAGCCTTGAAAACAGTTTTTCAAACTGGTTGAAACCTGGTCACTGCGAATCAAATGAATTCTTAGCTATTGAGGTGGGTTGAATGCAATCTATCTAGACTTTTTGAAAATCTCTGCGTAGTGAAGTAAATTTTTTACTTCATGTTTATCTTCTTTCACTTCAGTGAACTTTTAAAAACAACTAAAATTAGCAGTGTGTGTTGCTATAAGAATATTGAAAATGACCATTTGGATTGATTAAAAAATGATTTTTCCTTCCTTCAACACTCACCTGAAAATGTCATTGCCATTTTCTTCATATCAAAAAAAAAAAAAAAAAAAGATGGTTTAGCAGTATGTTGTGATTATGCATATCACAATAAAATATCCCAAACTACTCGCAGGATTGTTATTCTGGGGGTGGGAGGAGGTCTTGGTAAAATTTTGCTAAGGAAATGTTTGCTAATTTTTGCTTAAGGAAAAATGATACTGCCAAGAATAGTTAAAATTGTACCCATACAAGGGTAAAATAAAATTTGACAAATGTGCAAGTATTTACTTAAAGACTAGATTAGACACAAGCACAGGTATAATGGGACATAGTTTGACAATAGTACTGATGAAAAAGATCTTAAAATAGTAGTTGATTATAAAGATAATTATCTGATTGCAACAAAACAGATAATGCAGTTTTCAGCTACATTTGGAAGTTATTTACACTGAAAGTAATGTTTTACAGTCGTACTTTATTTTGGGTGGGACACGATACTGCAACAAGGATGTAGAAAAATCACAGGTTCACAGAAAAGCAACAAAGATAATCTATGAGGAGAGACTTAGAGAACAGGGAATGGTTATCCTTGAAAAAAGGAAATTAGTGGACAGGAGGAAGGAACTATTTGATAGTACTGTTCAAATACTTGAAGGATTATGAAACAGGAGGTCAACTTTCTATTGCCTCAGAATGCAGAACACGAATAATGGATTAAAATTAGAAGATCCATTCTGACTGAATATTGGAAAACATTTCCTCACCGTAAGGAGAATTCAACTGAGAGTTGTATTCTGTTTTGTTGTAATGTTTTAATTTTGATTCCGATCTTTGACCATAACAAAAGATTGAAGTGAATTGGAGTCAACACAGATGCAAGAGAATGTGGAGATAAGATTTTTCAGGCATGCTTTCATTCACATTCCATTCCTGTACTGTACAGGGGATTGATCTAAACGGCCCTTTCCAAAGCTCCAGTTTTGTGACCGAGTTTTGTGATGGAAGAAGTCAGTATTGTATCCCTTGCAAGGGAGCTTTAGTCCTAGTGCCTAGAATCTGACTACCCCTAAAGACTGCCAGAATCTTGCCAGACTAAATGAATACTACTCTCACTCTAATGGATGTACCCTGGTAGATTCTAGGGAGTGGCTATCCTAACTCTCTTCCTCGATCTTCGATCCAGCTCTGGACTGTGTTGACTCTTATCTCACACCCATATCCACACCCAGCTTGGAATGTGCTTTCTTCTTCCTGAGAAATTGCCATTTCGGTGTAGTTCACCACACCACCTCCTTTCAAAGACACATCTACCACATTGCTTTCCCTTTTAATAATATTTAGAATTGAACCAAGAAATGGCACAATAATCTGTTTAATTGGCACAGATTAGAATAATATATCCCAATAGTATAAGCCCACAATTTCTTATATATATGTGTATGAGTGTCTATACATATCTGTTGTTCAAGTAGTTAGGGTGATATTCTTTAAATAAACATAATAGCTTAAGCTGGTAAAAAGGTACTAGTGGCCATAGTGCCATCATCTGTGCTTTCCATAAATACTGTCAAGTCCAGAAAAAAATCTGCCTCATGAATTTTGATTGTATTAATCATTTATTGCACATACCAACCTTTGACAGCAATCTCCCTGACAATACTAATCACAGTCTAATTCCACGTCTTTAATCAATATTTAAACTTATTTAGAAACTATTTTAATTTATAATTAATTAAATTTAAATGGTTCTTTGTACTGATCTTTCAGAACTTTTAACCCTATCTTTACAGTACTACTTGTTCCACACAGTGCGGTCAATGGGATGAACTGCATTAATATAAAACAAATTGCTTCCACAGAATAACAGAAGAGATATAGCACTTAATTAGCTAATAAAGATGTATACTTCGAGCACAGTCCTCTTTTAACCCTCTGATCATTCTTGGAAACTTGCATTAAAATAGGCCTTTATGGGTAAATTGAAAGGAGACCTCCCATATTTGGGCATACCAGGGGTTGTAACACAAATACATACTTATTTCCCTGGCTCAGCTGATAAAGGAGGAGAGCCTGTGGCATAGTGGCTAAGACTCCTGCCTAATATATAATACAGCCCAGGTTCAAATCCCAGTAAGGGTATGGCTAGCTGATGAGAGCTAAATAGCTCGAAATGGATCTATACTAGTCTCCCTTTATTTATTTATCAGCACAAATACAACACAAATATAAAAAGGCAACATTAAAAATAAAAATATGGGTTTCTGCCTGCATGGTTTTCTGTGATGAGCCGAAGGACAGAAGGAGGGAGTAGTGAGCTTCCTCCCATATTTGGGCATACCAGGGGTTGTAACACACATACATACATACATACATACATACATACATACATACATACATCTGCATTTGATCAATGTTTTGTAGTCTGATGTAGGAACAGTTATACTTTAAAATATGTAAATTATGGATATATCCATATTAGGTAAGAAGGTTTATTCCATCATATTGAGAAATACTAACAATCTTGAAATGTTCAGAATGCAAATTCCAGTGGTGAATCCTATGGTCATTGAGGTAATCCCAGAATGCATAAATTGTTTTCTGGTGTCTTCCAAGACTAGCAACTCTGTGTAAGTTTCTGTACAAGAAACAATCAGGACAGGATCACCCAGCTCATAGTGGGCTTCTTCTCACTGACAAATCCCAATCTTGGAATGCTCCAAAGGTAAGATCATTGGTAATCTGGCTTGTACATGCCAGGAAGCGCAGGAGGATCCCAGCATTTTTTTAACACTAAATATATTTCATAAATATTTCTTTTTTTTTTTTTTAAAAGATCAATGTCTGAAGTGGTCAAAAATATTTCTTTGCACTGTGTGAAAAGCTATGTTTTATATAACCATCCCCCAAAGTAAAGCATAGAAAAAGACAAATATCCATATCATGAGTGTCTCCATACTCGTTTCTGCAAAAGCAGTTTGGATTTGCTGCAGTGCTGTGAGGCTGGAGCAATGAGCTCAGTGTAAGACTGTTGTGAAAGTAGAACATACCAATGTCATGCTTGATTTCTTCTTACTGTTTATTCCCTTTTGCTTTCCATAGACATTTTCAGGAAAAGCCCAGAATAAAACTAATCCTAGACCTGGAAAGGTAAGGCAGCTTTCCTTCATTGATGCCTGTTGTTTTATTGTAATTTTCTCGTTAGATTAAATGAGACTGAATTTCTTTTTTTAAAAAAAAATACAGGTCATGATTTGCAATAAATCAGATGCTCCCGAAAATAGTTTTGAAGTTTTTCATGATGTGTTGGATTGCACCTCTTGGAAATTGTCGCCTGTGATTTTAGTTAAAGTTATCCGAGGATGGTAAGAATAAAAGTGTCCACTCTCCTACTTTTTTCCTTAGTTGTGTATCCTGCCACCCTGCTGCTTATTCCCCTTTCTATGTAAAAGTGGCTTTCTTTATTTCTTCGGGAAATTTTCAGGTTGGCCCCATGCCTGTTTTCTAGCTGAGCTTGCCTAAACAAGTTTTCGCTGAACTGTTTCTAAGACATGTATAAAAGTGTCATAACGTGTATAATGTTTATAGAATCTTTATTGTTAGCTTTGCCTATATATTCTTGTTTTCTTTCTTTGATGTTTCAAAAGCTTTGCCTATAATTTTTAAGTAACTTCTTTTTTAAAAACTGCATGCTGTCTGATTTCTGTCAAATGAGTACTAGTTTGTGCCTTGGAAAAAATAACCAGAAATCTAGCTTTAAATATTATTAAATGCTGGACTTTCTTAAAGATCTTTTCTGGATCTCTTAACAAAAAGTTGGAGAGAGCTTGCTTTATTGTATTTATCAAATAATGATCTATTTCCTATGGCAGAATTGTTGTTACTATCAAGGTCTTCGTAAAGCCAAGGATAGGGAGAACGCAACTAATGAAGTTCAGGGATGTCACAGAAATAAGATTTTTTTTTTACCTAAAGCAAAAGAGCTTGGTTTGAAGCAGGAAGACATTACTATCATGTTTGTATTTGGAATTAGATTTTAATTTAAAATCTAAATTAAAATTCAAATATTCAAGATTTTTATAATTTATAATTTTTATAAAATGATGCATGCATAATAAAAGTATAGAAATACTTAAGTTTGGCTTTGTAGAAGATTTCAAAAAAAATTCAATAGCAGCCTATGACTGAGCATTTAATTGTTTTCAATTGTTTTGAACGATTGTTAGTATCTTTCCTTTGTTCTGTCACGATAATATCCTATATCTCCTTTTTCAAACATCTTTTTTGATAAATTCATTGTATGTGAAATTCACAAAACCTAACAAACATACTGCTATTATATATTGAGTAGGTGTTCAGTTCTGCTCTGCAGAGAAAAGGAGTATAAAAGAGCAATACTTGTATCAGATTCTAGTAACAGCATATCCAATGAGCCTAGTCCGATTCATAGTTCCTGCACATTGATAGCCTGAAAACGAATACCATTGGGAGAATTAAGGAAATGCTGGCATTGCATGGGAGCTGTAATATACCCCTTATGTAGTATAACAAGGTGGTAAGGCACCATGACAAAAGATCTGCTAATGAGCTCCAACATTATGAGATCACAATATTGCAATGCTGATTCCAATTTGCACAAGTGACTCCTTGACATAAACTCCTGTCCATAATTACTACTAAATTCCTAAAGTAATTAGCAATTACAAGTAAACATGGTGACCTTAATAAAATCTAATATATGAGATGCAGTATTATCCTGTCACCTTCCTTTTCGCCTGTTTATAGTACAGCCTTTCGTTCGATACTTTTTTACAGCTTGCTTGCTGGCTTGTTTATTTGTTTGTTTTTAATTTACTAACTAACTATGTGGCTTTTGACACAATTGAGCTTATTTACTTCACTTTTTAAAAAAATTTGCATTAAAATTTAAGCTCTGTACTTCTGGCACCTGATGTTTGGCTTGCTTTGACTTCTGTCCTTATTTGGAATTACTTCTGGATATCTATTTTCTGTTTCCCAGCCTATCTTCTTGATCTTCATTCTGATCTCTTGAAAATGGCATCACTCTCCCTCAAGCGCTAGCAAGATCTTCTCTCTTAATGATTGTTGCCTTATGTCAAGCAAGTTAATACTCGTATGCTGGAGAAAGTAGGATGTTACTTTTAGTCACCTTTTCACTCAACTGCTTTGTGGTAAATTATATGGGTTTATTGTTACATAGCAGGATTGTTTGAGAGGATTTGCTCTCAGTTTGTTTCAATACTTGATTATTTTAGTAGGCATGCTTATGCATACTACTAGTCATTCTATGTTCATTGTTACTTTTTTTAACTACATAAAATAGATTAATTCAATACTATTGCTGCTCTTGTAGATGAAAACTTGTAGATGAGTCATGTTCTATGCATTAATGACAAGGAGCACAAGCATCTTGATAGATTTAAGCATAGTACTGTGTCCATTTGGGGGAAAAGCATCCACAATCTTAGGTTTTTTTATTAGCTACATATGTGGAGAAAGGATTGGGTAGAGGGAAAGAGTTTCATAATAAAGAGAAGATATAGAAAGTTACTGTGATTTTTGTTGGTTTTGAAAATGAAGCAGAAATATACATGAAGGATATTTGGGTTTTATTTGTCTATTGGTAGAACAACAGTTTTTCCTTAGCTTCTGTTTCCTCCACCACCACTCGGCCTCCCACAAGTGTACCCCCCATATCTACTGTATAATGAACACACACAGCCTAGAATTGAATTAGGAATGTATGAAGTTATTTGCATGACCTAAGTTCCCTAGTTGGACTTGTGATGGTGCAGTGGTTAGAATGGTTAGAATGCAGTATTTTACGGTAATTCAGTCAGGAGTTCAATCCTGACCGTCTCAAGGTTGACTCAACCTTCCACCCTTCCGAGGTGGGTAAAATGAGGACCCAGATTGTTGGGGGCAATATGCTGACTCTGTAAACCGCTCAGAGAGGACTGTAAAGCACTGGGAAGCGGTATATAAGTCTAAGTGCTATTGCTATTACTTGTTCATCATCGGACGAGCCACCCATTTAAGTAGAAATACACCAATCTTTAAACCACACATTTGTTACTTTTTATAGTAATTTTGCTCTAGTATTTTAAAAATCACATTAACTTCCCTTTTTCAAAATTGTAAAGCAGTTGTCAATAGGAACTAATAGATATTTGAAGCATGTCAACAGTTTAATTTTCCCTCTTGTATTGTAGCTGGATTCTATATGAGAAACCAAATTTTGAAGGAGTTTCTATTCCAATGGAAGAAGGAGAATTGGAATTTTCAAATCTTTGGGGGGAAGAAGCATTTGACAATGAAGATACATGCAAAGCTCCTGAGCCTATTGTGATTGGTTCAATCAGGCATGTAGTAAAGGCAAGTAAGGAGTAAAATTACAATAACCACAATTTGATTTTATGTGTAATTCTACCCAATGCTGCTCAGATTTACTCTAGTAATGCAAAATTATACATGAATCTTGTGCATATGTAATAGTGTAATATTGTCAAGGTGGAAGCAAGAGAAATAAGTGATATGAACCTATATGATCAGCCCTGCATCTGGTGTGATGGGATTTTAAAAATAGCCACAGTGTATGTTAACCCATATCTAAATGCTTCTTCTGCCTTTTCTGTAAAGATTAAATGGCATCTCAATAGTCTTTTTAAAAAAGACAAAGATTTCCACACCAGTCATATCCAATTCTAGGGGGCGGTGCAGATTCACAGCCAAAGAACCAGTTTTGTCCAAAGATGCTTCCATGGTCATATGACCAGCATGACTATATGCCAAAAGCACAATGAACACTCTTACTTTCCCACCAAAGTGGTACCTATTTATCTACTTGAATTTGCATGTTTTTGAACTGCTATGTTGGCAGTTGCTGGGGCAAGTAACATAAGCTTATTCCGTCATGCAGTGCTTGGTTTCAAACTGTCAAACTTGCGGTTGATAACTTTCATCTTAACCAGTCGGCACCTGCACTCCTTTAGTCTTTATGGTTAAATAAATGTAGGGAATTAAGAGGGAAATTGGAAGGACATAAGATAGACTACATATATCAGCTATGATAAATTGCATAGACTAATTATATCATTCTTTTCTTTTAATTTTCACATGGAAAAATTCTATATCCTATCAAAGAGAATCTTATTATGAAAAAGTTAGTTTTCTGAATCACTTTGAAGTGATTTCAATATGTATAGCAATAGAAGCATTTAGGTACATTTGAAACACGCCCTAAAATACGAGAAATGCAGTTGTATATCTTTATCATCATTGTAAGATCAGTATTTATGAAATATGCACTTTGCCAGTTGGATGGGATTGGATAACACTGTGTTGTAATTTAGTTGGGGATAGGGTTGTGCATATGTATTGGCATTCACACATGGTTTAATGTGTATGATTCTGATTTTGATTCATTTCTATATATTTTCAGTGAAATAATATTATTTATAATTATTTATATCTACTCTGGGTTGGATTACAAATTGTCCCATTTCAAAAGGGAACAACACAGAACCAGAGAACCAATATAAAAAAAACAGAAATGACGGAGAAAACAAACCTAGAGGGGGACCAAGAAAAGAAAGAGAGGGTCAATAATTATCCTCACCAAAGACTTAGGGAAGAAGCCCATCTTCAGGCCCCTACAAAATACAAATAGAGTTTCCTCTTGAAAGGAACTTCATTTTGAAGGAAGGCTGCTGTTACAGAGATGACTTGTTTCAGGGATGCCAATAGATTATTTAATTGATGGAATCCAGAGCACACCAACCCTGTCAGATTGAGCTGTCCAGGAAGACAGGTGGTCCTTCAAATAATCAGGCCCAGGGCTAGGTAGGGCTTTATACGTAGTAATCAACACCTTGAATTCCACCGAGAAGCACTTTGGGAACCACTGCAGTTTACGAAGCAGTGTCACATCTGCATGCAGAGGCATGCCCATCACTGTTTGTTCACTGCATTATGCATTAACTGAAGCTTCAAGGACAACCCCATATAAAACACATTGCAGTAGTCAAGCTGTCAGATGAACAGGGCATGATGCTTTTAGATCAGGGGTGTCCAAACTTGGGAACTTTAAGACTTGTGGACTTCAACTCCCAGAATTCCCCTGCCAGCATGGTTAAAGTTCCCAAGTTTGGACACCCCTGTTTTAGATGCTATTAAATATTTTTGTTTCTAAGGTGAGATCAGAACCGACAAGGTAAGAGCAATGTGGCTATGGCTACTTAATTTGAATTTTATAAATTTTCAGGATTATAGAATTTGCCGAATTGACCTGTTTACAGAACCACAAGGATTAGGCTTAGTAAATGCATATTTTGATGATACTGAAGAAACACGACTTGGGTCTTCTCAGAAGACTTCTTCTATTCAAGTGTCTTGGGGCATGTAAGTATGTGAATATGCATATTAGCTGTGGTTATTGGATAACCCTGAATCTGTTACATATTTTATACCTCAGGGTTTTTTAAAGGGGTGGTAGCTATTTCAGGAGTGATTCATTGATAACAAAACAAAATATAACATATAGGTAGTTTATTTTATGATACAATATCTGATAGATATTTCGTGGTCATTTGGTCTTCTTATGAGCATAAATGCATTTAGAGTGAAATCTTGGTTGTAGCTATTATATGCCTAAGAATAATTTTGCATTAATGTTTATAAAACTATGCAGAGGTATGCACTTTTCTGAATAAAAATTGTGTTAGATAAATAGCTCTAGCATCCTAGAGAACTGTGCAGACAAGAAATATTTAGAAGTATAACAATAACTTGATAGAAAGCAGATCTTACACCAGATTGAAAAAAAGATAATATAAATCTAATAAACTAAAACATGAATTAAAAAAGCTGGAATGAGATCTTAGGTTGTATACATGTTCATGTATAAAGGACTTCAAGGAGTCCTTTATCAGCAACATTTTTCAAAATTGTCTGACAAGGATACGAAAAGGATTATTCGCTGTTGAATTTTCAGATAGGACAAATGTATGTCTAATTATACAATAATTGATTTTAATTCTAGTGTCAGCTTCTGGAGATAGCAGTATAAAAAAACAAAATTAGGTTTCATCATTTTGCAAAGTGCATTATGAATATGAATCATAGCATTACTGAATATATTGGGAATGCTTCTGGTGGGGGTGGATATATAAATGAAGCCACATACATATCTTGGCAAAATATTTATATGCATTTCATTATAGCTATTCATTGAGATCAATCTGACACTTTAAAATCCTATAACTAAGTATAACCTGTCTTTCAACATGAGCTTCACTACCAGAACAGTTTCTGTAGTTTTCTTAGCAACAGCATATAAGTGATATGTTGTTTTTCTTTCACGTTTTTTTTAAAACTTTGCAGTCTAGACTACAGTCTTTTGATTTCCTGGTAGCCTCCCATCCAAGTGTTAACAGTCTTACTGAGATCAGTCAAGCTTAGCTAGATGCTATCACTTATTTGTGTTGAAACATTTACTATTAAATAATTTTGTAAAATCATATAACAAAAATATTTAATAGTGATAACTTAGCCTTTCCCCCTCATATTTCTGCCTCAGTGTCCAGACTGACTCTACTTTTTAATCCTTTAAATACTCCAGATATTTAAATTGTGTGATTTAAATGGAAGTTTATCTGATTTGATTTTATTATATAATAGCACAAGATCTGCTGGATAATATGCAGACTATAAACATTTTAATGAGCAATCTTTGTTTCACTGCTAGGTAAATACCTTCGACTTTCTATCCATGCAATCTTCCATCTAGACCAGGGATGTCAAAGGCATGTCGTCACAGCATCATCATGTGACATATTGTGACCTTTCCCCCTTTCGCTAAGCTGGGCATGGGCGTGGCCAGCATGTGACGCATTCAGCCTTTGTGCTGCAAGTTCGACACCCCTGATTTAGACAGTAGTCAGAGGAGACATTCTAAGTATCATCTATTCTCTGGGCTTTTTTGAATTCAAATTTTCCTATAAACATCATACTATTTTTCATTTCTAGATGGCTACTTTATGAAGAACCTGGTTATCAGGGAATCCCTTTAATGTTGGAACCAGGAGAATATCCTGATCTGTCATGCTGGGAGAAAAAAGAGGCATATATTAGATCTTTGAAGCCCTTGAAAATGGTGAGATAATTAAAAGATGATACAAAACACACACCTAAAAGACAGTAACAGTGAAAGAATAGTTTTAGCTTCAATTATTCATCCGTCCGATTTTTGAAGTTCAAAATAAACATAATTTGTGAAATTTAATAGTGATAACTTAGCCTTTCCCCCTCATATTTCTGCCTCAGTGTCCAGACTGACTCTACTTTTTAATCCTTTAAATACTCCAGGTATTTAAATTGTGTGATTTAAAATTTGTAAACATGTAATTGGATTGGAAATATTTTTTCCATTGGAGGGCCATTGCAGCTCAGACATTTTATTGAGCTTTTATTTTAGGTCTTTACTATTAAATGTAGTAAAATTTGCATGTGTTTAATTAAAATTTGATTACTGGATCATTGTTATGAATAGATTCTCTATTGACTCATTGGAAAATGTGGGTAGTACTTGAATTGTTCTGCTAACTGAAAACAATCTGAGTTATGTAACATTCCAGTAACATTTTCCCATCAATTTTTGTAGGGAGGACGCAAGGTTGAATATCCTAAAATCCGAAAGGTAAAATAGTTATATACATATGTGTTGTTTATTGAATGTGGGTCATTATATTTAAACTATAATGATGTAATAATATCTTTTTCTGTAAGAGTTTATATTCATATACCAATCATTCATGCCGCTGATTATCTGTGTTTTTATTTATATCCTGACAAATTATGGTTTCTAGGATACCCATTAAATCAATGTTTCTCAATCTCAGCAACTTTCCGATGTATGGACTTCAATTCCCTGCAATTCCCCAGCCAGCATGGTTGTTGGGGAAATTCTGGGAATTAAGCCCACTCACCTGAAAGGTGCTGAGATTGAGAAATACTGCCTTAGATAGTGCCTCCAAATCTGTAACTTTAGGTCCGATGTTGGCAACTTTGTTCACCTGACACTCTGGAAAAGGTTTGAAGGTGTGGGTATAAAAGAAAAAGAGATCTGTTTCTCTGGTGAACGTCTTCCTTTAGCACAGTGGGTCTCAACCTCTCTAATGCCGTGACCCTTTAATACAGTTCCTCATGTGGTGACCCCCAACCATAACATTATTTTATGTTTTCCGTATTTTTTAAAAAATATATGTTTTCCAATGGTCTTAGGCGACCCCTGTGAAAGGGTCGTTCGACCCCCAAAAGGGGTCCCGACCCACAGGTTGAGAACCACTACTTTAGCAGGTTTCAGATGGCTCTGATTTTGTTGGTATATCACAGTGATAGCGGATCTGTTGGACACCAAGTGCCCAAACTGCAAGCACGTGCATGCCCTTACATGGAAAGGTGTGAGTGCGCATGTGTGGACATGTGTGAATGTGTGCACATACAATCATGTGTACACATGCACAGCACAGAACCGAAGACCAGCTGGCCAGCAGGAGGCGGGGCATCCCAACACTGGCAGTGCGGCAAGAGGTAAGATCTTTTTCTTTCGTGAGCTTGTGTTTCGTCGTTTTCAGTGTAACAGAAGCTCACGAAAGAAACACCATGGAGATCTGACCTGGGGCGTCGATGCACATGCCAGCAGAGATAGCTCTGCGTGCCATCGCTGGCACGTATGCCACAGGTTTGCCATCACGGGTATATCAGATATTAGCGTTTGGTGGCTGGAGAGAAGAGCTATGGGTGAGGTGCCACAGATTTAGATGTTATATTAGTTACGAACAAACATAATGTCTTATATCTTGCTCTTGTCTTTTTGTTATCTGTTCTGAATCTGAAATGATAAAGCAGGCTGCTGCTCACAAGGTGTTTCAGAGGAATTCTGCTGTAATATATGTGGAAGCATTTTGAACTTTTATAAAAAGCAAATTTCCAACCGTAAACTATTTTCTTTAAGGTAATTGTTTATGAAAAGCCATTCTTTGAAGGAAGACATATAGAACTGGATTCAGAATTAACAGCACTTGCTAAGGAAGGAGACAGAGCTGAAGAACCTGAAGAGTTGGAGAATGAGCTGCTCACCTCAATAGGATCTATAAAAGTGAAGGGAGGAATGTACGTATAAGGGAAAAAATGATAACATCTCATTTTACATCCCTGGAGGGTAGAGGCAGAGAAATTGGCATTGAGAGTGAATGCAGTGTCATGGTTAAGTGTTGGAGTAGGACTTTCAGCTACAAAAACTTAACTGTTAATTATGGGCCAAGTACTCTCTCTTGACTATCTCATAAGATTGTTGGTAGAAAAAATGGAGGCCTGAATGCTATGTACATAAAGCAAGATATAATTCTTACAAATACAGTATATGATTTAGGAAGATGATAGATGGACCATCTATCACAGCATGTATGTTTATGAAAGAATATAATTGGAATCTACAGCTTTACTATATAGTCCAAAAGAAAGGCTCAGTCAGGAACAGTGCACACACACACACACACACACACACACACACACATCCAGATTAAATAATATTTAAGTAGGCCCATTGATTTAATGGGATTTAAGCTGGTTATATCGCAAATAATGTGGCTGATTGTATCCAGGCCATAAATCAGAGAGCCGGCATTAAAATGTTTGTGTCACATTAAAGGCATAAGTATTTGGAAAAGATTTAGAAAATCTTTAAAACCCTCTAAAATGCAGGAGTGTTTAGGAAGTTGAAACTTTACCACCTCATGCCTTTCTGGAACTAGAAATTACATCCTAAAATGCAGATTAAGGAAACAGTACTTTAAAGCCCCTGTGATATTACTCATAACAGTTGTGGAAATAGTAACATAGTTTTAGTTATTAAACTGGAAGATTAGGAGACACCATAACGTCTAAAGGTGTTAAAATACCAATCTGAACAAGTCAGTGAAGCATTTGTAATAGTAAAAACTTCATGTTTTCCTTATTTCTCTCTACATGGGGCTCCCCTTGAGATGCACCCGAAGGCTACAGCTGGTTCAGAATGCGGCCGCGCGGACAATTGTGGGAGCTACTAGATGCTCCCACGTAACACCTCTGCTGCGTGGGCTGCACTGGCTACCTGTGGCTTTCCCAGTGCATTTCAAGGTGTTGGTTATCATCTTTAAAGCGCTCCATGGCACAGGACCTAGCTATTTGCGGGATCGTATCCTGTCCCACACATCCCTTCGGCCAATTCGCTCTCACAGGGAGGGACTCCTGCGGGTGCCGTCCACTAGGCAATGCCAGCGGGCGATGCCCAGGAGTAGGGCCTTCTCTGTGATGGGCCCGACCCTCTGGAATGACCTCCCGCCGGATATCAGAACTACCACCGACCTCCGCTCCTTCCGTAAGAAGCTTAAAACCCACCTGTTCAATTTAGCGGGCCTGGCCTAATACCAATTTTAGTCCCTCAAGTCTGTATTGTTAAATTTTTAGGGGTATGCGTTTTAGTTGATTTTAACTTTTATTATTCTGTACAGTTGAATTTAGGTTTAATTCGCTTTTAAGGGAATATATTTAAGGGTATTTATCTTTTGTACCTGTTTTTAATGAGATGCCTGTACACCGCCCCGAGTCCCTTCGGGGAGAGGGGGCGGTCTATAAATTTTGAAAATAAAATAAAATAAATAAATAAATAAATTTCCTTATTAATATTGTACAAACTTTGAGAGTATATTTTTTTCTGAAAATTGTGTTAATATTATGGCAAATAGTGCAGGACTAGGTGTATTCAAAATATGTTCAAATGAAATGAAAGAATTATCATCACTATTATGTAAACATAAATGCCACACAGTAGGATAATGCTAGTATTAAAACATAGTGATTGGGTTTTTTTTGAGGTTATATGAATCTTATTATTATTTTTTCCTACCAATCTGATTTAAAATTTAGCTAAAGCTGAATAAAATTGGGCCGTATACTACCATTTGTTACAGATGGTGATCTACATAGTGTTAAAAAATTGCCTTAATTTAAAATGTTAGTTCAGTTTATCTTATGCTCCATTTTTTGGTCCTTTTAAGATGACATTGTAACAATCATGCTTTGTTTTTGAGTTTTCAATTTTTGTTCACTGTTTGTAGCTGGGTTGCTTATGAGAAGCCAGAGTTTGAAGGACATCAGTATTTACTGGAAGAAGGTGAATACCAAGAATGGACGGACTGGGGTGGTTATGATGAACAGTTGCAATCACTGCGGCCTGTTCTAGGGGTAAGAATACATAATCTTGGCCTATCATTAAAGAAATGCAATGTACCCTTTTCATTGTTTGCAGAACAATTTTTTTCCTTCCTTACATTCTCCTTGACATTGCGCTTATGCAGCTCAGTAAAGATAAGATGGAAAAAAGTATGCGTGTAAGAGTGTGTCATTTGCTGGCTCATGAATCAGTTGGATGATTCATTCATCTGAAACTGTATTAGGGGTGAAAGGGTATATTTGAATCTGAAATATAAACCTGAAAAGCAATGCTGTGTGCTTTCCTACATATTTCCTTCCTGTTGGTTTGGGCTGCGGCTTCCAACTACCCCCAATATCATTGCTAGAAGTCTTGATTGTTGGCCAAGTAGTCCAATGTACAGTAAATGTATTACTTACTGCAGGGGTGTCCAAACTTGGGAACTTTAAGACTTGTGGACTTCAACTCCCAGAATTCCCCAGCCAGTGCTGGCTGGGGAATTCTGGGAGTTGAAGTCCACAAGTCTTAAAGTTCCCAAGTTTGGACACCCCTGACTTACTGTATATCTACCTGAGCCTCATCCCTGTGTTATTCTGGGTATCTGCATGATTTCTGGCATTGCTTACTTATCTGGGCTGTCCGTGATTCTGATGAAATGCCAGGCTGTACAGACAGATGTGCAAAGAACCAATGTATATTGGTCTTGTACAACCCAAGGGAAGTAAAGAAAGGAGGATTGATAATGATAGCAGTTTAAGTATTCTCTGAAAACAGAGAAACAACCTTGTTAAAATTGCAGAGGTGCAAATCAGTCAGAGCTTGAGGCTAATTTGAAGTAAGGAGAAAGTAGAAGGAGCAGCCATTCAGAGCACACCAGAATCAAACAGGCCTTTCTTTCCTTCTTACTTAATAGGGAAGTGAAGCTTTCTACCCATTCTTTGTATTTATTATCATGTGTGATGTCCTGGGGCAAGGCACAGAGGCAACGCAGTCAGCTGATAGTTCAAAACACTTCTTTATTGCTCCAACTTTCCCCCAAACACTCCCACGTTTATGGCAAGGCCCGGAGCAAAGTTCTCTCTCTCTCTCTCTCTCTCTCTCTCTCTCTCTCTCTCTCTCTCTCTCTCTCTCTCTCTCTCTCTCTCTCTCTCTCTCTCTCTCTCTCTCTCTCTCACACACACACACACACACACACACACACACACACCCCTCCAGCAGCCTTTGGCCTGTTAGCACAACAGCTTCAAAGCAAGAAATCCAGTGGGGCAAAGGAATAAGTCAATGAGTCCAGGAAGCAAAGGAACAAGGCAAATAGTTCAGGAAGCAAGGAATAAGGCAAGAAGTCCAGGAAACTCCAAACATCGGCAACAGCACACAAAACTCCACAAATGCCCCTCCCCACAGCATCTCCATAAGTCTCAGGCCCCAGGTGTGCCTTGTGAAGAGGGGCAGGGTGCTGTCCTCCCAAGTCTTTGGGTTGGCCTGAGCTGTTCCTGCCTCCGCTTCACTCTCCATACTCGGGTATCAGGAGGGGGCGGTCCTTGCTCATTGCTTGAGCTCCGTCGCTCTTCATCTCCACTGCCTGCCCTCTCTTAGTCATCCTGCCCCTGTTGCTCCCTGCTGGCAAGACATCCCAAGCCTGAGGGGCCTGGGGCTGCCTCGTCTTGCTCATCCCACCATTCCTCCGAAGCCAATGAAGCTACCCCCTCAGTCTCCATTGGCCACAGCTCCATCTCCCCATGGATTCAGGCTCCGACAGGGGCATGACATAATGGATCCATCAGCAAATTGTTGAGAGCCAGGACAACAACTCCAATGTAATTATGTAGTGTACAGGAAAGAAGGGGAGGTTTGCCAGTACACCACTTCCTGCATTAAAAGGCTCAATAGAGAAATGCCTGTAGCAAACTGTCTGTGCTCAGATGCGTATTTTAGTCAGCATCCAGATTACCTGAAGCAATGGAAGTGCTAAGGGAGCATTTGCACAGGCATTTAAATTAGTTTTTCCTGTGAGATTGGTTCGTGTTGCTCTTCACAGCGATTCTTTTAACTGCAAGGCAATTTTGTCCTCACAGACTTTGGAGCATCTACCTGGATTTCAGAGGAAATGTGCCATTAACAATTGAGTGCGCTTGTATCCAACCTGCTGTTCTCCAGATATGTTGGCTATTGAGCCTGCTAACTTTTGGGTTTAGTTTTGGGCACTGAAGTTCCGGTGTATTCAGAGGACACTGAGATAGGTGAAGCAGGGGTATATTTCTGCCGGCATTATTGCCGGTTCGGCACGCATGCACACAAAACTAGAAAAGGAAAAAAAATCCTTTTTAACATCCCCCAATTTTCTTCTTTATGGGTACCTCTTACTCTTGATTTCCTCTTTATACTGTCTCAGTCTCTGTTGCAGTTCCTACAACATCTAAATGCAAGGCAACAATAATATGCGCGAGAGGGAAATGTTCTTATATGATAAACAGTACATTTATGTCTTCATTTCTCTGTTTATTTTCGTTTGATTTTTCTTTCTTCAGGATCTGATGCACCCTCACATGGTAATGTACACTGAAAAAGACTTTGGCAGTAAAGGTTCCAGTATAAATGTATTAGGAATTATTTCCAATTTGAAGGATACCGGATATGGATTAAGGACACAATCCGTAAATGTGATTAGTGGAGTGTAAGTAAGATGTTCATTTTAAATTAATAGGGGAATAAATGCAAGGGCATCAGACATTATATTTATTAATGGTTTGAGTGAAAACTCTCTTCATATTAAAATGCCAAAGAAAAAAAGATTTCCCTTATGAATTTTTTTAAAAAAATTGTGCAGTTTCTTGGGTGAATTTTAAATGTTACTAGGAAGATGATCGCAGATTAAACTAGAATTTAGGCTCACAGAATTAAGGGAATGAAATCTACCTCTCTGATCAGTAAAGAAATCTAAATTAAAGCAGCCTCTCAGAATAGATGCTCTCTAGATAGATAGATCCACTTGAATGAATCCAATGAAGGGAAGTCCACTACATTTCTGTCCATCGGTTGTTTGTACACTGGTGAATTGTTCTTAGAAGACGTAGTCGTCGACTTATCACAATTGATCCCAAAATTTCTGTTGTTAAGTGAGACATTTGTTAAGTGAGTTTTGCCTCATTTTGCAATCTTTCTTGCCACAGTTGTTAAGTATCTCCCTGCAGTTGATAAATTATTAACCTGGTTGTTAAATGAATCTGGCTTCCCCATTGTCTTTGCTTGTCAGAAGGTCACAAAGGGTAATCAGATGACCCCGGGATACGGCAACGGTCATAAGTATGAACAAGTTGCCAAGCATTTAAACTTTCATTTGATCATAGGAATGCGGCAAAGATTGCAACTGTGAAAAATGGTCATAGTCACATTTTTCAGTGCCACTGTAACTTTGAACAGTCACTAAATGAAGTGTTGTAAGTTGAGGACTACCTGTATTAGGAACTTTCCCGCCCCCTAACATTCTGTTAGAATCTGTTTCCCTGTAACTTAGATCCATTATTCCTTGTTCTGGAGCAGAATTCCTGTACTTTGGAGCAAGAGAATATAAGTCTATGTAACATTCTTTCAGCTATTTGAAGTACATTTAGTCCCTCCTCGGGAGTTTTTCTCAAGACTAAATATGCCCAGCACTCTTAATCTCTCTTTAGTGAATTTGTTTCTAGTCCCATTATAATTTCCATCATCCTTCTTTGAATTTCTTTGAATCCTTCTTAAAATGTGGTGCCCAGAACTCAGCACATAAATGGAAGCAATATCTCACCTATAGAGAACAGACTGGATTTAATTTGAAAATTATACAACTGCTAATGCAGGCTAAAACTAGTTTGCCTTTTTTTACAGTCAGATCAAATCGTTGGCGCATATTCAATTTGTAATCTGTTAAGTGTTCCAAGATTTTTTTTAAAAATGAGTGTTTTATTAATATGTTAGTGATCCATGGCCCTAAGTAAAAACTTTCAGTGCTTTGAAATTCCTCATGCAAGGCACATTTTTGCAATTATATATGTGTAATAGGTTACAAACCTTATTGCTTTCTTCCTTTCAGAGACAAAAGGTGTATTGCACTGTTCTGCCACTTTACATAAATATTTAATTCCCTGCAGGAATACATTTGTCATAGTTTGGCAACTATGTCAAAGCACTTTGAAGTTGAAGTGCTTGGCAACATAAACAAATGTCCTTGTCCTGATTCAGGAGTGGTGATTAACACAGAATCCTAATCCTACTCAGATTAGTTTTCTCTACTGTATTCCCATGAATGAAATCAAAACAAGGAAAAGAACTTGTATTCACCATTGATATCTATTATTGGGGCATTCCTATGGAATATATCTCAACTCAGAATTTTCTGGGCTTTCCCCAACTTTTCCTTTAAAGGTTTATACTGTACACCATTTGATGTTGAAATTATTACTGACTTCAGACTTCAAACTCACTTTGGGTAACTGACTATGATTTAAATAAAGAAAATCTGGTTGCTCAAATCCTATCAAAGTACTATAATTTAAAAACAGATAGGTTATTCTAAGTGCAAAAGTGCCACGTCCTTTTAGGTATCAACAGAAACAAGCATAAGCAAGAGATCAAGTCAACTATAATTTGAAGAAAGTGCAATTCTAGCTTCTTCATGTTATCTTTCTCTTAACTATATACAAACTATTAAAGTCATAGTTAAATACAGGAAAAAGCCTCATTTGAATTTTATCAGGAGCTACAGTGGATCATAATTAAAATTAGCATACAAGCAGTATTATTTTACTTAACAAACTACGCCCTGTCTGGCCAGATACTGATATTTGACTTTCTCTCTGCAAATCACTTTGAGGTCCTGAGTGTGTCTTTTCATCCTTCTGTGAGGACTATATTTAAAACCATACCAGAGGTAGATTCCTGCCAATTCTAACCTCTTCTATAGAAGAGGTTCCACAAATCTACAGTGCCATTTAGAACCAGTTCCAGCTCCCTCCCCCCGCCCATCCGCACATCATCAAGATGAAGAGCGAGAGGAGGAATTTTGGGAGTTGAAGTCCACAAGTCTTAAAGCTGTCAAGTTTGAACACCCCTGGGTTTTTTTTTCTAAAGGGTTAGGGGTGCAAGGGTCTTGTAACTTGACAGCTTTAAGACTTGCACACTTCAATGCCAGAGTTCCTGAGCCAACATTTTGATTGCTAAGCAAGACTGTTAAGTGAATTTCACCACATTTTACAAGTTGGCCACGCCCACCCAGTCACATGGCTGGCAAGCCACTCCCACCCGGTCACATGGCCAGCAAGCCACTCCCACAAAGCAGGCCACACCTACAGAAGAAGTTCTAAAAAACTTTGAAACCCACCACTGAACCATACCTTATATTTAAACAATTTAAAGGACACTCAAAATGTTTTTTTTCTGCTTCAATAGCAGAAAAGACTAGCATTTTCATGATAGTCTTACTGCAGAATGGAGAAACCATTATTCTTTATTTTGATTCTCAGCACAACACCATATTCATGTTTTAATTATGCATTAATGCAATAGGAGTAGCATGTTGTCTGTAGAATGAAAAGGCTGTTATCTTTGAGAACCAGCTAGGCCTGGACTGTTTTCAAAACTTTGAGTTCAGGTTCACGTGGAAACATGCCTGGTTGGACTTAGTAGTTAACATGTTGTTCATACCTTATCACTTTGGCCAAGCAATTTACAGCTATGTCTGGGTTTATATATCAGAATAAACATTAATCAATTACCAGGTAGTTAAACAACCTCCATAAGAATAAACATAAGAGACAGAAGTGGCCAAAGCACATAACCGTCACTTTTATAATATCTCATGAAATTTTGAGGTAACACTTGGAGAATTTGGGGGGGGGGGGGCTGCAACATACAAACACTTTACTAAAGGAACCTATATGTAATTTCACATGTGTTCAATGAAAAATAGCCTTAACTTCATTATTAACATGTCAGTCCCGAAACTGAATTGAGTTCAATAGGAGATACTCCTAGAGGAGGTAGGGTTGTGTTTTCAAATTGCATAATAATAGGAAAAAGTATAAAAGTTTCCTAAAGTGTTATATGAATGGCAGAGTCTGAACAAAGCAGTTTCCTACAAATCCTGCATGGAAATAGGCATTGAGTCCTTTAAAATCTGAGTTATTTGTTAAGTGGACTGAAAAAAATTATGCAAACCATATATATAAATGTAACGTTCCACTAAAATCATTTTATATAATTTATGTAATAAAATATAATTGACACTCTTTTAGGTGGGTGGCTTATGAAAACCCTGACTTTACAGGAGAACAATATATTCTTGATAAAGGAATGTACACCAGCTATGAAGCTTGGGGGGCAAAGAATAATAAGATATCTTCAGTTCAACCTATACTTTTGGTAAGAAGATACCTCTTTTTTTAAAAAAAACTTATCACAGTTTTTTAAAATGTTTTTTCTTGCTCATAAATTATTATATTTTTTCTGGTGTCATTTTCTTATTTTTTGTTCTCTGTATTTTTTTTAGGATATCAATGATCGTGTGGAAAAATTTAAGGTAAAAATAATCAAATATTTTGCATAGGCGATATGGAATGGAAGCCAAGTCAGAAGTATAGTGACTTAAGAAAGTGAAGAATTGGGATGTGGGGAGAGTTGCTGATAGAATAGTTTGCCGAGTATAAAGATAATCCAGGAAGGAACAGCAATACATATACATACACATACACATACACACATACATACATACGTGTGTGTGTGTGTAGGCTGCATATTTGAATCTGCCTCATTTGTATCAAGAGAGAATAGACGGATTATGTCTGGATGTATTGTCAATCTATATGATCTCTGTTACCTTTAAAGGTCCAGTTATTTTCAGAACCAGAGTTCCAAGGCAGCAGTCAAATACTTGAGAAAGATGTTTCTCAAATTGTGGAATTTCCTGCTAAATCTTCAAAGGTATTATCTGGCAGGTGAGTGAAATGCTACTTTGATGTGTTCTAGTCAACAAGCTATTATGGAAGCACATTTTTGAAAGAGGCACAAAGGGAGGTCATTTAGACTGGGCTGAATGGATACATAATTTTATGTTGATGCATGGAACTACTCCAAATCCCAAGGGTGCATGCATGGAACTACTCCAAGGATGTTTATGGGCAACTACAACTATGATGAGTTTCCTGTGGTTTTTTTTTTAATAAGTTACATTTAACTTAATATGAATGACAGAAGGATGAGTCCAAAAGTACATTGAAGAATGTTCTAATCAGCATTGTTTGCCATAAAAATAAATAAACCTTACTAGTGCCTTGCATTTGAAGGGAGAAATGTGAGTCAGAGGACTTGTCAGTAACACTTAAATCATCTTCTCTTCTAAGGATTCCAAAGCATCTGCCCCCCTCTGAATATGAGTTGTCTGTTTGAATTATTTCTCTTACATTTTAGGAAGTATGCCTGGATTCTCTTTCAATTAAGTACATAAAGGAAAATGGTTGATGATTTTGTAAATTGTACCATTTCCTATTATTGTTCTTAAAAATCTGGTTTCTATCCCTAAAGTAAGATAAGGTAAAGGTTCCCCCGCACATGCGTGATAGTTGTTTTCTGCTCCATGGGGCGGTGCTTATCTCCATTTCTAAGCCGAACAGCTAGCGCTGTCTGAAGATGTCTCCGTTGTCATATGGCCCGCATGTCTAAATGCCGAAGGTGCATGGAGCGCTGTTAACTTTCCCGCCCAAGTGTTCCCTATTTTTCTACTTGCATTTTTTACGTGATTTTGAACTGCTAGGTTGGCAGAGCTGGGACAAGTAATGGGAGCTTACTTGGTTACGTGGCGCTAGGGATTCAAACCTTCTGATCAACAAGCTCAGCGTCTTAGCCACTGAGCCACCACGTCCCCTTTCTATCCCTAGTCTCCACCAAATAAATAATGAATAGAAATACCAAATAGTTGCTGCGTTTGGCTCAGCAGTCTTGTCAGCAGGTTTCAATCTTGAAATTATTTAAAATCTATCTTATGTTCTTTCTTCCCTTTTTTTCTTGTAGTTGGATTGCATATGATAAAGAAAATTTCTCTGGGAATCAGTATGTGTTAGAAGAAGGAGCCTATCCTGATCTGTCTGCAATGGGTTGCCTACCCCAAACGTGCTTGAAATCGTTACAAGTTGTAAATATTGTAAGTTGTGAAAAAGAGTTTCATAGCGAAGTAGGTTAAAAAAGGGCGAGGCTTCAAAATCTTTGTGAATGGTTTATCTGAGGCGTAGCAGTGGGAGGATGAGTTATAATCCTGAGTAATAATATCTTTGATTCTGGATACTTTTAACTACAGATTGTTAATTTGTTTAGAAAGTTGTTATTCTATCATTCCATTAGTCAACAAAAATAATAGTTAATTCTTTGATAACCCAATCTTCTTTTTCAGAGTTGACTTTGCAACTAAATCCTGATTTGTTTGTTAATATATGCTTCCCAGAATCTTTTAGGATGACTTGATTTGTAAATAATATAAACATAAAAATAAGTAAAAATGTAAAAACAAAAACATATCTCACTCATCTCACTAGTTTAAGTCCTCGAGGAACGACCACAATTCAGCCCAAAATTTATGTTGCTAAGTGAAACATTTGTTAAATGAGTTTTGCCCCATTTTACGACCTTTCTCGCCACAGTTGTTAAATGAATCATTACAGTTAAGTTCGTAACGTGGTTGTTAAGTGAATCTGGCTTCCCTATTGACTTTGCTTGTCAGAAGGTCATAAAAGATAACCCCAGGACATTGCAACCGTCATAAATATGAACCAGTTGCCAAGCCCCTGAATTTTGATCACCTGACCCTAGAGATGTTGCAATGGTTCTAAGTGTAAAAAAATGGTCATAAGTCACTTTTTTCGGTGTTGTTGTATCTTTGAATGGTCACTAATTGAACTGTTGTAAATCGAGGACTACCTGCATTTTTCACCCTAGACCAACTCAGTTTCGAGTACTGAGTTCAATTAAAAACAAAGCAGCTTCAAGTGAAAGTTTGCAATGAGATCATTTAGAGAAGAGGAAGAGAAGGTTCTTTTCTGCTAAGTCCTCTTTGAGTACAGAACTAGAAACCAAACTTCCATCTATGTGTGTTCAGGCCAGAGGCATCATATACCTATAGCTACATCATCTCCTTCCTGGGGTGTATATCTTTGAGATAAAGTAGAGCAAAAGTTATCCTTGGGTATAGCAGCATTCTTGACTTGACTACTTGTAACACAATCTGAGAAGACATCACTAAGTTGAACTCCATAATGCCATGTTTTCTTGGTTACAGTATGTTACTAATTGGCTGGAATAATACCGGAAAGAAAAATAAAGAAGTTTTACAAAATTGGGAGGGAAAGATAATTGTGTGGGTATTAAGAGTGATGATAAACATGGGCTGGAATTTCAACATGTTTACGCCCCTCCGTTTTTCTTAGATGAAAGCTTAAGTCAACACTAGTAGACATAATCTTACTTGAAAAGTGTATTAATTTGTCCCTGGAAAATCAAAACAAGTCTGCTTTGAGTTTGAAAAAAAGGTTGTACCCATTTGAACAGAATAAATTCAACCCCAAAGCAAAGATTACTTTTAGGATTAGAGTAATGTGAACTTGGACTGAAAGGTACTCTTTTTGCTAAATGATTTTTTTCACACAATAATGCATCTGGTATTTATTATAGAATTAAAGGGATGTGTAGATGAAGTAAGGCTACATATTGCACTTTTATCTATGATTATTAAAATAAACCAGAATGAAACTGTTTATACACTGATATAAATTAACAAAATGAAAAAAGGTCTATTTTATATGATTTAAGGCAGCAGATACTTGCTGTGGAAAGTCAGTTATATAATACATACAATTAGCTCCTTGCAAATGAAGTTTCAGTGATTCACTAAAGTCCACTAAGAATCACCAAGTCCAAGAAATCTGGTTTCCACTGATTCCAAACACTTTGTTTGGAAAATTGTATGATTTTATTAGTAATTCTTCCAAGTCTTTTGGAATTCTAACATTGTGGCACTAGCAATAAAAAAAAATTATAAATATTCCAGATGCCAACAATTTGCAAGGGAATTCTGGAGACCCAGCTACTGCTGACTCATGAAAATGTCAGCTAAGAAGGAAAGGTGTGGTTGCAAGTAATCGCCTTGCTTCTCCTCCTTGTTTTCCTCCCACACCTGGAATACCTTTTCAATGAGCAAAGTCCTTTATTCTAGACTTTGCCATTCGGGCAGTTTTGTATGATGGAATTATTTGAAAAGATAAATATTTAAATTATTTAGGAAAACTTAAAGCTTTAAAGATGTCGACTTATTCCTGGGGACTGAACAATTCCCAGTAAATGAAGTGGGAAAAGATATAAACGTTTAAAAGTCGCTTGCAGTGTTTCATGTACATATCACTTTTTCTGCCTAGAACCGTGATGGCGAACCTATGGCATGCATGCCCGAAGTGTCACCTGGTACACATGGCGTCGCCCATTCCTCTTCCGGGTTTCTGGCGTGCATACGTGCGTGATGATCAGCTGGCCTTTGTGTGTGCGGTACTGCCAGAAACCGGAAGACCAGCTGGCTGGTGCACATGCACACGCCAGAAACGGGAAGTTCATTTCCTGGCAACTCCTTCCGGGTTGCAGCCCTGACAAGCGCACGCAGGCTCGCCATCACTGGTCTTGAATATTAGCACTATAATTCCCTGGTGGCAAAACAATAACTTAAGACCTCATTTTTAAAAAAAAAACAGGAACTTTCTGAGCCAGTCATAACCCTTTTTGAAAAAGAAAACTTCAGAGGAAAGAAATTTGAATTCATTACAGAAATAGTAAATCTCCAGTTTCTTGGCTACAATCCTCATATTGCTTCAGTAGACGTCCATGGTGGCATGTAAGTTATAATTTGAACTTGAACATTTATTATTTGTAGAATTTAAATAGGATTTCCTATAATGCTTCCTTTTATATATCGTTCCAATGTCTATGTGAAAGTGTTTATACTTGTCTTTTTGTCAAGCTAGGCACAGACAATTGACAATTACTTGTTTCAGATTTATCCAGGGAACTAAACCAAACAAACGTTTTCTTAGATGTTTATATTACAGAAAATAGCAAAACTATGTTGGTGTTTTTAATATAATATAATTCCAGAAAAATAATACTTAATTTCACACAATTGATATGATTTTGTCACAGATTTGTTAAAGGTAGATATAAAAAAAAACTTAAACATAGTTTTTCTGTGTATTTGAATGTTTTTTTTTAAAGAAAGTGTCTCCATCATGCTGCCTTAAGATAGAACCATTTCCATTAAAACTCCTTCAATTAATAGAACAGAAAAAATTAATCAGACTTCTTTATGAATTCTCAAAATCTATTCTAGAGACTTCTGGAAATAAGCATAACTAATTTGGGGAATCAGAAACTGCAGGAGGAAAAATCTGCTCATCCAATCATTGGATTTAGCTCATTCTTAATAAAAGCCTTGATTTTTAAGCCAATCTAAAATCATAAACTTAAACCATGCTTCAAGGATTCAGAAATAATAGTTATTTAGCTGTTAATGCGTGCTCCCACAGATCCTCTGAAAATTACTGTAATGAATCAGTATAAAACTATGTTATTGTACAAATGAGGAGGGCTAAAACTTATTTTTTGGTGACACAATCTTGTTTTCTAAGAGCCCATTAAGCATTATGGCTTTATTAGGTTCAAACACATGAAATGGTTTTGTTAGACCCAAACATGTGAAATCATTATGTAATACAAAATAGACATAAAACAGACTTTGAAAGAACTCTTATAGAATGTCATGGGAAATATACTGACAAGTATAATGATACACTTGAAATTGATTCTAAAATTTCCCCCTAATAGATAACTATGAAGTTATGATTTTTTTAAGAAGAGATGTTTTAGTGAAAGCATTATTTTACAGTTTTAATAACGAGAGATTTTTTTCAGATGGATTATTTATGAACATCATAATTATAAAGGCCGTCAGATTTTACTAACGCCTAAAAAAATATCAAACTGGAAAGAGACAAGTGGCTATCACAAAATTGGTTCCCTACGACCTTTATTGCAGGTAAGAAAAGTACTACATGCCCATTTTGGGATATCAAAGCTTGCTATGAATTTTTTATTATTCTATCATCTTCATTCAACTTCTCTTCCAGTATTGTTTCTTTGCCTTAATATTCCACCTGAGTACCATTTAAATCACATGATACAAATCATGTGATTTTTATCTTCTATGAATATTATGAGAACTATGGTCTTTGGGACTTTTAAATGGTGGTTTTTATTCTACCATCCAATTTTGTTCAAAATTTCATCTCTGAATTAAAAAGTAAGCATATTGCCTTTCACATGTAAACCCTGAATAAAATCACTAGTGAGTCTATTCAGGATTTCATGCCAATGAATATTATTCCACTTCTCATTCTGAGGTTTTAGACATATCTTTTATTATTGATACTGAATGCTAAAATAACATATTTCTTGTCCTCAGTGATTTTTTAAAAATTAGGATTTAACTCAGTTCTCCGATTTTGGGTAATACATTTAAAAAATAATGCCATGTTTTCCTCTCTTTTTCAAAATGTATATGTTTTTGTGCCAAAAAATGTAATAGGTATGATTATTTACTTAAAATGTCTCAACCATTTAATAGATTTCATTTTACTTCCTTATGGAAAACCTAAATACTTAACATGAGGCTTCTTCATAAAAGTTATTTAGACATCAATTTTAGGAAAACTCATGTTTTCATTGTATATATTATCAATCAAGTCTAAACAAAATATGATGTCAATCTGCCTATTTCTAATATGAAATAAGATAAATATGTACAGTGAAATTAATATTCAAAATATAGTTTACAAACGTGCACATATATTTTACTTATGTTTCCCTTTAATAATATTAACATTAGTTTAAAAGAAAAAGAGGGACATGATAAATCTTGAAGGTGTTTTATTATTATTATTAAAGAAAACTAGTTACATTTCAGAAACAAGTGTACTTCAGACTCAGAAACAAAGAGACTGGAAAATTCATGGCAGCTGATGGAAATATGGATGACTTGAGTCTTCTGAGGATACAAGCTGTGGAAGACAATAAATCTGGAGATCAGATCTGGGTTTATCAAGATGGATTCATCAAGTGTAGGGTAGGTTCTGTATGAAACATGTCTTGCTGTAGAATACAATTCAGCATATTTGACAGACTTTCCATAAAACAAACAGAAAACAGGTATTGCTTTCACACAGGAAAAAAAAGTACCATATTTTTCAGAGTATAAGACGCACCAGAGTATAAGATGCACCAAGGTTTTGAAGAGGCAAATAAAAAAAAAAGTTTTTGCACTCCATGGCCCCTTTTTTGCTTATTTCTGCTCTCCCCAGCCCCCAGGAACACTCTAAAAGCCTCCTAAAAGCAATGCATGGCCATTTTGGTGAAGGGGGCAGGGTTTTGGGAGGAAGAAAATGCTGTATTCAGTGTATAAGACGCCCCAGATTTTCAGCCTCTTTTTTGAAGGAAAAAGGTGTGTCTTATATTCCGAAAAATACGGTGATTGAAAGGAGTCCACCCTGTTTCTCTTTTTGTTTATTTACTTAGTAACAGTCTGTGATCAACAAGCCTCTTTTTATTATTCTTCAGCTATTTCTATCATTAGTTTTCATTACAGTTAAGTTTCTCCTTCCTATTAATTATGGCTATAACCAATCCTTAGCAGGATTGGGAAGAACTAGGCCATTCTCACAGTGCCTCCAGCTGACACCTCTCTTTTACCAAGCTAAAAGACTCAACCTGTGTCGCATGTCATTACTGCCAAGAAGCCTTCTTTCTAGATATACTTAACCCAGCAGAATTGCATTAGGAGAGGCTATGTTGGCAGCAACTGGGTTGGTTCCCCTCTAAAAGTGTTACCTGATGGGTAAACAAAGAAGGAAGGAAATAAAAAGTGGCAAGAGATTTGGAGGCAATCCTCTGTAGGGCTCAGCAATGGGAAAGTAATTAAGAATTTTTGTCATGTCATGACCCAAGGGCCTTGGTGTCTGTTTCAGTATACTTGGGTGCTGCTAATGGCCAATCTACTAGTCTGTTTTCTTCTAAAATAGGATATAATTCTAGTTACGTGGTTCCATAACAATTCCTGAAATTACAAATGAAAAAAAGGACTCTATGTACATGTTTTCCCCTTCATTGATGTATTTGTTTATATTACTTAGCAGTTGAATCTTAGACTCACTTCTCTATTTCTTGAACATCTATCCTAGCAATGGCTAACCTTTTTATCGTCATGTGCCAAAAGCATGCGCGACCGCACCCGTGTCCCAACACCCATAATGCAATGTGTGCACGACACCCCCACGTGCATGTGCGCATGACCCCATGTGCCCCTCCCCACGCTTGAATGTGCAACCCCACAAATGCACACCCAACCCCTGCAAATGCACGTGTGACCCCCGTACTCCCTTGCCCTCCCGCACATGTGCCCCATCCCCTCTTGTCCATTTTTTGCTTCCAGGTTGGTGCAGGTTTTCCAGGTCCAAAACAGGGCATGGGAGCGCCATGCGAGCCCCCAAAATGCAATGCATGCACCCTGCGCATGCACGGCAGAGACCCGAAGACCAGCTGCCCGATGGGAGGCACGCGCACATGCCTGGTGATACTGGGCTGGTGTGATGGCTGGTGTGCCTGCAAAGAAGGCTCTGCATGCCACCTGTGGCACGCATGCCATAGGTTCGCCATCATGGATCTATCTTCAAGCACTAGCAAGACTATTAAAAAATATGAGTTGCATTATATATTTGCAGGAATTAGCTAGAAATGAGGAAGAGGGCACTATTTGATTCTTATTTATTTTGTCCTGTCTTTGGCTACATTGATTAGGGTTTTGAGCCTTTCAGAAAAGCAAATTTAATATGTCTGTCATTGCTGACCCATAACAATTAATAACAAAACAGAATTGTCTGTAAAATTGTAGAAACAACTTTTGAGAGTAGAAATAATTGTTCAGTTACCAATTTATTTATGTAGTTATTTCTCAGATGCCCAAACCAGTTGAACAACTTGATTCCCAGTTCTTCAGAACACAATTTGCACTTCTTGAATCCAATTACAAACTTCAATCGTACGTTGAGGCTTTCTATTTAAATTGCCTGTCAGTTAAATCTGGCCAATTGATCCAGGAGCCGATTTGCAGCCTTCTTCAGTCTTCATGTTTAACAGTGTACAAACCTGTTAACATCAAATCCATTGAAGATAGCCAAGTGGCAAGCTATGTATTGATCTCTTGTTTACAGCTGGGTAACATCTCCCAAAGCATCCTTCCAAAGGGAGAGATTTCTCAACTATATTATCATCCCGTGAACCTGTCTCAGAACGGAAAAGGTTCCTCCTTTGCAAGAACATGTTTGAACATGGGAAGATGAGGAGCTGTAGCTTACAACAGACTAAAAAAGTGAAGGTGTTAATTTTAATGCCCCACCTAAAACAACATTCTTGCTGGAATTCTTGCAACCAATTCTTGGCAGGATTGAGAAGAGGCCTTTCCTTCGTGTTAAAACACAATCTCATAGAATCTCCTATTTAAAAAAGAGGAGGCCACTAGGCTGAGAACAAAAACAGGTTTTCGATACAAGTAGGCCTCATTATAGTAGCTCCAAAAGCATAGGTTTAAAAAGAAGCTAAGGCCTATTGCTTACTTGCAATTTAATGATGCTAAGCAGGTTGAACTGGTGAGATCATTTATATTAACTGAGTTATAAATGTGATATATCTTGAATTTCACTTAACTGAATATTATTATGTTTTTAAAATACTGAATGTTTGCAGCAATCTAGAAAGATATCTGTTATTTAAGTAATGATGAAGCTGAAATCTTTAAACATCATATTGAGAATCATTTTGGCATGAATAAATTTCCAAGTAGTAAATAAAAATATCTGCTAATAAAAGAGAGTATTTGTAGCTCAGGGTTTACATGAGGGGTACCTTGGTGCTCTCTGAGCTTGGCTGTTTTCTTGCAGACATTTCATTATACAAACTAGGTAACATCCTCAGTCCTAGTCAGGACTAGCACTGAGGATGTTACCTAGTTGGGTAATGAAACATTTGCAAGAAAACAGCCAAGCTCAGAGAGCACTAAGGACCCCTCTGAAATACCTGTTTTTTATCCAAGCATGTGACCAATTACTTGTGTGATAGTGTGAAGTGGGCTCTAACTGATGCTGTTTCTTTGCACAGGGGGCAGAAGATATCTGCTTAACGATTGT
Source organism: Natrix helvetica (assembly GCF_964273705.1). NCBI lineage: Eukaryota > Metazoa > Chordata > Lepidosauria > Squamata > Natricidae > Natrix > Natrix helvetica. Next base: position 185,116,672 of record NC_138552.1, read on the forward strand.
AGGAAATTTGATCACTCCTGGTACAAAGCTGGGCCTGGCCCTTCAGCAAAACGATGAAAAGCAAAACTGGAGTTTTAATTCTGATGGCAAGATTTACAGCAAAATGAAACCAAATTTAGTATTAGATATTAAAGGTAAGACATTTTTAGTGCTAAGTGATGAACTTTGATTAATGAAAATTAATTTTCATATAGTAAATAGTAAAAGTAAGTTTCTCATATTAGCTCATGTAACATGTATGATAAAGCTCCATTTATCATCTGGTGTTCAAATAATAACAGAAGAGTAGCTAGAATAATTCAGTCACCTTGATTATTTATGAATAATGGATTAGTATGATAATATGAATTATTATTAAACTACAAACTGGAGTAATTTTTTTTTTAAATCAGCAATTACAAAAACAAAAATAAAACCATAATGGCCTCAAAGGAAAAAAAACATGCCCGGTGCTTGACTAAAGGGAAGTGTTTAATTAGTATTTTTTGAAATCCAAGAGAATGTTCTAAAATAAAGGGCAATGCTTTTTGTTGATTTTCTGACTTGATTGTACACAAGACTTTTTTCTTTTAAAATTGCAATGAAGAAGCAGTTTCTAAAGGGGCAGCTTTTGAACCCTTATACCAGTGGTGGGATTCAGACAGTTTGCACCTATTCGGGAGAACCGGCTGTTAAATTTCTAAGCAGTTTGGAGAACCAGTTGTTGAAATAAATCTTACTTTGTTTTTTCCCACTTTACAAGGCTAATCCTGTAAGGAAGGCAGGAAGAAACATTCTGGAGTTGTTGCTAGCCTAATTTTTATTGCCCTGCTTACAGAAACTGCCTCTCTGGTTAACCCTTATTACATTGTAACAGCTCAGGCGAAGCACCCATCGACCTGAGTGACATTGAGTTGGACACATGACCATCGAGCCACGCCTAACCAGCTAGTCATTAGGGCAGACAACCGGTTGTTAAATTATTTGAAACCCACCATTGCTTTATACATAACGCAAACTGATGAAGTTTTTATTGTGTATAGTATTACAAGTAAATGAATGTAAGGAATCAAATGATAATCCTGTAATCGTAATTTACATGAGATCTCTTGGGGGGGGGGGGAACTCTTGAGAAACAATACCTATTGCTAGAAGAGAATAAATTTATTTTATAGCAACTCTTGATTCATCTCAAACATTGGAATAGATGTGAAAGTATAAAAATCACTCTGTGATTCAGGAATAAATGTAGGATTTGTTATTTGTATCAAAGCTCCTTTCTACATTGCTGTTTTTGTTATTAATCTAAAAAAAATATGATATATAGTGACTCCTCAAAGTTTAAAGGACATACGTTTAAAGACATAAAATCATATCCTAGTGTACAAGTTTGCAGCTCATAATGTAAGTGTGCCCTCTGGAGGATACAAAAAGTAACAATAACAGCATGATCCTGGGTACATCTATTCAGAACATAGGAGTGCAAGAACTAGCTATGTTTCATAGAACTAATCTGCATAACAATACTTTAAGCTGTCATATACTTAGGGAAATGGGCAGGTTAGAAATATGGAATATAAATAAAATAAATAAAAATATCATTAGTATTTCAGGAAACTAATGGAACTATTCCAAGACACTTAATTTTATACCTCATACTTTTATCCACTTATACATTACTAGAATTGCTTCTTGCCAATTAAATTTTTACAGATAAGCTTGTGGGGAATTTTTAATAAATAGCATCGATAAGAATTTTTCTTTATATGCTTCCCCCCTGAGATACACCAAAATGCTTCTGAAGCTTCTATATGTTTAATATGTAAGGAATGGATTTATTTTCAACCATAAGGTGCTTTTACCATCTGTCCTGCAAGTACAAGCCAGATGGCACACATCTATATTTCCAGCTGCAGAAAAAAAACAGGCCCTACCCTTGTTCTTGGATGCAAAAGTGTGCACTCGGCATGCAGCAGAATTAACTCACTGATTTTCCTAACCAGAAAGCATTTGTAAGAAAAACATTTTCAGATCATAGATAATTAAAACTGGCAAAATATTTGTGTCAGTTCAACCATGATTTGTAGTCTGTAGTCTAGAAAGACTATAAAGTTAGTTTGATGACGCTGAAGACATTGGGGATCTGGCCAAGATTTCAGTGAGAAATTGCCTGAGATATTAGTATATCCAGGTTATGATCCATGAGTGAAGATAGGCGGAATGGACATTTAACTTAAAAAAGGTATATCAAAAATTAGCTACGAAATAATATTTCACATACACACAATTCCAGTAGTTTTTTTCATCCATCTCTAGAAGTAACTATGCTTAAAATGGGGAAATGACATTCCTATGATTCTAAAACAGATTTCTAAATTTGAAGGCCCAATTAAATTTGAAGGCCCCAACTAAAGCTAAAAATATTTGCTTGATAACTAAGCACTTGTACGGGTAGTTCTTGACCTACAACCATTTGTTTTAGTGATCGTTTGGAGTTACAATGATACTGAAAAATGTTTTTCACACAATTGTTGCAGCATCTCATAGTGTGATAAAATTCTGTGTGTTTGGCAACTGGTTTATGACAGTTTTGGTGTCCCGGGGTCATGTAATCATCTTTTGTGAACGTCTGACAAGCAAAGTGAATGGGACACCAGATTCACTGAACCCTGTTACTAATGTAACACCTACAGCAGGGGTGTCCAAACTTGGGAACTTTAAGACTTGTGGACTTCAACTCCCAGAATTCCCCAGCCAGCTATGCTGGCTGGGGAATTCTGGGAGTTGAAGTCCACAAGTCTTAAAGTTCCCAAGTTTGGACACCCCTGACCTACAGTGATTCAGTTAACAAGTGTGGCAAGAAAGGGCAAAATTCCCTTTACAATTGTCTTGTTTAACAACAGAAATGTTGGGCTCTATCGTGGTTGCAAGCCCAAGACTACATATAAATCAGGGGTGTCCAAACTTGGCAACTTTAAGACTTGTGGACTTCAACTCCCAGAATTCCCCAGCCAGCAGAGCTTTAAAAGTCTTAAAGTTGCCAATTTTGGACACCCCTGATATAAATCATATCTTGGGTTATAATATAATTACATGGTGTAATGTGTTTTTTGAAATACCTTTGCAAAACAAGACAATAGGAGTGGATGTTTTAAGATGCCTGAAATGTTCAATCCAAAGATAAATCATAATAATTGACTAAATTAAAACTATTTTTTTTTCCTTTTAGGGGGAAAACAATACGATCAAACCCACCTAATTCTCAGCGCAGCCAGTGAAGACAAACCAACCCAATGCTGGGAGCCCCTGATTATTTAAAAGGTGGATTGAGATGTAACCCCAATACTTGAGAAGTGAATTAGACAAACGGTGGTTTCCCAACCAGCTTGTTCATTTGAAGAAACAAAAATTATAACATGCTAACTCCATCACTGCATCCAAGAGTAGAGTACCCCTTTATGGATGTCACGTCACCTAATTTGTATTGTCTGTTAACTCTGCCTTGTTTCGTTCTTTTGCTCAAGCCCACTGCCCTCCATGCTCTGCAGAGGGGCAGACTAAACCAGAAGTGAGGAAGTTACTAAATATGGAGCTATAGCATGCCTCGAATGGACTCCCTGTTTCGGATTCTCTTTTCCAACTCTTTGCGTAGGGCACAAGGGAGATGACAGGTTTGACAAGGTCAGCCATACATTCCTTTGCCACGAATGAAATTATGTATGAGTATATGGTATAAATATTCTGGGTTGAAAGGAAATAGTCTTAGACTTCTCTGTCCTTTTCTTATTGCAAACATGCATCGCAAGCAGCTATTTTATATCACTAAAGGCTACTAACATTTTAATGGGCAATTCTAAATGTACAAGTAAACTTTTAATGTTTTGGTGCTCCAAGCTTAGAGCTGAAACTGAATTTACTATTGCACTGAAATATTTTATAGTGAAAACTCATTGCTAACTAGCTCAACATCATCAAAAAATAAATTAGAAATTTATGTAAAACCTAAATCATTTCAGATGATTTTAAAATAAATGAAATTGTGATAGATGAATGCTTCAGTGCCTAACAAACATTTGTTGCCGAGTTTTTCATCTGTTAAAAATGCCAATTACCTGCGTAGCTGCCTTTATTTTACGCAATTTGCACTTAATATCTCTGTACATGGCAAGTATACTGTTTCTATGTTCTAAAATGAGTTACTTTAAATTGCGTAACAAGCTATATGTGACTCGCATAGCACAAGAGTTCTTGCTTTTTAATGAACTGCATTAAGAAATGTTTTCCTACGTCTTTGCTTTAAACCTTCTCTGATGAAACTCACTTAACATGTATTTGCACATAAGTTTTCTATTTCTGATTCTGCATTCAGGTAATTTCAATATTCACCGTTCAGTTTTTCCTGCTTTCACCCCTTTATTTGCATTCACATTCCTCTACTACTATATTGATAATTAACATGAAAATGTGGTTTCAAAGTTTGAATTCAGAAAAATCTAACCTGAATATCAGAATACCAAGTAGTTTCTTGAAGAACGTTTAATGTTAAAGCTGGCTTTACTTGTGCATAGTTGTTTCTACAATAAAACAAACCCTACTTTTAAGATATGTTTATGTGTAACTGCTGAATTTCAAAATGTTTACATTCTGGCAAGGTAAAAAAATCCACCAAAAGTATTTGTTATACTGTCATCACAAATAACAAAGCTATCACACGCTACTACTGAGTGGAAAAGACTGCTAATAAATCTGTTTCTTCAGAATGTCTAATCCAGCTGCTGCATTTTACAAGAGAAATTAGAAATAAAGTAACTCCTGCATTGATTATCCTCACTGTTCTTCCCAGATCTGTAACTATTATTTCTGCTTTCTACTACCATGTACACAAACCACTTGAAAAGCAACATTGCCAACAACTATCTTGGAGCATTACCAGATGTTGCTTGAAGCCCATGCAGCAAGCTGAATGTCCTCCCACACTCCCTCTACACACACACAATCCATAACACACAAAAATCTGCCACAGCAGCAGGAGGTAGCCAAGCCTGGTGCATTGTAAAGTGCCTGGCTATGCCACACTGGCAAATCAGTAGGGGCTCAATTAGCTTCCAACACAGATCTGAAGTCATAACTAGCAATGTCCTTAGGCTGCTCAGTCAAATGTCATGAAAATCTATAAGGATTTAACAGTGCTGCATTGATTTGTTTGGAAACCAGTATTGTGTTAATTTGCCATTGTTTCTTGGGAAATTAAAATACTCAATCCAAATGTTAAAATGTTTACTTTGACCCCAAAGCTGTATAACTGTTTGCGACAATCATGTAGCTGCTGTATTTTTCTGGTGACATTTTGAAACTGCTTCTTATATCCTTGATAAAGAAAACATTTTAGGGTGTGGTATTTGCAGAAAATGTCTTTGTGTCCAAACCCTTGTATAAACATATGTATTTTACAAATAAATATTACTCAGATGGAATCTGTTTTGTTGTACAAACATAATAATTCTGACAAAATGGTCAGGAAAACGTCAATGTAGCAATTGCTGCTATGAAGAATTTCAGCCATTTGCTCTAAAGGTAGTATACATGGTAATCACAACATTGATTAGAAATAGGGAATCCATGTTTCAGTTTAACAAAGAACATATTTTAATTACCATGGATAACCATCACTGCATTTACACCCACATAAACTATCTGAATAGAAATCCCACCCATAATTAGATCAACAGGATAGACCAAACCAAACATATATTTGCCTGTGTATATCTACATAATTCTATCCTGTAAAGGTAACTAATATTCATAGAACCAGGAGACTAATATACCTAAATTATATCTATATCTAAAGCTACCAACATTTTCAACCATATATAACACTGATCCAATGCAGCTATTGTACAAATACAAAGTAACTTCTAAAGTTGCCCTACAACAGCGATGGCGAACATTTTTTGGCTCGCGTGTCAAAAGCGGGGGAGAGCAGGGGGGTTGTGTGCGGGGGTGCCATACCAATAATGCAATGTGCGATCCCCAGCGCGCATGCATGCATGACAGGTGCTCTCCCCCATTTTTTGCATGCTTTTTTCGCCCTCCCCAGGCTCCAGAGGCTTTATAGGAGCCCGGGGAGGGCGAAAACAGCCTCCCCCTGCCTCCCCCCCCGGAGGCCCTCTGGAGGCTTCAGGAGCTTCCCTGAAGCAAAAAACCGTCCCTACGGGCAAACCAGAAGTTCAGGAACGGACTTCCGGTTTTCTTGTAGGACCGGTTTAAGCCCTCCGAAGCCTTCAGGGACCTTCTGGAGGCTTCCCTGAAGTCTCTGGGGGACAAAAACTGACCCCGGTTTGCTTGTAGGGTCATTTTCTGCTATCCAGAACCTTCAGGGAAACCTCCGGAGGGACCCCTGAAGGCTCCGGAGGACTTAAACGGGCCCTACGAGAAAACCGGAAGTCCGTTCCCGAACTTCTGGTTTGCCCGTAGGGATGGATTTTTGCGCTCCGGAGGCTTCATGGAAGCTGCTGAAGCCTCCGGAGGGCCTCCAGGGGAGCGGGGGAGGCTGTTTTCGCCCTCCCCAGGCTCTTATAAAGCCTTTGGAGGGTAAAAAATGGCCTAAAAAAAGGCTAAAGTCAGCTGGCCAGCGCGCACATGACTCATGTGCCCTGACAAATGGCTCCGTGTGCCACCTGTGGCACATGTGCCATAGGTTCGGCCATTCCGGCCCTACAACTTCATACTAATCAGAGATGGTATTCAGCAGCTTCTGACCAGTTCTGGAGAACCGGTAGTGGAAATTTTGAGTAGTTAGTAGAACTGGTAAATACCACCTCTGAATGGCCCCGTCCCATCTGTTCTCTGCCTCCCAAGTCCCAGCTGATCAGGAGGAAATGGGGATTTTTCAGTAACCTTCCCCTGGAATGGGGTAGGAATGGAGATTTTACAGTATCCTTCCTCTGCCACACCACGCCCACCAATCCACGCCCACAGAACTGGTAGTAAAAAAATTTGAATCCACCACTGATACTAATGCACGATAACCCATTTTTTAAAAAATTCTCCACCCACTCCCCACTATTATTGAATAACAATAACTACACAAAAACATTCTATGAGTTTCAGTTGGAAAATGTTAAAAGGCTAATATGAAAGTAATATACTTCCAGAGTATGTTCATGTTTGGAAGTAGGAATTCTTACAAATGACTAACCGAATATTTGTAGCATAGGAATTTCTAAAGAAAAAAATAATTCTTACAAAGAAACAGGAACCAAGATTTCACTACTTTTTATTAATTACATTGATCACTGTTTTGCCACGGGCATGTCCTCCTTCCATCTTCTGAAAGGCCATGGGAACCTCAGAAAATTCAAAGACTTGGTCAATAACTGGATGTATCTACATGGAAGAAAAAATACTGTTATTTAAAACTGCCACCAATTTCAGTGTGTCTGTAATTGATCTGTAACACCTGCCTGTCTCACAGAGGTGTCCCTGAAGCTTTCAAAAGCCTTTCAATATAACTAGCAATGAATTATCAGATGATTGATTGCTTATCTATTGTTGCACATGAAACTAATTATGAAAGCAATACTGTAGGTAATGTGAAAAAGTATAAGCAACAAAATCTAAATTTACTTTCAATACCTTCCCTCCCACCAGTTTTAAGGAAATTCTTTACTGGGAATATGTTATCCAAACAACCAGTTTTAGCGAATAAATGCTGAGTAACTGTTCACCCCCCACCCACCCCCACATACATACAAACACATTAGAATTAATTCTCGTCATATTTTTGCAGACATGATTTTTTTTTACCCTAGATAAAGCGAATAAAAACTGGTGACAGAGGGGGCAAATACAAAATGCCACCTCTCGCCAGGATAAGGTTCTTCATAAAAATCACCTCATAGTTCAATGTCTATTTACTAGGGGAGAGCTACTTCAAGAGCGATTTCATTCAAAGTAATGAAATCCTTTTTCATCCCTTGTTTACCATAGAACAAGACATTAAAATACCCAAAACGTGTACCCAAGAAGAGTGAAATAAATTAAAGAAGAGCTAAAAGATTGAAGAAGCCAACAAAACTTAAGTTCCTATCTTATCTTACAAATAAAAATAACTTGTGAAATTCTTAAATGTTCAAGTTTGTGAAATCTATAAAACAACTCAGGATTTCACCCTGCATCGTTTTCTTTTGGAAGCTACACTATCATACTACTAATGTGTAATATTACGTATAATGTGATTTTTAAAAACATGTAATTCTCAGGATTGCTCTCTAGAGGGCACAATTTTACTACTCAATGATGCCCACAACTACATCCATTTTTTTTCAAAGAAGCAAGTTGCTTTCAGCTGAAACAGATTTTTGTTCAAGGCTATAGCAAACTACTCCCCTGTGCTATATTATTGCAGACCACTATCTAATTGGGTTGCTGGCCTTCAACATTGACAGGAAGTGTCATGACGGCTGGGACTGATGAGCACAGCACTTTGGTACATTAAGCCCTTTATCTGGGTGGTTGATCCAGACTCATTGTTTCAATAAACCTGAAAATGGCTGATCGTGTAACCTAGTATAATATGTCATTCACTGTTTACTCCAAACAGCCTGACTAAGACAAATATTTCTTTCGTACACACAACCATGCAAGTCAGCAGGTGGTGATGTGACAGTAAAAGGAGATTAGCAAGACAATGAAAACACTATCTTTGGGTTACATTTACACACCATTCAAAAGAGACCAAAAAAAAAAAAAACCCCACCTAAGAAGGAAACAAAAAGGTCAGAACACATCCTCTTCAACAGCCAATGCCCAGATAAGCAGAGATTAACACCAGACAAATAATTAAACAGAAAACAATAGCCTAATCAAGGGACTACTCAGGAGACATACAAGAAGACAAATAATCAAGCAGAAAATAGCCTAATCAAGAAACTACCAAGGAGAAAACCACAATGCCACCAACAGTGGCTGAGGAAAACTATTATATATAATTAGAGAGCAAATACTAGATTCACTACCATGATTATGTTACCTAATCAGGTAATGAAATGTCTGCAAACAAATAACCAAACTTAGGAAGGACTAAGGCCTCTGCAGCAGAAATGGGTTGCATACATGTACAAAAAAACTATTACTGAATTCTGACTACACGTTTGCCCATTATTGGTTAATCGTTTATTAGTGCAATCATTTTATTTATTAATAGCAAACTGAATTCTTGTGTCGGTCATGGTCTAGGCAAAATAGCCATGTCCATATGTAATAAGATTATCAGGAGTAGCCAAGAAAACCTTCAGTTTTGTTCATCCACAAATACGGAGAAAATAAATCATAATTTTAAAAGAACAGGAGGGCAATCAAAATAGACTCTTGAAATAGAAACCTCATTTGGTTGGACTACTGAACAAGAGTAATGTATTCCGTAATGTATTTGTGGCAGGGTACAACTGTACTTTTATACTCCGGGTTCTATTGACACATATTGATAAACTAAAGGAAAATGTCCTTCCACAGTCAAGATAGTGTACCTTTCACTGATATTGTGGGGCTCAAGGAAAGCAGGAAGTTAGCTGGATTTCTATAAGAGTGTTGGAAGAAATGTCCATCTGGGTTCAGTTCCATGTGGGGGAAAAGACATGGGAAACATGGAGGCTGCTTGGAAAGATGGTTTTTAATGGTGGACCTGACCATATGGTTTGTGGTCCTGGGGTAGAAGGGAAGGAATGCTGAGAGTCCCGGAGTTTTATACCCTTTCTGGGCTTTTGAATTTAAGCTTGTATTCTGACTGGTTGTCAGACTCCCATGGGGCCATGCAGACGCAAATCTGTAGGCTGTCCTGAGTCCCAGGCTTGGTTGCCCCTTGCTGGACAAAGTAATCTTCCCAGGTGCCAAGTGGTGAGATGGGTAGAGGGCTGATCCTGTCATGATCAGATCAATTATTAATTAATTAATTAAGAGTTGTCAACCTGATCTTATGAAGCTTCTCCTTTGACAATATCGTATTGCTAACTAGAGCATACAACACCTTTGCCAGATCAATTCTCTAATACAGCTCATCTGTCTGGAATCCACACTGTATATTGGACATTAATACAATTAAGCGAGTCCAGAAGTATTTCATCAGAAGAGTAGTACATTTCTCTGCTCACAACAGAATATCCTACACCACCAGGCTTGAAATTTTGGGCTTGGTCAACCTAGAACTACACCGCCTACAGTCAAACTTAAGCATAGTAGACAAAACTATCCGCTACAATGTCCTACTGGTCAATGACTACTTCAGCTTCAACTGCAATTATACAAGAGCACATAATAGATGCAAACTCAATGTAAACCACTCCAAACTTGATTGCCAGAAAATACGACTTCAGCAACAGAGAGGTCAATGCCTGGAATGCACTACCTGATTCTGTTGTTACATCTTCAAATCCCCAAAACTTTAACCTTAATGCAAAAACAGAATACAAAGATGAAGAAGCAGGAAACAGAGTGGATATCGGAATAAGCCATGGAAACTTCCTAAAGAGAGGCCATCAAATTTTCCTACTTCAAGCACATTATGCAAAGACCTAGCTTTCTGGAGAACAATTTAATGCTGGCGAAAGGTGAAAAGAAATGGAGAACCAGCAGCAAGGTGAATGAACTCGGTTATACAGTAGTGGTTCTGGGCTTATACCAGTGGTGGGTTCCTGCTGGATCGCACCGGATCGCGCGCGCTCCCTTTCAGCGCTCCACCTGGCTTGCGCGCTCCCTTTCAGCGCTCCACCTGGCTTGCGCGCTCCCTTTCAGCACTCCACCTGGCTCTCGCGCTCCCTTCCGGCGCTGAAACCGGAAGTACAGTCTTGCCCCGCCCCTGGCGAAGCAACGACGCCTGCCTGCGCTCCACCAGCTCGGCTGGGAACGGAGATGTTTCCTCAGCGGAGCAGAGCGCCTGAAAAGACTTTTCAGGCGCTCCGCTCTGCTGAGGAAACATCTCCGTTCCCAGCCGAGCTGGTGGAGCGCAGGCAGGCGTCGTTGCTTCGCCAGGGCCGGGCAAAACTGTACTTCCGGTTTCAGCGCCGGAAGGGAGCGCGCAAGCCAGGTGGAGCGCTGAAAGGGAGCGCGCAAGCCAGGTGGAGCGCTGAAAGGGAGCGCGCAAGCCAGGTGGAGCGCTGAAAGGGAGCGCGTGCGATCCGGTGCGATCCGGGAGGAACCCACCACTGGCTTATACCATTGGTATACTTGGAAGATTAGGTTAGGTACAGATTGCTATGAAGAAAATCTATTTATGTGGTCTTAATGGCACATAATAAAATTTTGAAAAATGCACTGCGCATTTGGATGGGAAAGTCAGTTGCCCAGATAATATGTATAAAATCATCCTTTAATGACTTATGATAGCAATGGAACTCAAATTACTGAGGAAAGTATTGACTTCCAAAGCCACCTCCTTTTACCTCATGTTGGTATCCTTGGTTGCCCTGCAAATCAACTTTTTGGTGGAGTTCTGCTTCAGAAGGAATCATAAAACTATTGTTTAAAATAACAGTGGATAAATAACCCCACTCTGGTTTCATCCTGGTGGCTTTCTTACTCCCTTCTCCCTCTTGATGGAGCCAGTGTCACACTGCAGCTACCCTAATGCAGACTTTGAAGGTTGTCCCTCACAGCAACCGCTGGTCTTTTGAATAAATAACAGAGAAAGCACGTAGAACACAGCAAAGATGGCCACATAAAATTAAACTACATTTTTTCATCCAAAACACAGGGAATATGATGCACTAAGGCACAAACAGTAATCCATTTCAAAACCTTTATGTTTTTATAGTTTACCAATTAGTCTATCCATTTATTTGTCACATTTTTCATATCACATATTTATGTTGAGATAAATTCTCCTTTTCAGCCCTAACTATTCAACTTACTTTTGCTGCCTTTTAAACATTCAGGGAGCTCACCACATTGGTGGGAAAATGTGCTGCCACAAAAAAGCCTTGTTACGTGTTTCCTCCAAACAATTCCCAAGGACAATCAGTATGCATGCATTCATCAACATACCAAAACAGAAATAAGAATACTGTACATATTGTATAACTGAATTTTAAAAGTTGGCCATTGATTTATAGTACGGCTTTATTATGCAATACTATATAAGTTGATTAATTATCTCAGCTCCTGCTTATATTCATTTTTAAGGATGTTTTTACTGTTTTATTATTTACTTATTTCAATTTTTTATAATTTTAGAACTGCAAGTTGCCCAGATTTACAGTGGGTTGAGCTGGGTGGCTATAGAAATTGATTGAATGAAACATCAAATATTTATTTATTTAGGTTGTGGCAAAAATGTTAAAAAGCACATCGCAAGTACAATCTCAATGCTCGAATATGAAACTATGTACGACATTAAAAGCTGTCCTTTGTGAAGACAGCAAACAAAAGATTAAGCAGTTTTATTCTTTGTTATTCTTATGACAAAAGAAAACTAGCCATCCACAAACATTTTTAATAGTAAGAGCATTCACCTGCTCTGTTCTTGCGCAAATGGATGACTTAAAACCACACCTTTTCTCTTGTTTTTATACAGAGGCAATGACAAGATCTTCGCAACCACAAAAGAAATGTGACACGCCCATTTGGCCAAATTCTATCTGTAATATTTCCTGGTTGACTCCCAGCCATGGACAGTTTGTTGTTTTTGCTTGAAAAGACCTACTTAGGTCCAGTAAAGTATGTCACTCTATAAATAATAAGAATCCATTGGGTTCTTTTTTCATTGTTACAGAAAAAGTTGTTAGATCTGCAAATTTATACATGATAGGAAACAACCTTGAAGATGCATTATACAATCCACAGCAATAACAAATGAATTGCTTATCGAGAATTTTACCTGTACAATGACCACACTATGACATATTTACTAAACACTCAGCCTAATTTGCATTTGGGAAATAAGAGCAGGCACTAATTTTACAAGGTCATTCTAAGGACCTCAGCTAGATAATATATGCCAACTACTGTGAAATATGGTGTGAACACTATAATTCTATTCTTATCACACAAGCTGATTAACAGGAATTATCAAAACTAAAGAGTTGCGGGGGGGGATGTAAAGGACATAGAGAATAGCCTTGAAAGACAAGAGCATTGTGACCAAAACCTAAAGCAACCAAATCACTTTAAACATACAATATGAATCTGTTAAGGATGCAAACAACCACCGTGTATACTAAGCTCCCAGCAAAGCATTGGTAGCTTGCCAAAAAAAAAAAACAGAATTTCAGTTTATATACTTTTGGCCCTCACTGGTTTCAAAGACAAAGGAAAAAAGAAAAAAATGAAAAGGCACACACAATGTAAATTACATCATGGCATTGGAATGTGTTAGATAAACCCATCTGGGTGACTTTATCATTATCAACTCTTGCTAGGTCAGTATGCTAAGTATAGTATCTTTAAGGTATGGGTTTACTGAGTAAATTGTTCCTGTCTGGTTCCCCCACCCCCACCCCTCTTCCATCACTACTGAGTCAATGAAGTTTGTTGTAAATGTTTTCTTAACAGAGTACTTTAAGAAGTTCACATGTAAGGGGCGGGGGGGGGGGGCATCTGATAGCATTGGCAATTAATGCAGCTTATGTGTTATGGAGGAAGGATATCTTAACAGTCAGATATTTGGCTTGAATCCAAGTCAAGAAAATAACTTGAGAACATATCTCAGAGTTGCTTTAAATATGCAGATACAGATAGATAGATAGATAGATAGATAGATAGATAGATAGATAGATAGATAGATAGATAGATAGATAGATGATAGATAGATAGACAGACAGACAGACAGACAGACAGACAGACAGACAGACAGACGATAGATAGAAGGGAGGGAGGGAGGGAGGGAGGGAGGGAGGGAGGGAGGGAGGGAGGGAGAGAGAGAGAGAGAGAGAGAGAGAGAGAGAGAGAGAGAGAGAGAGAGAGAGAGAGAGAGAGAGAGAGAGAGAGAGAGAGAGAGAGAGAGAGAGAGAGAGAGAGAGAGAGAGAGAGAGAGAGAGAGAGAGAGAGAGAGAGAGAGAGAGAGAGAGAAAGCTGTTACAATAAACTGTCCTAACTTTTATGTGTTGGTTTTTTACCTGATCTATTGCCAGGCCCAAAACCCAAGAATGATTGGTTTTCTTCCAATAAATAGGGTTATTTTTGCCATGACATTCATTAGTTTCATTCAATTCAATACCTTTCTTTGAATATGCTTTGCCTATTGTTTTTCTGAAGTATTCAATAATAAAGGGAAAGAGAAGAATAGTTCAAGGGGAAAAGAGAAATTCAACTGCTCCCTCCACCATGCAAAAAATAACTCCTAACCTGGGATAAAATTAAAAACCAAAACCTACCTAAGTAAAGGCTTTCCCGGTGTATTTTATTTTATCCGGTTTGCAGGTATTAATGCTTTTGAACTCTTCCTGACATCAAGATGAAGGGATTAATCTCAAGGGAACTAAAAAGCTAGAGGACCACACTCTGCCAACTACATCTTTACTGATAACCTAGTACAACAGGGAAAATAAAACAACCCTCCCACCACTAGGAATATTCAGGAGAGAGGGCACCTGCTGGCGAGTTGCTTTCCTGCTAAACTTAGCAGAAAGGCTTCAACCAAAACATCAGGGGTCCATCAAATAGCAAAAAGTGAAATAGCCAGGTTAAACGTACCTTTCCTGCATTAACAAGACTAGCAATGTCATCCAGATAAGGACCATTTGATGCAAAAAATGACCATCGGTAATGGATCCCATTATAAAGATGCTATGAAAGAGAGAAAGAACATTAAGCACCAAAAAGCAAGCAAAACTGCATAACCTTCCACAAACATTTTCATGAGCTTATCACTCACATAAGCAAAAATACTTCTTTTTTCCTAACTAACCTTCAAAACCTTTGCACCAATAGTGAGGCCAGTCCGTAGCATGCCATCAGCTACACCCAGTCTGTCCATGTTCACTAAAAAGGGTGTCACCAAAGACACATATCTGGCCCCTGACCACTTTCTGAGAAGATTAGGAGCCCAGTTTTCAGTAGATCCACCAACATTATCTAGGATGAAATCAAACCTGAAAAGAAAAACACATGCAGCAATTAAGTGAGTGACTCAACATGACATGTACTTTCCCCCAATAGAAAACAACAGTATAAACCATCCTAGAAAAAAATGTAATTCCTATAAGATATTTAAAAGAGGCCAGAAAGTTATTGTTTTTGATGAGGGGCGGGAGGAACAATGGCGACTTTATGAACCTTGGACTTTAACCCTCAGAATTCTTGAGCCTGGCTTAGGAATTCTGGGAGCTAAAATACACAAGTCATAAAGTTGTCATGGTTGCCCATGCCTGTCTTAGAGATAGGGGCAGTGGTGGGTTCCAGCCAGTATGCCGTGGTACGGGCGTACTTGTGCCTGCTGGGAGCCGCAGCACCGTTCCGATACGGTGCTGCAGAGGTCTCACCCGCCCGCTCTCCTTACCTCTATTTGAGCCAACCGGGGCATTTGCACACGCACAAGCAGCGTACGGCACCTGCACGATGCCCCACTGAGCAGCTGGAGCATCGCAGGGCGGTGGTGCGTATGCGCGGGCAGTGCGGGTCCACATGATGGACGCCCGGCCCCGTTGCAGCGTACCGGTTGTGACGAGATCTGGAACCCACCACTGGATAGGGGCTGTCTGAAAATAAATTTCTATTTTATGGAAAATAGCCATGTTGATTTCCAAGGTTCCAGAAAGTAAACATCTTCAAAGAAAAAAACCAGAAAATCCAGTTGCCTCCTGAAAAAGCACCTTTGGGACAACCATGATTTGTGACTGAGAATCTCTACAGACCTTTAGCTATACAATTTGGGATGAACACCCTTTGAATGATGTGGGAGTAGGAATGGATTTCCAGAGGAAAAATTGCAGACTACAGGAATCAGGAGCGCTACTCGGGTGACCCTGAGGACACAGATAAACCTCCAAGCACTTCAACAACCCTCTAAAAGGATGCAAATGACCAGCTGTCTGCAAGGAATATAAATCCTTCCACTCCCCACTGTCCTGTCAGAGCTGAAGAAGCTTCTTGGATGAGAAATGAAATGTCTTCATAGAAAGAACAAAAAGTTGTCATGGCTGCCCACTCCTGTTGATTTAGGGCTGTCTGAAAATAAATTTCCAGTTTGTGGAAAATAGCCATGTTGGTTTGCAATGTACCAGAAAATAAACATCTTCAAAGAAAGAACAAGAAAGTCCAGTTGCCTCCTAAAAAAAGCCCCCTAAGGACAACTATGACCCGATGACTGAGAATCTCTACGGACTTTCAGAAAATAAACAACCAACTTGCCATGTGGAAACTTTTTGCCCAAATAACTTAAGTACATACTTGGGTAATTTTTTGAGCTGCTCTTCCACATTTCCCGATTTATAATCAACTACATCATCTGCTCCGAGACGTTTTACCAATTCGCTGGCATCCTGAGAACAAACTGCAGTGACGTGACCACTCCAAGCTTTCATTAACTAAGAGAGAAGGCAAAAAAAAAAAGGAAATCTACAACCACATGCACAACAATTATTCCTCTCACTGGCTATGAATGCTATGCTACACAACTTCCCTGATTCTAAGATTCAAAGTCAAGTTTTGTTTTGGAAATGCTGTAGGCATATTTGGCAGGGGTCACATTTTCCACACTTTTTCATCCTTAACCTTTCACCCACCACACATCAGAATGGAAGAATAGAGATGACTTAATTTGTTAGTAGTTTGTTCTGGATTTGTTTCCCCAGCTTGCAATCTTATTTTTGATATGGGCTGGCCCAAACAGATGAGCCTTACTATGCAACAGCACAGCTATGTCTTGAATTCTTTTTTTTTCTGCTCCAATAGATGACCATAATTTATGATATATAAATTTGTTGGTGGAAACCGGCATTTATTTTCAGTTTCTGACAAAAAAGAGGTCATTGCAGAAGTGGATTAGTTTAACTCAAAATTACAGTAGTAGGTCAGGCCGGTCATTAAGTGGGTCGTAAGGTGGCCACTTTTGCAGCAATCATAAAGCAAACACTGAAGTCATTAAAGGGTTTGCTAGTTTGTTAAACTAATCCACTTCTGCAATGAGTCTTTTTCTGTCAGAAACTAAAAATAAATGGCAGTTTCTAGCAAAAAAATAAATAAATCATAAATTGTGGTCATATGGCATTGCAAATGGCCATAACTGCAGGGCAATTGCTGAGTACCCAAAATGTGATTTGTGGGAGGGGGGGCAGCCCTCAGAACTTTGAATCCTGTCATAAGTAGCCCTGAGAGGTCTGTCATAACTTGAAATAGTCACTAAACAATGTCATATGTTGAAGACTACCTACAAATGATGCTTAAAAAGCTTAACTTTCAGAGAGAGCCTTATTGTGCATTGCTTTTACTTATATTTCATTTCACACTAATAATTGTCCTGTTCTAAAGCATTTTCCTACAATGGTTCAATAGCAGAGATTCCTGGAACGCTTAACCTGAATTAATGCATCTCCAAGTTCACATAATGTAGTGTCAAAGTTTTTCTTTGATGGCTAACCTTTTCGTCCTTGCATGCCGAAAGTCTCTATTCTGGGATTCTTTCAAGACATAAGCAAAACTTCTGCCAAGATGATCGGATTTAATATACTTACCTGTATAGCAAAGGTACCCACTCCACCTGATGCACCTATGATCAATATTCTATGAAGCAAAAACAAGTACAAATAAATGAAAATATTAACTTCTGTGTAGTTTTATATCTAGGGATCAAAAGGAGTAAACTGATAAATGTGCCTACTGTGGAAGCTGTATTTAAGAAATTCAGTTTATAGTACAACGTTAAGAAACTATAAAGAATCTACATTTCAGGTAACCTTACTTTTAAAATATTGCAAGTTTAAAGCACAGGACAGTAATATTTAAATGTACTGTATAATATAGGAACATATCAACATAGTAGAAATATTATGGGAATAAAATATGAAATTTGGTTACACTTGGTTAATATTGGCACAAAGGATAAAACTGAGCAATGTTGAGAACTGAGCAATGTTGAGAAAATTATACAGATGAAGAATGACTTTTTGAACTTATCTGTGACATATTCCTGTGCCTGATATAAGATATTTAAATTAGTTGTGTTCAAAGAAGAATTATTTTACAAAAGCTGAAAGGCACGAAATCTATTAGTCTTTAAGAGATGCTAAAATGGAATCAGGAAGGAAATCTCATACTCACAGACATCCAAAGGAAAGTTAGGGACTTACTTTGGACAAGAAAGCCCATGACTAACTTCTTGCAGATCATCTGGCTGTTTACCTTTTGCCGGCACAATTATCTGCATCAAGTCCTCCAGCATTGGACACTGCAAACCATGTGGTTAGACCAACGTAAGGCAAGGACGCAGCTTCAGTGTGAGAGAGACATTTTGGTTTCCTTGAGACCTGCATAAAAATAAGTGCATGGAGATAATGTTCTGGGTTCTCTCAATAAGAACATTTTCCTTAAATGCAGATCTACACCTCCCCCCCGCCCCCCAAAAAGCAAATGTACATACACTTGTCAAATTCATACATGTATCTCTTATGCATTCTGTTTGAAGCAGTTGGAAAACATTGTCTTTGGAAAGACACCTCAGAATAATCAATTCTACAAAACGAACAGCCATCCTTTATATCACGGGTGTCAAACTCGTATTGTCAGAGTCGTCATGTGACTTATCGCAACTTTTTCCCCCTTTGCTAAACTGGGTGTGGGCGTGGCCAGCGCATGATGCATCTGGCCCAGGGGCTGTGAGTTTTGACACCTCGGCTTTAGCTAGTACAAGGAGTCTTTGACTGATGACCTCAATGGAGCTTAAAGTATCTGCTGCTAAGTGCGACATTTGTTAAGTGAATTTTGCCCCACTTTTCAACCTTTCTTGATGCAGCGGTTAAGTGAAATACTACAATTTTAAGTTAATAACACAGTTGTTAAGTGAGTCCAGCTTTCCCATTGACCTTACTTGTCAAAAGGTCGCAAAAGGTGATCATATGACCCCGGAACATTGCAACCATCATAAATACATGCCAATTGCTAAGCATCAGAATTTTAATCACGTAATCATGGGGATGCTGCAATGTGAACAACAGTGTGAACAACAGCCATAAATCACTTTTTTCAGTGCCAATGTAATTTTGAACAGTCACTAAATGAACTGTTGTTAAGTCAAGGCCTAACTGTACTGTAGCTCACCTATGGCAAGTAAGACTTAGCAGTGAGTGATAGATCTTTTCCATGACCTACTCTGTCTCCACACCAAATGAACTGAGTTGCTAGAAAGCACCCCTGATTCTATCATAAAGGCAGGCAAGAGAACGCAAATTCTCTTTCTGTCTTCTGCAGTACTTTGTTTTGCCAGCTTGCCAAATAAAGCCCTGTGCTTTTGCAGCAGCCAGTCAGATTCCCCCTTTCCACTCTCTTTTCCAAAACCAAATAGAAAAGAGAGAAATGCTTATAATACTATGCAGATCAGAATGGAGATTCTACGTTATTTTAATATTTTAACTTCAAAGGGTTTTTAGCCACCATTTGAAGGTAAATATAGAAACAACACCACATTTTAGGTGCAGTAATTTTAATGAAGGATTACAGGCAAACTCTGCCTATAGTCTGGGGTTCAATCCTGATAGGGGTTGAGGTTGACTCAGCTTTCCATCCTTCTGAGGTAGGTAAAATGAGGAGCCAGACTGTTGGGGGCAATATGCTGAAACTGAAAACCACATATAGGGCTGTAAAGCATTTTGAAGCAGTATATACATCCAAATGCTATTGCTGTTTTTAAAAATTAAAAATTCTTTTGCATTTGCGCATATGTGGCTCAGTGGCTAAGACGCTGAGCTTGTTGATCAGAAAGGTCGGCAGTTCGGTCACTCGAATCCCTAGCGCTGCATAACAGAGTGAGCGCCCGTTACTTGTCCCAGCTTCTGCCAACCAGCAGTTCGAAAGCATGCAAAAATGCAAGTAGAAAAATTGGGACCACCTTTGGTGGGAAGGTAACAGCGTTCTGTGCGCCTTCGACATTTAGTCATGCCGGCCACATGACCACAGAGACGTCTTCGGACAGTGCCGGCTCTTTGGCTTTGAAACGGAGATGAGCACTGCCCCCTAGAATCGGGAACGACTGGTACATATGTGCGAGGGGAACCCTTACCTTACTTCATTTGGAAATAAAACCTTGTTGGCTTACCTCATTTCCACTTGCTAGAACAAACTCTGACAAGGTACCTTGTTTCCAAGGTGGAATTGCTGCCCATACCTGAAAAATAAAGAATCTGAAATATTTTGTTTCTACAAAATAATCCAATTTTGTGATCTGCAGAAGATGGTGTATCTAAAGCAAGCAGATACTTAAAATTCATATTTCCTATATGGTAGTGTATTACATATAGAATGTCCAACTCGTTCCATTCTGGAAAACCTTTAAGCAAGTTTTTTATTCCCATAAAATAACAATAAAAGAGAAAAATACTCCCACTTACAACCTTAAATGAAATCTCTGTTGAAGTCATTGGTTTCTACACTATTAGCAATAGCACTTAGACTTATATACCATTTCAGAGTGCTTTACAGCCCTCTCTAAGTGATTTACAGAGTCAGCATATTGTCCCCAACAATTTGGGTCCTCATTATTTGTAAATCCACTCAAAATGGGTGCTTTCTAAAGAGGAGATGCAAGGAAAATATTACAGGTAGTCCTCAACGTATGCCCACAATTGACCCCAATTTTTTTGTTGCTAAGCAGGATAGTTGTTAAGTGAATTTTGCCCCATTTTGCAACCTTTCCTGCCACAGTTGTTAAGTGAATCACTGCAGTTGTTAAGTTAGCAACACGGTTGCTAAATGAATCTGGATTTCCCATTGACTTTGCTTGTCAGAAGGTTGTGAAAGGAGATCACATGACCCCAGGACCCTGCAACCGTCATAAATACATGCCAGTTGCCAAGCGCAACGGTCGTGGAAAAAGTCATACATCATTTTTTTATCATTTTTTTGTTTTTACTTTGAACAGTCACTAAACGAACGTTGGTTAAATCAAGAAGTACATGTGTACTATGGCTATTACATACAGGTGGGATCAGATTTGATTTTTGTTGAAAAACAAGGAGCAATGGGCCAGTGGCGTAGCGTGGGGGGTGCAGGGGGGGCCGGCCGCACCGGGCGCAACATCTGGGGGGGCGCCCTGACTCGCCCCGCGCCGCCCTTTGCCGGACTGTGGCCGCCTCTTTCCGCGCCCGGCTCGGCCCGCGAACTAAGCTCCCTGGCCCCGGCCCGCCCAGGCCCCTCCTGCGCACTGCCTATCTCCCAGCGGAGCCGCCAAGACCCGCCGCGCCGCCCCCGCGGGAGCCGAAGGAGAGCGGCGCTGCGCTCCGTCTGCCCGCCGCTGCAACGCCACCGTGTCCTCCCGCTCCGCCTGGAGTGCCCCGGGGAGCCGGTGCCTTCCCAAAGCCCCCGGTGCGCCTCCCACCCCCGCGGCACCTGCTTCCCTTCAGTCGAGCCTTTTCCCGCTGCCCTGTTGAGCTCCTCCTCGGGAGGAAGGCAGGAGGCCAGCATGGAGAGCCTCACTTGACTGATGCCGACCCAGGGGCAGCTGCAGTTGGGCCGCCCTCGGGTTAGGGGGCGCAAATTACTTGCCCCGGGTGCTGACAACCCACGCTACGCCACTGCAATGGGCTGAAATTAAAGAGATTCAGGCTGAGTATTAAGAGGAACATCATGGCAATGAGAGGAGTGAAGAAGTGAAACAGTCTGCCTAATAGAGCGGTTGCTTCCCCTCACTGGAGTTTTTCAAATGGGAGCTAGATAATCTGCCATGGTGGTTTGAAGATTCCTGCATAAAACAGGAAGAAGGCTTAGGATCCTTTCCACTCATACAATCTATAATCCTATGAATCCCACCGGCTCAAGGTTGACTCGGCCTTCCATCCCTCCGAGGTCGGTAAAATGAGGACCCAGATTGTTGGGGGCAACATGTTGACTCTGTAAATCGCTTAGAGAGGGCTGTAAAGCACTGTAGCAGTATATAAGTCTAAATGCTATTGCTATTCTATTTCAACCTTCCATTACCTCATCTCCAGGTTTGAAGTAGCAAACACTCGGTCCACATTCCATAACAACCCCAGAAACATCTCGACCTAGAATTAGAGGAAATTCGTTGCCTTTTTCTGAAATGTGCAGCGGATCTCGTTTCACTCTTAGAGCATTAGCTCCATAGCCATCTATTAAAAGAAATGGAAAAATAGGAATCAATTTGTTCACCCTTTATTTAGATTTATATACTTTTCTCCCCTCACTATTTGCTTGCACTATTCTCTGCCTTTATTCATTCCAAACTGAGGGTTTTCGTTTTACAGACTGAAAACTGACACTGAGATAGGCATTAGGTAAGAGTCAGATAATCCAGTATCCAGTTTGGCTTTTTTAAACAAGAAAAATGTATCTATTTGTTTCTTTAAAACTGCAGTCCCACCAGCATGTCCCAAAGGATTGCCAGAGCAGCCCAGAGCAACATAAAAGTCAGGTTTGTCTGAATTCAGTTTAGTATATTCTGAAGTTTTAAACTGTGTACATGTAAACAAGAGTCTGGTTAATATAAGATAACAATAAAACTGTTGCGTTTGCTGGTGCTTCATACTGCACATTTTCCGCTTTTAAATTTATTCTTAAATATCATAAGCTAATGTGAAAACAGAAGGGGAATCTTCCCAACAAGGCTCAACATGTCCTAATAGGATGATCTGACTGCAAGAGAAAATGAGGTCACACTTCCTTGTAAGTGGTGAAATAAAACAGGACAAAAAGGAATGGGCAAAGTCAAAGAGCAGATGTCAATGGAGATAATTCTATTATCATTTAGACTGGATTAAGACAAAATTAAGTTAATGAAAATGTTTAAGCGGACGCAGTTAAGATTAGAATGCAAGAATCTAAGCCTATTTTTATCAAATGTCACTTGCATTCCATGAAAATTAATAAGTTTCCAATAATATTCACTCTGTAGATTAGGCCACTGGTTTCAACAGATTTAAGAGACTTAACTCTAAAGAAGCTCAAGGCACAATCTATTTATGAAAATTGCTAAGGCAGAACAATTGTATCTTGGCTGCAAAAATTTAGCAGATAGTAGAAAGAAGGCTGCAAAGAAATACAGACATTTCGATTTGCTGCTTTCTAGTACTCGTTTGAATTTTTTACAATTCCAATGTGGACGTTCTTGTTTAAGGTGACAAGAAAATTCTGTATTAATCAGCTTTTCTATAACTTTTTTTCTACTAGACAAATTCATACGATAAAATAGAAACACCTGGCACAAAACTGGCTATTAGAGCAGTTACATGCCTACTACGATGTTCCACATACCTATCTTAGAGTTTGTTTGTTTGTTTTTAAAAAGATAATTAACATCATATTCCATCAATACTGAAATAAAAGTACAGAAATCATCCATAAGATTTATCTTTGTGAGTTGAGTACATTTACAGTTAGTTCATTGATGTTTCTATCTATCTATCATCTATCTATCTATCTATCTATCTATCTATCTATCTATCTATCTATCTATCTATCATCTATCTATCTATCTATCTATCATCTATCTATCTATCATCTATCTATCTAAAATCTATCTATCTATCTATCTATCTATCTATCTATCTATCTATCTATCTCTCTACCTATCTACCTATCTACCTATCTATCTATCATCTATCTATCATCTATCTATCTATCTATCTATCTATCTATCTATCTATCTATCTATCTATCTATCATCTATCATTATCTATCTATCTATCTATCTATCATCTATCTATCTATCTATCTATCTATCTATCATCTATCTATCTATCTACCTATCAACCATCTATATCTATAAAATGCAATGCATAGTATCTACTTACTTCGCATGTTAACATCTATGGGATTTAAACTTGCAGCATGAACTTTAATAATAACTTCATTAGGGAGGCGAATCGCAGGAAATATCATATTACTTGTGAGTCGGAGTACATCGTTTTTCCCATAGCGATCAATCACCCAAGAAGGCATTGTTGAACATCTTTGACAGGAAACATGGAACTTTCTACTCAGCGGCTGTAGACTCATACTCTTCCTCAATGCAGCCAGGCTAAGACAACCCAACAATTTAGAACATACTTTCCTACTAAGTGTGTGTCCCCTTAGCAACATAGTTGCAAAAATCAAACAGAAATATTAAGCCTCTTTTGATCTGCTTTGAAAAACGCTTCTAATAAATTAGAAAAGTCTTAGTCCTTATTTTAAAATTATCATTTTGTTCCTTTACCTTTTTTAAAAATACCCCCCCCCCTTACTGTTTCTCTTTTCTCACAAGACAAGAAAAAAACGTGGAGGAGAAAAGACAGAAATAATCTTCATTGATTCTCCAGATTGATGAGCAAAAAGAATGCTAAAGTTCACAGGAAGTAAAAGTATGTTTTTCCCTTTCCAGTTCTAGAATGCAACACCCATGCACCAAGTCCTCAAGGCAATTGAAACTAATCTCTTCTACCAGCATAAAAACGGCCGCAAATATTGCAATATTTCTCTGCACCCTTTCCACAATGTTCTTCCTATGACTTTTCAAGCCGCGCAAAGATCTACCGTCTTAATCTCAAATCTCCTGCTTGATACCCCAGGTCACCCAAATCCCATGCACGCACACAGGCAGAGTGACAGGTTTCGCCTGGACCAATACAAACCCAGCATGCTTTGATGCTGTGAGCGTTGAGCCAATCAGCGATCTCAATGTTACAAAAGCTTACCAACATGGATGCCCCCATAGGTTCCTTCCCGAGTGTCAATAACTGAAGTTCATATAGCGAGGAAGGTCTGCGGGTCCCTCGGACTCTTCCATCCCGGGATGCCGGGCAAAATGCTGCGCGCCTCGATCCGAGAGGTGCGTCGTTGTTGTTTTTGGCTCATCTGGGAGTTATTTCTCTCTCTAGACCTGGGTTCTCCGCCTGCATTTAAATAGTATAGTGTAACCTTTATGGTCGTTTTACATCATGTATACAACGAAATTGGTTTTAGCCTCACTGGTGCAATCATTTGGGGGAGACGCTTGATGTTCCAAGTATGCTTGGCATACAAAGGATAGAAAATCAGATAATTCAAGACTCAGTATTGCGTGGTGGGTAGTGCATTTCTAGCAATTTTTTTTAAAGATTGCTGCTGTAGTAAGGGTAAGATAACGGATGTGGGTGGTAGAAATCCAGATGATCAGTAGATGACAACAAAAAGATATGGAAAGTTCAGATAGTAGTTCTCACGATTTTTGCAGGGCAGCCTGCAATCTTGGCAGTGCAAAAAGAAACCATAGATATCAGTAGTACACAGACACACACACACACACACACACACACACACAGACTCAAATCGTTACTTATAACTATTATCAACATGATACAATTGTTGATAATTATCAGCAACATGATAATAAATATCTTAATGTCTCACTAAATTCATACAAAATAAACCATCTATTTATATTTACATAAGAGTATAACCCGTACAGTTTATATAAGAGTAACCCCCAGTAAACATATTGAGGCCCTCCACGCACAGGATTATGCTATTTGTAGGTTATTTGTTTAGCATACGGCATATTATACATAGACTAACAATATAAATGTACATTTCATTTGTAGGCATATTATGCTTTTTTCAATGTGATGATAATATAATATTCATGTTTGCAAACAGGAAGCTGGATATGTACAAAACTGAGAGGCTGCAAGGGATTCCATACCGTATTTGGCTACCTGATACTACCATGTTGTGGTGATGACATGATTTATTGAAGATGTATTAGTATTTGTAGTTAAAAATGGAGCATAGTCTAAGATACCAGTGGGGAATTGATTCCCCAAAAGCAGTACAAAATTAAAAAATCTAATCTAGAACAATTCAGGTGGCGTTTTAATACCTAACAGAGCCTACCTGTAAGGAGAGCCTTCTTTTGCAGAATATATCAAAAATTCATTTATTTTTACATAAATAAGCATAGGAAGTTTACCATTACATTAATATTCTGAAATGCATTTATTTGTGGATCTCTTTTTTATTGCCTTGGCAAACACACACACACACACATATCTATACGCAAGCACATACATACATACATACAAAAGGGATGTGGTGGCTCAGTGGCTAAGACGCTGAGCTTGTCGATCAGAAGGGTCGGCGGGTCGGCAGTTTAAATCCCTAGTGCCAGGTAACGGAGTGATCTCCCAGCTTTGTCCCAGCTTTTGCCAACCTAGCAGTTCTAAAGCATATAAAAATTCAAGTAGAAAAATAAGAATCACCTTTGGTGGGAAGGTAATAGAGTTCCATGGCATTTAGCCATGCTGGCCACATGACCATGGAGACATCTTTGGACAGCACTGGCTCTTTGGTTTTGAAACGGAGATGAGCACCGATCCCTAGAGTTGGGAACAACTAGCACATATGTGCGAGGGGGAACCTCTCTACACACACACATACACACACACACACACACACCCCTAGTGATTTAAGGCTGAAACTGTATGTGAGAATAACCTTGAGGGAGTAAGGGAAGAGATGCTGCCTAAAAAATTATCAGACAAGAGGAGGAGATCTTAGTTGTGTAAATGGTCAGAGAAAGACCCGTTTAATGGATCAGGCAATTGATAACGTTCAGCAGGAGATTTGTGCTTTCAAATTTGCAAGTTTTTGTTAATGTGGTAATATAATAAATGAAGTAGAAATAGCTCATCTGATTGTATTTCTTGTCTGGTTTACCTGGAGGGAAATGGTAGAAATTAATTCATCAGCAAATATTTAGTGTCTCTGGAACTCCCAAATGAATACTTAAAAAGGGTTGAACCTCATTTTTCAGCTAGCGTTCTAAGAAATGTCATAGTTCTTTAACTCAAGTTTTCTCCTCTTATCATTTGTCTTGGTTTCAGATATAGCACATGTTAATACAACCATAGAAAGAAATGTTTTTTTTAATATAATTTTTTTTCTTTATTCAGAAAGAAATGTTGTGATTAAAGATAACATATTTTATGAAAACTTTTGGTTCTACTGACCTTGGGGTTCAGTGAAAAAGAATAATCTTACATAGACATTTACCTTCCTGGTACTATGGAATTGATTCACGATACAAATTTTTGAACTAATTGAACTAATTCTCTACTAAATGGATATTATATGGGTGTTTCTCTTTTTTCTTTACTTTCTTCCTTTCTTTTCCTTTGCATTATTTAATGTATTTTCATCATCACAAGTTATATAGGCTCTTTTCACTGTATAACTACAGTGTACTTTTTCTGTTCAAATTATTATACTTCTTCCTTTTTTTCATTGTCATTTCAGATTTCTGCAGCACTGAAGAAAGGCCATGTCAGTTCAACTGAACTTTGTCAGAAATGTCTCTCGTTAATAAAAACTACCAAATTTCTTAATGCTTACATAACAGTAATCGAAGACACAGCATTAAAACAAGCTCGAGCATCAGAAGAGAGATACAGACAAGGTAAGATACTACTACCAAACAGTTGCTCTCTCCTAAAATGGTTAGCCTCTGAACCTAATATTTTTCCTCGCGAGAAATAATGAATAATTATCATAAGAAATATACTACTAAGTTATTTTATTTATGCAACAGAAAAATCTCACTTCTTTTTGTTTAAAGTAACTGTCTATGGAGGTTCTCTGTTTAAAGTAATTTTATTTTTCTCTGGGTTTCTCAGAGAACATGGCCCACATATATTTACTGGGTTAGATGTTATCATGCTTCACAGGAAGAACTTAATTTTTGATAGCAGGCAGTTTTTAGATTAGATGTTGTGTTTTCATACACATTCCTATCTGAGAGAGAGAATTCATTGTTGAACCTATGTATCAATATGGACTTCCAAAATAATCTAAACTTACTTCCCTTTACCTAGAGTTGTAGTTCACAAAAGAAGCCATAATATGTATTTAGCATGATTTACAAACCCAAGAATAGGGCTTATTATGTTGTATGAAGCAAGCCATTATGGCTTAGTCAACATATTGTGCATACAGGTTATCCCTGAATTGTGACCATTCAAAGTTGCAGTGGATCTCTCCAAGACTACTTACAACCCAGTTTCAAAGTTCCACTGGCAGCATACACACACACATACACACACCATGCCATGATCCTATTTTTGACACTTTGCAACCAATCCCCATTTACAGCTATTTGCAGCATCCTGCAGTCACATGATCACACTTTTAACTTTTTTGGCTGTAAACCAGCATTAGCTTACGATTTCAAACATCCACAGGGTTCAGTGGGTTTGCTCAACAACCACTGTGTTCTTCTAATGACCTCTGCAAAAAGGGTTGTTAAAGTCAGACACATTCATGAGGTAATCTGCTTAATGATTGCCATGACTTACAACCATATTTCTCAGCTTAGTTACAGTTGTAAGTTGAGGCCTACCTATGTGGTTTGGTGAAGTCATATTTTATTGTATTTTTAAAAGCCTTATTATTACTAACAAAATACTCCCAAATAACTCTGACAAAACACTGATTTAATTATCCTTCTATTCTTCATAATGAAGGTCAGCCATTGGGTGATTTAGATGGTATTCCTGTTGCTGTGAAAGACAACTTTAGCACTGTTGGCATTGAAACAACATGTGCATCCAAGATGTTAAAAGGTAAAGTAGATTTTTTTTTAAAGTCCAAATTTAGAGCTCTGATTCTTAGTGTCTTAATGGTATCACATTAATCTAGGAGCTTTAATTGTGAGGCCTTCAATCATTTTGATAGCAGTGCCAGAGTTTTGTCATAAGTTCATCAAATTCAAAATAATATTTCCCTACACATTTTTGAATGGAAAAGTAATGGAAAAAGGTAGGGAGAAAGTCCAATATAGCTAATAAGAACATGCAGTTGTTATTTGGCCATAAAATGCAGCCCCCTATGATTTTCAGACATTCCAGACTAATCTTTTTAGTCTTCAACTGATCTGTGTGGTCAGTAAGTGAGCAGGAAATTGAGTTCTGTCATTAATAGCAGGAAATCAAGGAATTCGTTCCCAGTACCAACTAATTCAAACTGCTGATTTTCTGATGCTATGGGCAAGACAGCAACAGGATTTAAAAAAAAATATTTTTTTAATGTAGAAAGATGGAACTATAGATAACTGCCTATCATTGAGACAGATCATGGGTTCATCTAACCAAGTTTTAACCATGTTCAGAGCAGCATTTCTCTATGCTTCAGAAACAATTTTTTTCTATCATTGTCTCAAGTAACAGATTGACGTTGAAGTTTTGCAAACCACATGCTGTAAGACTGGGTCACATTTTTTATTTGTGGAGTCTGCTTGGAATGATTGATTTCTGCATTTTTTATTTAATAAATTTGTTGCCCATCTCACTGCAAGGTGGCACTTTTTATATTATACTTTTTGTTCCGGGCAATTTTTTTGATGTACATACTTATGTCGTTGTAACAACATAACTTGGTAAATTTCAATTGGAATCTGTGTTATGTGTTATGAATTGAGTGTTATTTTTCTATGGAGTAGCTCCACTAGCAGACCTGGATCCTTTTTTGCAGCCTTACCCATCTGCATTTTGCAGGAAGAGGAGAGAAAGGCTACATTGTAAAAAGCAGAAATTTGCTCCTGTGATGTAGATGTAGTCCAAAGTACAGCACTGATTTTATAGTTTGAACTTCTCTCGCGACAGTATATCATAATAGAGAACTGGATTGGTGCAGTGATTAGAATGCAGTACTGCAGGCTACCTCTGGCTCACATGGCCAGGAGTGTGATTCCTTCCATCATGATGGTGCTTGAGGTTGACTCAGCCTTCCATCCTTCCGATGTCGGTGACGTGAAGACCCAGATTGTTGGGCCGCGACATGCTGACTCTGTAAACCGCTTAAACTACTGAAGACTCAAAAATCAGTAAGATAGATGAATAAAACATTGTTGCAATGGTAAAACACACTCTCAATTATTACAAGATAGAGTCCCTAGCCAATCCTGTATTTACATTTTTTTTCAGGTTATATCCCCCCATACAATGCAACAGTAGTTCAGAAATTGCTGGATCAAGGAGCTGTACTGCTTGGAAAAACAAATCTAGACGAATTTGCCATGGGGTAAGTTGAATTAGATTCTGGCAAGATAAAAAATAGCCCGCTTAATAATTCACAATCCTTAAAAATTTCCTTTTCGACTTGCTCATCCTAGGTCTGGAAGTACAGATGGGGCCTTTGGGCCAGTGCGGAACCCCTGGAGTTATTCAAGGCAGTACAGAGAAAAATGCGCACCGACCCCCCCTGCTCAACACGAAGATACCGGCTGGCTGATAACTGGAGGAAGCTCTGGTGGCAGTGCTGCCGCGGTATCATCTTTCACATGCTTTGCGTAAGAGTGTCTCACAATGTTGAATTTAGAGCATCGTAATACAGGTGGTCCTCGGCTTTCAACAGTTTGTTTAGTGACCATTCAAAGTTGCAATGGCAATGAAAAAGAGACTTATGACCAGTACAACTGTTATAGCATCCCTGTGGTCATAGTGATCAAAAATCAGATGCTTGGTAATTGACTCATACCAGTATTTATGACGCTTTCAGTATCCTGGGGTCACATGATCCCCATTTGAGACCTGACAAGCAAAAGCCAGATTTAGTTAGCAACAGTTTGACTAATTTAACAGCTACAGTGATTCACTTAACAACTGTGGCAAGAAAGGTCGTAAAATGGGGCAAACTCACTTAACAAATATTTCAGTAACGGAAATATTAGGTTCGATTGTAAGTCGAGGACTACCTGTAGCACGGCTAAGTACCATTTCAAGTTCTTTCCAAGTTATGATGGAATTAAAGATACATTGGAATGCAAACTTGCCTCTTCTGACAGCTGAAAGATGAATGGTCCAGTACAAAATCTAAAAAATACTGATTGGTTACACACATCTTAAGTTTAGCTTGTCTTTTTCTGCCTCAGCAGATGACAATATCTGGTCAATCTTGTCAGGTCAGACATACTTAAATCGTGGATAGGAGGCCATCGATAAATTTCAGAGCAGCAGGATAGGGTGAAAATAAAAATAAAAAAATACCAGAAAAAGGTAATGATAAAATACCTGTGTGTGTACTGTTGTTGAGAAAACTCCATGGAGTCCTTGGGAGTTAACTGGAAGGAAATGTAATTAGAGGTGTATTCATTCATTCATTCAAAAATGGCTTTCAGATGGCAGATATAAAAGAAGATACAGTTTTGTATTTGTTTCTGATTGTCATGCTTTTTTAAAATTCAATTCTAGGGCTCTGGGATCTGACACAGGAGGTTCCACAAGAAATCCAGCCTCCCTCTGTGGAGTTGTTGGTCTAAAGCCCAGCTACGGCCTCATTTCCCGCTATGGTCTCATCCCACTTGTGAACTCGATGGACGTCCCAGGCATTTTAACCAGATGTGTTGATGATGCAGCGGCTGTGTTAGGTACAACAATGATATGTTTCCTTAGGCATTTCTCCCAAGTTAGTGTACTTTAGCAGTTCCCTTTTTCCGGTTATCTCATGTGCCATTCCATTTCTTTCAGGTGTTCTTGGCGGGCATGACCCGAAAGATTCAACCACAGTGCAAGATCCCTTTTGTCCATTTCAGCTACCTAACTTGATAGATATGAAGAATCTTTGCATTGGGGTTCCTAAGGTAAATGGGTGCATGATTAGGGAGCATTAGGCTACATTAAATGTAATACTAAATTGCATTAATTAAGAAATTAGTGAGCATTAAGTTAGTGAGCACTAAATATTAATTTATATTAAATGAAACATGTGAGCATACCCTTCTGTCTTTGAGTCATGTTTTCAACCTACACAAGTAATAAAGCCAGTACGGAAGACAGAAAAACTGTATCTCTCCAAGTCTTGCTGGAGTACAGCTTCTGCCAGTCTTAAGATAGGTTTATAGGTTTAGGTTTAGGTTTATTAAATTTATAGACCGCCCCCTCTCCCCGTAGGGGAGATGATGAATAGTCAGAGATAGTGGGGATTTAATAGGAGTTCCCTTACACAGGTTCCTTATTCCTAGTTTAATGAGTTTAACAAGCAAGAAGCAGAGTCTTGATCCCGGCAAAACCCA
Source organism: Natrix helvetica (assembly GCF_964273705.1). NCBI lineage: Eukaryota > Metazoa > Chordata > Lepidosauria > Squamata > Natricidae > Natrix > Natrix helvetica. Next base: position 185,148,824 of record NC_138552.1, read on the forward strand.
TTTATTTACACTGTGAATTCCTTTCATTCACAGTCCACAAGGCTTAGCAACCAGTCTTTCAGAGGGTTGTTTATTAAATACAAACCGTATTTTCTTTGGCGAGCTGCTAAATAACTAGTTCCAACTGCAGGGCAAGGCAAAACATGGCACAGAGTCTCTTATAATTAAAAAACAGAACTTTTCTCTCTTGACACGACTAAATGAACTTATTGTTTCCTGCAAAAGCCCACTCCCCATTTGCTCCTCTTTTGTTTCCTATGGAAGGGGCCAATCACCCCAAGGTGTGGCTTTACTCTTAAGTCGACCCTGCTTTCTTAATTGTTCTTGTCTTCTGGCAGCTCTGCGCATGCACACACTGGGAACAGGATCCAGCTGTTCCTCTGCCTCGCTGCTGCCTAGCTCCCTCTCTGCCTCCAACGCAGAGCCCTCATCTGAGCTTTCCTCAGTCCTCAAGACTGGCCCCTGTTCCTCCCCAACCTCCTCACTGTCCGACTCTGTTGCCAGCTCCACAGGCTGTCGGCGAGCCACAACAGTAACTCCAGATATTACTAAACTAATCTTGCAGGATCCAATCTGGGTTGGTTACCGGGACCAAAATTTGAGAGAGAAATTCCCTAAAGATGGACTCCAGCATGAGTCCGAAAGCTCAGGAGACTAAATCTTGGCTCCTACTGGCCAACCCAAATTGGATCCTGCAAGATTAGTTTAATAAAATCTGGAGACACATCTACTACACCTGGTGACTGACCCAGATTGGATCCTGCAACATTATCCTAGGACACATATATTTGCCTTTGTTTGTAAACTAATCTTCCCAGCTGCATGAGGCACTTACTGGCAAAGGTGATAGATGCTAGAAGTTGTAGTTCTCAACGCATGAAGAGCATCTCCTATTTCAAGAATAAAAACATGTTTTGCATGTTTTAGAGAGGATTGTGAAATCTTTGGTTGTATTGTGATAGCTTCAAATACCTTTCTGTCTTCTGAAGAGATACATGCCAGTGCCAGGGTATAAATATGAAGGAAATATGTGGCATTTTTCTTTCAAAACTTTTTTTTTCCTTTACAAAAATTTAAATTTCAAAACCAAAATCTTGTATTCAAAACTCATGTTTGTAGATAATGAAGTTCACATTCTGAACATCAGACCAAAGGCTATGATTTACCATTTTTCCATTCATTACTTAAATGAATTGAGAATTGATTTTTTTAAAAAAATATATAAATATACAAATTTTTCCAAGGGCACTCTTCAGACATCCAGAATTTCACCTCCATAATTCCCAGCCACAAGGCCATTCCCGAGATTTATGGGAACTGGAATCCATACATCTGGAGAATGTCCAGATTGATGGAGGCTATTAAAAATAATTCACTATACGGTTACAGAAAGAAAAGCATGTGGAATGAATAAACATGGTATTGGAACATGTTAAAAACATGTCCTTTATTTAGCAAAGAGCAGGGCTGTAATAGCAGCTTACTTCCATGTAGCCTCCGTTTGTTATTGGCATTTCTGCAGATTAATGTTCTTCAGAGTTATTTGTTACATAAACAAAAAGAGAGTGGCGCTTGGTTTGATAATTGCGTAACAGAAGAACTTAATATTAAACCTTGCTTTGTAAATTTCTACTGGTTCCAGTTAGCATGTGTTTGTTTGTTTAACAAATGTATGCAAATGTGACTCTAGACTGCATATAATACATAAAAACAACCAACGAACAAATCATTAAATAAAAGCAGAAAAAAAAATAATCCAAGATAGCGGGAGAGAAGACTATCATTGAACATGACACTCATCTCAGAGGAAAAATGGCATTCTGTATTCTTCAAGGGGAGCCCCATGTAGAGCTCATTATAGTAATGTGTTCTAGTGGCGAGCAGGGCACGAGTAACTGAGTAAAGCCACCGTTTAGATGTATGTATGCTCTTCTAAAGCTTCTTAAGCCTATTTTGGGATTTATGAAATGTCTTAGAACAAGTTCTTAGCATTGCTATAAATTCCATATGACTGCTATTACTTAATATTACTTAATATCATTCTTGTTCCCCGAACAAGGGCCCATGTTATCCCAGGATTTTCCAAAAATAAGTTAACTCTGAGATAATTAAGTATAATATCAGACTCATGGCCATCTTGGCTGCCCTGTATAGAGCACTATCCCTAATACAGGTAGTCCTCGAATTACAACAGTTCATTTAGTGACTGTTCAAAGTTAAAAAGGCACTGAAAAAAGTGACTTAATGACCGTTTTTCACACATGACTTTTGTATACAGCCGCATGATCATGTGATCAAAACTTAGATGTTTGGCAACTGGTTCATACTTTTTTGACTGTTGCAGTGTCCTGACAAGCAAAGTCAATGGGGAAGTCAGATTTACTTACAATCACGTTACTAACTTGTCCACTGCAGTGATTCACATAACAACTGTGGCAAGAAATGTCATAAAACAGGGCAAAAACTCACTTAACAAATGTTTCATTTAACAACAGAAATGTTAGGCTCAATTGTGGCCGGAAGTCGAGAACTACCTGGTACAGAATTAGAAATAAGATATAATCCAGGGAGAAATTTTACTCTCAAACAGGACCTTTCATTGGCATCCCACATTTCACTTGAGTGTGTTTGACATTTTCAGATCAGACAAACCCTACGAAATGCTGCTGGTTGTGCGTAACATTCTTTTTCTTCCTCCCTCCCTCCCTCCCTCCCTCCCAGGAATACCATACTGCAGGTTTATCTAGTGAGACTCTAGCCGTGTGGTCCAAGGCAGCTGACCTCTTTGAGAGAGCTGGAGCTAAAGTGATGGAAGTGAGCCTGCCCCATACCTTCTATTCCATTGTCTGTTATCACGTGTTATGTGCAGCAGAGGTAGCTTCTAATATGGCTCGATTTGATGGTCTGGAGTATGGTAAGCCTTCTCACTGCTGAATATTAAGTTGTCTCTTAAATATTCACATTTAGAGTAATTGCAACCAAACACTATGTAGTAAACATCTTAATAACAAAAGATAATATATTATTAAGAATGGTGGTTCTTCGATTGACAATTCATTTGGCAATAAGGGGCCTTATAAAATATTACTTCTAGGTAGCCTTCAATTGCAACATTTTTCTAATAACTTGTTCATCTGCCTAATCCTAAGGAAGCTTTCCAGGTACAGCACTGTGACAAGAGCTGCATTTAAACAATGTGTAAACCCTACACTGTTATTTGTAAAAATAAATAAATAAATAACCAGTTACCCACAACCAGGTAAAGCAAAATCAAATCAGTTATATCATAGCTTAGTATGGTATGTGAGAGAGACAGTTTGGTCTTAAAAGGCTATGTGCAGAAACCCAAGTTCTAGTCTTCCTTTGGGAGGAATCCGATATCTGGTATATTTCCTTAATCTTATGCTAAAAGTTGAGATAACAACAGGAAAAAATTGATTTAATATTTTATGAATATGAGCAATATTCTGAGACATTGCAGGAAGTTGTTCTGCAATCTTTTTGTTTTGAGTGAGTCAAGTATAATTCTATTTCTGATTGTGGATTTGTTGATAATTTGTCACCTAGCAAAAGCATAATTGGAAATAATGGCCTCAGGAATTAGAGAAAAACAGTACCAGGATACAATAGGATTAGAGAAGAAAAACTCTACATTAACCTTTCTTACAGTATCTCATTTAGGAATAAACATAGAAAATATTCAGACCTGGGCGGATAATCTAGTTAATAATCTAACTTGAGAAGGTTCAGCTGCAGAAAACTGCAACAGTAGAAGATTTTGAAGAAGTCTTCAAAAGAAAAAAACAAGAAAGCCCAGTTGACTTCTGGAAAAAAAAAACAGTTTTGGAATAGAAGATTTTGATTAAAAGTCAAAGCCAAATATTTTAAAATCCATCAACCTGGATGAAAAGAAATATTTGAGCTTTCTATGTACACCTGTCTATGAATCATATCATATAGAATGAGGATAATGAAATAAATGTGGATCCACTAATATGTTCCAGAGTAACAAACAACTTATAAAGAGTGAGCCAACTCTGAACCAGTAATGAAATAAATGTTTAATTATAGGTGACCAAGTCTGGGCCAAAGCCTTTTTATAACAAGAAAAGTCTCATTGATCTGAGTTGAGACTTGATGAATGGTGAAAATAACTATTACGTTTTTGGAAGAATGTTTTTATCTTGAAGGAAATATTTTCTGAGGTTTGTCCTTTGAGGAGTGATCTGATTGCAACAGAAATACACCCTTAAGCTCAACTGTGATCCTCTACTCAACTAAAAAATGAATATAGGGTTACTGAAACTACGTAATTCTGGATCATTCCTGCTTGATAACATTTTCCCTTGTGCATATTAAGTTCTCTGAGCACTGATATTGTCAATTCAGCATCTTGACCATTAAATTTTTGTGTCCGGCATTTGATTGAAGAGAGGAATGACAAAGCTAGGAAATATTGCTTGCATTCAAGATATTTATTTCGATGTATAAAACACTGCATTGCACAGTTGAAGTAACAGAGCCATTGTTTGCTTAATGCCTTGTGCTGTGCTCATTTTGGAAATACTTCATTCTAAATTTATTTATGAGATGTGATGGTGCAGTGGTTAGAATGCAATACTGCAGGCAAATTCTGCTGACTGCCCGCTGAGAACTATGAAGCAGTAGATAAGTGTAAGTGATATTGCTATTTATCTAAAACATTATAATCAACTCTGGGTGGCTCCCAATCACAAGTTAAGACAACATACAAAATATATTGAACTATAAAACTAAACATATTAAATCATTAAAAACAACAAAAACCTGATTCCAAGTCAACCTACTAATGTTGTATTAATGATGTACTAATCCAATTTCATTGTATACATGATGTACAATGAAAATAAATACTATGTGTAATTATCCAATCTTATCCCAGGGCTTGGGGGGAAAGCCAGGTCTTATGGAAGGCTGGGAGGGTAGAGGCTGTGCACCTCAGAGGGCAGAGTGCTCCAATGGGCAGGAGCTGCCCTGGAAAAGGCATGCTTCCTTGCTTCTCCATTAGATGGCAGTATTGAAGGGAAAGGACTAGGACCTTGTCGGCTTAATGTTTACCAAATCCACAATGATTGTAATATGATAAAATATGGAGCCCCAGTATATGTGGAGCTCCTTTCTACTGTTCAGTGGTTCTGCATGGAATTATTTAAGAAGTTTTCATAACTTGCATTATTGAATAGGGATATAGAAAATGTAATTTGATTATTACATATGGAATAAACTAAGGTACGATGAAGCCTATTTCTTGTTCATTTATTTCACATATCTTTTTGTCCTTGTGGAAAAAGCAAAGTAGGAACCAAAGTTCCAGACAAGCCTTGATTTCAAATCTTGGTTTAATGTTGACACGTAAATCTTTCAATATATTAACCAAAGTATACTAGGTAAGGTATCAGTGGGAACTACACTTAAATTTAGCGCGCTCTCTCTTCTCTTCTCTTCTCTTCTCTCCTCTCCTCTTCTCTTCTCTTCTCTTCTCTTCTCTTCTCTTCTCTTCTCTTCTCTTCTCTCTCTCTCTCTCTCTCTCTCTCTTTCCTTCTTCAGCAAGAACCAGAAAAAAGAAACAGACATAAAAAGGTCACATTTATTCATCTTTGGGGAGGATTTCCGTCTCTTTGTACCATCCATTTTGTGCAAGAAGTATTTAGTGAAGAAGGTTCAGCTCAAGTCCTTCTAACTAGATCAGGTGTCAACTGTTAAAACCCATATAAAATGTTTAGCTTTTGGGCTGATGAATAAATGAAATGTAACGGGTTTATCAACAATAAGAAGCTTTGATAGCCCTTTATGCTGAATGGGATCGTATAGTTTAATCAGCTTTGAATATTTTAGGGATGTATTTGTCAACTGCTGAATGCCTCTCCTTTCGCAGGGCATCGCAGCAGTGCCCAGCAGTCCACAGAAGCTTTGATTGCAGCCACACGCCGGGAAGGTTTTAATGATGTTGTGAGGGGAAGAATTCTATCAGGGAACTACTTCTTGCTGAAACAGTAAGTTACACACATTTTAAGGCTCAAAAGTTACAAAACCGACATTTTATTTGTTGTTCAATTAAGGGAGAAACTACACAAGATTTTTTCATCTTGCCAAATCAGCTTTTATCATTATTACTGATTTGGCTTTTGAAATAATAGATGGCAAAATTCTTACATAGGCAGCCCTCAATTTACAATCACAATTTACCTACTTGTATATTTAAGTATATCTATATTTTGTATTCATACTGTTTTAATATGACTGTACACCGCCCCGAGTCCTGTTTAGGAATGGGTGCAGTTTATAAATTAAAGCTTATTATTATTATTATTATTATTATTACAACAAGACAGATGGTAAGTGAGATTTATCCCATTTTACACAGTTGTTAAGTGAATCACTGCAGTTATTAAGTGAATCATGTAATTAAATGAATCTGGCACCCTCCATTGACTTTGCTTGTTGGAAGCTGGCTGAGAAGGTTACAAATGATGATCACATGACCCAAGGACGATGCAACCGTCATAAATAAATGCCCATTGCCAAGCATCTGAATTGCCAAGCATCCGAATTTTGATTACGTAACCATGGCAATGCTGCAATGATTATAAGTAAGAAAAACAATGATACGTCACCTTTGTCACTGCCATTGAAACTTTGAACGGTCACTAAACAAAGGGTTGTAAATCAAGGACTACCGGTATCTTAAAATTCTGGATAATCCAGTAGGTCCAATGGGTCAAGAATCTATTTTATTTGCTAGGGGAACTCCCAATATGTGGAAAGGCAGACTTGTTTACTAAATCCTACCCTTGCAGCCCCATTAAGATGACTGAGCAAAAGGAAACTTCCAGTTGTGTTAAAATTTATATTCCAAGAATTATTTTATACCGTATTTTCCAGCGTATAAGATGACTTTTTAACCCTAAAAAATTATTTCAAAAATCAGGGTTGTCTTATATGCCATGGGTAAGAAAAGCCATACCAAAAAACCAAAACAAAAGAAAAAGCAATGCCGCCAAGCAAAAAGCCGCGCCACCACCAGTGGATGCGCCGGCCTTTCAATCGTTAACCTTAGTGCTCCTCGCCTGGGCATGTGGATGGATGAGCGCTGGGATGGCTTAGTAAGGTCTGGCTGGCGGTCTGGAGGAGGAAGGCGCTGAGCTCAAATTACGAAAGCCCGGCAGCACGGAGGCCTTCAGCCGGCTTGTGGGCACCTGAAATTAGGGGGTCATCTTATACGCCCAGTTGCCTTATACGGCAGAATATAGGGAATCTTTAAATTAGGGGCACATATAGCTCCTAATCCCCAAAGTTCACCCATTCTTTTAATAAAAACCTTGAAGGCCCCCAGATGTTACTAAACTGAAACTCTGAGAGAGATGAGTGGTTAAAGATAGGAACTTTAAAAATAAATAAATAAACTTTCAACATCACTAGTAAGCAGAGTCAATAGTGATCATTGCTGGCACTGAAGTTTATGTTCATTGATTTATGAGTCTCAGTGGCATAGATGGGTGATATCAGGAGTTTAGAGATGGCCTGATAATAAGTTCAAGAGTGCAAGATCTGGGAGTATCCCTATAGTTAGAATAGTTAGCTTAGGGAAGTTCAGTATGAAAGTTTTTAGGGCCACCAATATAATGGCTCACTATACATTTTTGGTTTCTTACGGGAGTTCCTCCTTTCCCCTTTAGGAATTACGAGAAGTATTTCATCAAAGCTCAGAAAGTGAGAAGACTCATAGCTACTGATTTTGCAAAACTCTTCCGTTCTGGTGTGGATATACTGCTCACCCCAACTACCTTGAATCAGGCTATGTTGTATGAAGAATTCATCAAGGAAGACAACAGGACTCGCAGCACCCAGGATGATATCTTCACTCAGGCTGCCAACATGGCCGGTAAAAAAAATTGAAAGTTTTTATTGTAGACACATTTTGTTTTGTGAATTGAAACCAGGCAGCCATTGTTTTGTTGAATTCTAAAAGCTTCCAACATTCTGGAAAATCTGGTCCTTTACAAAACTTATTCACTGTAGAGATTCCCATCATGACACTGTAAATGACAATATTTGTTTTTATTTATTTATTTAAAATATCCTGTAGGCTTTCCCCCAATCTTCTAGTCAATTTTGGGCATCTCCCAGTGAAAAGTTAAAAGAACAAAGATACGTAACCCTATTAAACCCTATTAAAAATTAAACACATTAAAACATTAAATATAATAAAGAGCAGGTGCCAAGTCAGACTTCTAATAGACAGTCAGATGTGATTGACCTTGGCTTATTTGATATTGCAATCTTCTTGTAGCTATTCAAAGTATTGCCAATTGACACTCTGTCCATGTTTGCGTAAATCCCTATACTAGGTCAACTTAAAAGTTTGCAAAATTATATTTGATTTTCTGATTATTATTTTTTACATGATCTTGATTGGACAAAACTATAATCCAAAACAAGAGGGAGAAAATATGTAGTGAGGTTTATGCCATGAGGAGTTTTGGAGGTATATGTAATTGTAACAACTCCTGAAGTTTAGTTACACCAGTATTCTGCCAAATCTCGATCAATTATGTCTTTGAGCATATTTGTATGTAATTTTCTCAATTAGCAAGTATGAGCAAATAAATACATGGTTGCCAAATTTACTCATTTAACAAGGGGATAATTTGTTGGAATGAAACCCGCATAAAAAATCCCAAACATTTTCAAGTGATTAGTTTATCCAAGTAGGAGTTAGTGGATAATGAATGAGAAATTAAATTCACTATACTTGGAACTCTAATCTGAGGCTATAATGATGAATAGTTAGGAAGAATATTTGAACTTCAGAATGATGAAGTTGTAAAGGACAATTTGCATCAATCATATATATTCCAAGACACTAAAGATCTGGGGTTAAATCATTATATTATCTAATCATAAGTAGTTATTATCAATGCTTATAAAAGAAATGTTTTAAGAAGAAATGAAGGTTGGGTGTTTTTATCTTAATTAAATACAGCTTGAAAAGCTACAAAATCAAATTAAATATTTGCCTTCAAGAGAGAGAGAGAGAGAGAGAGATGCATTTGCTTTAGTTTTTCTGTTGTACTGTATGTTCCTTATCAGATAATGCAAAGAAAGAAATGTTTGTTTATCTTTCAGGGTTGCCAGCTGTAAATGTTCCTTCAGCCCTCTCAAAAAAAGGCTTACCGATTGGATTGCAATTTATTGGCCAGGCTTTTCATGAGCTTCAGCTTCTCACCGTAGCCAAATGGTTTGAAACACAAGTACAATTCCCTGCCTTAGACCTAGAAGGAATCATGGATCCTCTTGATACCATGTCTCACCAGGAGAAGTCAGCATTTTTTTCATGAACAATGATGGGACACTTTATTATTTACACAATAAAAAAAGATTTCGAAAAATACAAATCTCTGTGTATCAAAGCATTCAGTGTACTATTTTTTTTAATAAATGAAGCACTTCTTATTAAGGACTAAAATACAGAGTTAAATTATCCAGGTTATTTATTGAGCAATCACACCGTTTTCGAGTTTAGAATTGATCATTTCTAAAACACTGTTAAATAAAAGGCTAGTTGATTTTTACAATACAGTAGTTAAATTTCACAGATGATTGTTAATGTGAGTGAAAAGGGTTGACGTGCTAGGCATATGGGCATCATATATAGGCAAAACGTGGGTACTTAATTCAAAACGCTAATAGTGCAAGCAAGATTTAAAGAGGAATATGATATGACTATCAGATCAGCCTTAGTGTTCCTTGACTTTTCATCTTTTTGACTGAATTTCAAGTAAACTGACTGTCTTGCAGATTTTTTAATGAAGGGAAGAAGTTTGCCTCTATGTTCTTCAATTCAATACAATACAATACAATAGTAGAGTTGGAAGGGACCTTGGAGGTCTTCTAGTCCAACCCCCTGCCTAGGCAGGAAACCCTATACCGTTCCAGACAAATGGCTATACAACATCTTCTTAAAGACTTCCAGTGTTGGGGCATTCACAACTTCTGGAGGCAAGCTGTTCCACTGATTAATTGTTCTGTCAGGAAGTTTCTCCTCAGTTCTAAGTTGCTTCTCTCCTTGATTACTTTCCACCCATTGCTTCTTGTTCTGTCCTCAGGTGCCTTGGAGAATAGCTTAACTCCCTCTTCTTTGTGGCAACCCCTGAGATATTGGAACACTGCTATCATGTCTCCCCTAGTCCTTCTTTTCATTAAACTAGACATACCCAGTTCCTGCAACCTGACATTCTTCATATGTTTTAGTCTCCAGTCCCCTAATCATCTTTGTTGCTCTTCTCTGCACTCTTTCTAGAGTCTCCACATCTTTTTTTACATCGTGGCGACCAGAACTGAATGCAGTATTCCAAGTGTGGCCTTACCAAGGCATTATAAAGTGGTATTAACACTTCACGTGATCTTGATTCTATCCCTCTGTTGATGCAGCCTAGAACTGTGTTGGCTTTTTTGGCAGCTGCTGCACACTGCTGGCTCATATTTAAATGATTGTCCACTAGAACTCCAAGATCCCTCTCACAGTTACTACTATTGAGCACGGTACCACCTGTACTGTACCTGTGCATTCCGTTTTTGTTGCCTAAATGTAGAACCTTACTCTTTTCACCATTGAATTTCATTTTATTAGATAGTGCCCAATGTTCAAGTTTGTCAAGATCCTTCTGTATCTTAAGTCTATCTTCTGGAGTGTTGGCTATTCCTGCCAGCTTAGTGTCATCTGCAAATTTGATGAGTTCCCCATTTATTCCCTCATCCAAATCATTGATGAAGATGTTGAAGAGTACTTCATGATGTTGAAGAGTATTTAGTTACAAGGCTGTTCTACTTTATTTTGTAGCCTGAGTATTAGAAAACTATATAAATCTAAAGACAGCAATTTAGTCAAATTGGTTGCAGGTTTAAAGAAATGTTGTTTGTATTTCTTTCTTAATTTTAAATGAAGACACACACACACACCAAATTAATTGCTTCCTAAATCAATTTTGCCCTTCCAACATGGATTCTGGTTTGGAATCTGTTTTAAAATCGCATTTGTCAGCCTTCGCCTAATATCATATAATCATTATTAACCCAGGGCCCTGCAAAATATATTTCTTTTTCAAAGAAGTAGCTAATGTAGATGTTTAATTCTGCACATGGTCAGGACAGCTAATTAGAATATACTGAAACTCTTTTACTTCCTTGTTGAAAAAAAAAGTTTTTACCACTAAACACAATGCAGAGAGGACAAATAACATTTATACAAAACACAAATAAGGAAGGCTTTATATTTTCAGAATTTGAACAGACCCCTCTCGACCATTGCACTGTGCCCTTATTTCCAGGATGCCATTCCTTGGGTTGGGGGATTCAGCCAGTTTGCACCACTTCGGGAGAACTAGTTGTTAACTTTCTGAGCAGTGTGGTGAACTGGTTGTTGGAAGAAATCATTAGGGCAGAGAACCGGTTGTTAAATTGAATTCCCCTACTTTGGGGATGGTGGAAGTCCTTAAGCAGCAGCCTTGATTAATCTCAAGTCAGCTGCTGCTTCAGCAAAAATTGCAAGGATAGCAATGCTGTTTCGCAAGGAGTTATGATCCCCACTGGTGGTGTTTCAACCGAGGAGGGAAGATAATTTCAAACCTTTCTGTCTGATATCTGTTCCCAAGGGATACTCAGCAAAAATAATTATTATAACAGCCATTGGACCAGCTGAACTTCCTGACCTTTTTCTTAGCCCTTCTACCATAGAATTGTGCCTTCGGATGAGCCTTAGGAAAATCAAAAGGAAGCTGCTGAAAACCAGGAGACAACTTGCATCCAGGGAAGAGTGTAATAATTTCCCTTTTTGAATCAATGGAGGTCAAATATCTAAATATTCAAAAGAGCTTATTGGGAAAAGAGAAGGAAAGTGAGAGAAGGAAGCAATCACAAACTAATTAACTAAGGAGTTAATTACCTCTTGAATAAAGCCCATATTTATTGCCAAGAAGAGGGTGGGAGAGAGAACTTTGAGACTTTGGTTGGTTGCTGGTAGGAAAGTCCTCCTTTATCTCTCTGGCCCCTTCTTTAAGCTCTCCTCCCCAGCCTAATTGAATTCCCTCTTTTATAAAAATGACATGGGAGATGCTTTTCTGAGAAAGAAAAACAAATCCATATTTTCAGGCCTGTTAGCTTAGGATCAATTTACCAGCTTCTTTAGGATGCACTGTTGACCGGAGCATTAGCAATCAAATATTGATGGGGTAAAATAGCAAGAACATGACAAAGGGCCCATCCGTGGACTTCCAAACAGGAAGATCCCAAATGATCACTCTCAAATCATCCTTTCTGAAGTGAAACCTAAGATCTTGTTCAAGAGGAGGGGGAAGTAACCAATGTGATTTTTTTTTTGAGGAATTCTATCTGCTCTTGTTTTTCTTATTACACACTCTATTCACAATCAAATAATTTTTGTAATTGAAAGTTGGCTTTGTTAGTTTTATTTAGCTCATTTCAATCTTTCCCCTTGTTCCAGATGCAGGCCTACATAATACAATACAATACAATAGCAGAGTTGGAAGGGACCTTGGAGGTCTTGTAGTCCAACTCCCTGCCTAGGCAGGAAACCCTATACCACACAAATAGCTATAATTAGTTAAAGAAAAAGATCTCTCTATCTGAGCAGGCTGGAAGAGTCAAGACAATCAACCAGACTGGTGCCATTACCTTTTATTGAGAATCCTTGAGGGGAAAAAGAGAGTTTAAATTGTTTATAATACACTATTTCTATTGACTTATGCCAAGCATGCTCGAGTTACAAGTCTTATTAGGCTAGCTGTTGGCTTTATTTTTTAAAAGCATATTATCCTGCTCTTTATCTAAAAAAAAACCTTTCAAGAATAACTTATATCAAAGCAGTAAAAATAAGGCAATTATTTTGCACAAGGCAAAGACTGAGGTTGAGGGGTCCAGGGGGGAATGGAAGAATAAATCAGCAAAACCAAAGCACTAACAATTAACTACCATACCGTATATTAATTAGAAGAGTCCACATAATAGAATGGGTCCTGGAAATGGAGCTCATCACTCAAAAAAGACAGCAGAGTGATCTTCTCAACCCCCTCCTCCTCCTACTGCAGACAGACAGATGATTGCTAAACCCATCTAGCTCTGTTTTAGTCTATAGACTTCTCCCCAGTTCGAAATAAACTTTTTCACCTGTAAAATTAAACTCTGTAGACTGTTTTTTTAATGTATTCCATCTTGGAAAAAGGGATTCAAAATATGAATATTGAATTAAAATATACAGAAAAAAAGTCCATAAATTTAGCTAGGGGGTGCATATCTTCTGTAGTGTATAGAATCTCCAGGACAGATAGACAGAAATCATTCAGCAGAAAAAGGAAATGTTTTTTGAAATGCCAAACCCATCACCCACTTCTGTTTTCTGTTTACATCCTTTGGGTGCTTTCTCTTAGATGGTTTTGTAAATTAAAGCAGTTTTACTACATAAAAGTAGCAAAGCTCAAATAAAAATGTGTCTTTCAGAAAGTTATTAGTTTGAAATGTACAAAGGGAGCATACATTATTGCAGTTATGTAAAATGTATTCATTAGTGGCATTAAAAAAATGTTTCCAGATATGTTTCTGAGCTATATAAAAAAATTCAGGCAGTTATCTGAATCAGAGTCGTCCCCCATTGGAGATGGGCACTCTGAGCCTTCCCTCACAATCCCTCTATATAGGAAAACATTGCTTTTGTTCCTTGAAAGCAGGAGAAAAAGCTCAGGAATTCCAAGAAAGTGTAATTAGCCAAGTTTCCAAAAGGGACTGTAGTCAGCTGACGGAGTTTGCAATTTCCACTTATTTAACATTGCACATGGAGGTAGCAATGTCTTTGAGGAATGGATCTTTTGTTATTTAATTAGGAGGGTCCCTGACATTCTGAAAGGAATGTTTACCTGAATAGGCTGGTACCTCCTGCTACAATAATTCTTATCATCAGTAAGTCATAAAAACTTTTTAAAAACAAATATTGATAGGCACAGTAACTCAGTGGTTAAGATGCTGAGCTTGTCGACCAGAAAGGTCGGCAGTTCGGTCGTTCGAATCCCTAGCGCCGCATAATGGAGTGAGCTTCCGTTACTTGTCCCAGCTTCTGCCAACCTAGCAACTTGAAAGCATGTAAAAATGCAAGTAGAAAAATAGGGACCACCTTTGGGGGGAAGGTAACAGTGTTCCGTGCACCTTCGGCATTTAGGAATGCTGGCCACATGACCATGGAGGTGTCTTCGGACAGCGCTGGCTCTTGGGCTTTGAAACAGAGATGAGCACCGCCCCCTGGAGTCGGGAATGACTAGCACATATGTGTGAGGGAAATCTTTACCTAATAGCTGAATGCTGCAGTTGGGATTCAATGGAGGGAAGGCTTCTTCATTTTTTGAAAGGGGGTATTCAAGAAAGATTGTACCAGCCATTATAAAGATATTTAGATTTTAAAATTGATTTGCATAGATTGGTGGATGTCCCAAAGGTGCTTTTTCAAGAAGCAACCTTTGGGACAGCCCTGACCTGTTTCTTCCAGCTCTGTGAATAGAGATCCCGAAAAAGTAGGGTTAGGAATCTGGGCAGCCCTCTTCTTGAAAGACAAACCTTTCAAGCAGCCTTCCCATTTTTAATCTATCTAATTCTCAACAACAACCCCCACAAAACTGCATTTTTGAATGTTCTGCACAAGGAGGATAAGTGTAATCTATTTGCATTTGGCCAATATAGGATTTCAATGAAAGGAAACAGAATAATACCACATGTCCCCTCCTCCTGTTTTATCTCTTTTTTTCAAATGGGGGGTGTTTTTAATCCCCTTTCTGGCCTCAGGCTTCATTCATTAAAGGCCATGAATGCGGAAGGCTCTTTTAAAATGGCTGCTGCTGCTGTAAATGTATTTTGTTTGGGAATCAAGATTTAAGAGTTAGTAACCATAGCAATCCACAAGCTTATCTCACTGAAGTGTACAGCCATTCCTTTCTCTTTCACCACCCTGGCAAGCTATTCATTAAACCATCACCTGTGGGTTCTTCCATGCAAGCTCATTATGCAAATGCCACATTTCCATGCTGGCCCACATTTCCACTATAAAGGTGCTAATGAATTATCGTGAAATCCCAGCAGCCATTTCAGGACATAAAAATGTTAAGGAAGAGAGAGTGGATGGAATTAGGTCTTCAAACATTTTTCTCTCTCTCACCAGAACACGTCATCTTTATTAGTAGTAATATTGCAATTTTTAAGCAAAACAGTGGTTTAAATGTTGTCATAATGGCTCTATCTTTTATCCGAGTAGGCTAGAAGTAGTCATTTTGTAAGTCTCACTGCTACATGGTTGTCAGAAGCCAAGAAAGAAAAGAGAATGGAAAAAACATAGACTATTCTGCATTATTAGAATCTTTGGTTTGGGATGCATAGATAAGGCTTCTCACATTGAATTTTTATGTTCCTTATCATGTAGAGAAGTACCCAAAGTGCCATAGGCAAAATCAGCCATTCCTCTATTTATGTCCTCTCTGTATGTTGGATGTTCATGGTTCAAAAGCCCAGTGGATCAGGCCAGCACTGGAGCAGAACGGGCTACTTAAACAATATACTGTAATTGCAGCAAGACTACTTATAAACACAAAGTTGGAAAAATACAGAAGCACCCACCACAATGGTGGAGTAGATTACGAAGATCACAGAGATGGCAAAATTGACTTGTCTGATTAGAGAAAAACCAATAAATATTTTCATGAAATACTGAAAACCTTTTATGGGCTTTTTGCTGAAATTGGACAAAAGTGAACTGGTGATTTGTGTGAATATGGGAAGAAGGGAATTACAGTATATGATATAGTTCTAAGGGGAGAGAAAAGATAAGTTATTTTTAACTTCTAAAGAAGATTGGAAGGTGCTTCCTTAATTTTTTTTCTCTGTTTCGAACACTTTTTCTTTTATCTTTTGCTATTTTTATTTTATACATTGGTTCTTGTTTATCATTTAATTATGTAAAATTATGTTCAATAAAACTAAAATTATTATTTTTAAAAATAATAAATGTCCAGATCCCTGCTCTTCAACTCAGTCTAGATAAACCTGCCCTAATTTTTAGTCATTCAAATATGTTGGGTTATAGTATACAATTATCATCAGGCATGAAGGCTCAACATAATAACATTGCCATTTATTTGGAGGCCTTACAATAAATAGTAGATGAAGGTGTCAAGAGCATATGAATAATAGTGTGAGTGGCATTGCCAAAGATATCATCTAATATTACATGTTGATTTGTTGGATAGAAATAGAATAACAGAATAACAGAGTTGGAAGGGACCTTGGAGGTCTTCTAATCCAACCCCCTGCTCAAGCAGGAGACTCTATACGATTTCAGACAAGTAGTTGTCCAATTTTTTCTTAAAAGGAGCATCCATAACTTCTGAAGGCAAGCTGTTCCACTGATTAATTTTTTAACTGTCAGGAAGTTTCTCCTTAGTTCTAGGTTGGTTCTCTCCTTGATTAATTTCCGTCCATTGCTTTTTGTTCTGCCTTCAGATACTTTGAAGAATAAGTTGATCCCTTCTTCTTTGTTGGCAGCTCCTTAGATATTGGAATACATATTCAGTAACAAAAAAAAATACTACTTATTTTACACATTTATTTTTTACCCAATGTGGCTAAAATATGTTTATGAATGTGGCATGAGTGCTGTCAGAAAGCAACTGGTACAGGAAGATTGCCATTTACTGACCAAAGTCATTAAAAAAAACAGCTAGAACACATAGTGCTTAGTAAATCTGTTTGATTAAAGCAATAATATTTAACCATAAACAAAGCCTGAGATGTCAGATTACAAAGGTCATCTTTTAACCTTGACCTGAAAAGGAACTCAATGGTTCACACCATGGCCCTAAGAACTATGACTTATTGACCGAGACCAAATGTCCTAATTATCCAGGGCCTGCCTGTCTCTCATGATGGCAAATCTAGCATGGCCCGATTAAGCAATGTAAGGAAATTACTTTTTTTCCCCCAAAGCAAGCTTTCACATTTGTCCACGTAATACCTCATTCTGTTTGAGTAGGGAGATTAAGTACAATGCTACAATGATTCTGAGATTGGAACAATGATGCATTGGAATGTTTTCTGTCCGGGATTGCAAGGTTTATTCTTTTTTTTTCAAAAGCATTCTCTTCTGCTGCCTCTTTCTCCACCCCTTTTGAGTTACATTTGATAAAATCTGAGCCAACTGGTGCCAACAAAACAATCTGCTTTGATCCAGGATGCTCTTTGGCTCAATGGCCTCCGTTTTTTATGCAAAGGAGATCGCAATCCCCTAGGGTACAAAACAGGTTTTTCAAGCTGAAGGATCCCAGTTTTTTTTCCAAAATGGAAAGGAACACCTCTTTTCATCTTACAAAAGAAAAAGAATGTCCCAGAATTATAAAAATAGGATGCTGCAGTTGATTTAATCAGATGCCTTGGTTGGTCTGACCAGATGACCAGATAAATTCTCCCTGTACCTGGAAATTGCCCTTCCTTCCTTCCTTCCTGCCTTCCTCCCTCCCTTCTTTCTTCTTTCCTTCCTTCCTCCATTCTTTCTTTCCTCCCTCTCTCCCTCCCTCTCTCTCCTCCCATCAGAAGAAATAAAAATACATTTAACAAAATGTGGGTGCTGTCGGCCAGACAGTGTCGGCTGGTGACCCCCAGGGGGAGAGCCTTCTCTGTGGGAGCGCCTTCCCTCTGGAATGAGCTGCCCCCGGAGCTTCGCATAATCCCTCACCTCTGGTCCTTCTAACACGCCCTAAAAAGTTGGCTTTTCCAGCAAGCCGGCCTGGCCTGTTAATTTTAACTCATTTTTTAAATGTATGTGAGTTAAAATTAACAGGCCAGGCCGGCTTGCTGGAAAAGCCAACTTTTTAGGGCGTGTTAGAAGGACCGGAGGTGAGGGATTATGCGAAGCTCCGGGGGCAGCTCCTTCCAGAGGGAAGGCGCTCCCACAGAGAAGGCTCTCCCTCTGGGGGTTCTACAAATTCGATTTGTTTTTTTGGATATATTTTTAATTTCTTTTTAACTTTTCGGGATGTGTGTTTTTTAATGTTGTACGCCGCCCTGAGTCCTTTGGGAGAAGGGAGGCATATAAATCCAATAAAAACAAAACAAAACAAACAAAACAAACAAATGGATCTGAAGTTCATTATCAAATATACCAGGAACAAAGACACTCTTTCACTGTATTGATGGTCAGCCAAATCATTAATTCTGTTCACATCTAGTGATTTAGTTTTATTTTATTTTTTTTAATTATTCATTAGCTTTAAAAGGCCTCGAAATCCAGTCTCCATAAAAGGTTCTTTTTTTAAAAAAAATATTTGATTATTTATATCTTACCTCTATTGTTTTTACAAATAACTCAGTAGAGTTGGGCTGTTTGGATTTCCCGGCTACTCCCATTCCAGAGGGCAGGGAAGGCCCTTCAGATGGTGTTGCTTATCAGATGGGATGTGAAGAATGCCAGTCTATCAGATCTTACAGAATAAGCAAAGACATTGAGGGGAGTCCATACTGGTTTAGTTCCCAGGTTAGAAAATATACATAAAATATCCACTGTGTGGGAAAATGCACAGACATGTGTACGTTATAGATGATTACAAGCCAAACGCCCTTCTATAATGATACAGTAATAAGATAAACATGTGCAAGAAAAAGCATACAGTAAGTCATATAAGCTGGGAAATGGCTATGAATATACATGCATAGTTTGAGCTTATATTTTCACATTCTTTGGAAATATCAAAATTGAACAATACCACACTGGATGAATGAAGAACACAATATTTAAACCCAAATATGCAAATCATTGTTTCCCTAGACCAGCTTTATCTCTCCCTCTGCCTCTCTTTTTGAATTAATTAAAATACAGTGACCATTTAAATTGACAATTAAATGTCAATTATATTCATATTGCATTAGCAGAACAGCAATCAATTATCTTTCACATCTGTAATAGCCTTGTTTATCGTTATTCATAATTATATGGAGGTGGGATTGTTAATACAGCTACAGCAGAGATTAAAAAGCAGTAATCAGTTTTTTGTCCTTCATGGCAGACAAATTTTAAACTCAAATATAAAAGGTCCTGGTTGTTTATAGAACACAATCAGCTAATGGGGCTGATAGTGGCCCTACTTCTAAATATGCTGTGTTCTTATTTTTGTTAATAAAATCATAGTTCATTGATTTTAATGCAACACACAGTTGTGCAATAAAGTGTTATCTTATAAGTGACTGTTCAAAAATCTATATGACAGTAAAGCAGCCATTTAAAAATAAACAGAAAACAAAAGTTCAACTTCTTTTGGAATAACAGAAAGAAGGAAGCTGAAGAAATATTGAACTGTATTTGAAGTATTACAGCAATAAAATTGATCCAGGGATTTTTCCAAGGAAATAGAAAATGAATTTAATAGTATGGTTGTCTTACAAATGGACTTTTTGTTTCCCTTTAAAGACAAGTCACACCATGCAAGGACTTCAATATATTTGAGTGAGCGTGTAGAAGCTCATACCTAGTATGAATAAACTAAGCCAGTTATGGTAACTACCGATAGGCCAGTAATGGAGTAAAAAAGTTTACTAAGCCAGTCAATCTTTCTTAACCCTACTCATTACAGGATTGTTTTTGTGGGGTAATTTGCACAGGAAGGAGTATTAGGTATGTTCACACTTTGAGTTGTTTATAAAAACCATAAAGGCATGATAAAAATAATCTTTAAAAAAATATGTATGAACAAATTCTAATTCAACAATTACAAAAAACATTCTGAAAGTTTGCCTGAGTATAGTCACGGCAAAATGATGAACAAGCATTATGATACTGCTTTCCTTAACTTCTACAGAAAAACCATTATCACCTTCAGCCAATTTTGTCTAGACTCTAGTATTTGATCCTAGGTTTGAAATCAGAAAGACGTGAACACTAGTCCGGCCTTAGCCATGAATTCAGAAAACCCTTTCCAGTCATGGCTTGTTTATGTTTCAGGTTGTGAGATGTCTTAGGTGACCCCCGTGAGAAATCAGGAAAAGGAGTATGCATATCTCTATAAATATAAATGGTTAAAATAACCTTAGTCTCCAAACTCTTGTTTATGGAGACCTGCCTCAGTAACCACAGTAAACCATGGTTTCTTAAACTAAGCACAGTTGGAAAGCTCTGCATAATATTACTGTCAAAAATTATTTTGGGGGGTGACTTCATGGACATATCCGTGTCATTTCCTTGGCAATGTATGGAAATTATTTAAATTAACTTCCAGTGTGTATTTTCAGCTTCCTCGCCTAGTCTATATGTTGGTATTTTCCAGTGGGCTCCCAACCAAACATTAACCTTGTCTAGGTTTGCTTAGCTTTTCGAGATCATCCAAAGACCTCTAGATCAGGGGTGTCAAACTCCTGACCCGTGGGCTGGATGTGTCATGTGCTGGCCACGCCTATTGCCTGGTTTAGCGAAAGGGGGAAAAGTCACAATTTGTCATGTGACACTGCCGTGATGACACAAGTGACACCCCTGCTCTAGATGCTGCCAGCTATCAGAGCATGCTCAACCATTAGTCATGGCAACAGTGGCTTACATAGCAATAGCACTTTAGACTATGGTGCTTTACAGCCCTTTCTAAGTGTTTACAGAATCTGCATATTGTACCCAACAATCTGGGTTCTCATT
The DNA here is from genome assembly GCF_964273705.1 of Natrix helvetica. NCBI lineage: Eukaryota > Metazoa > Chordata > Lepidosauria > Squamata > Natricidae > Natrix > Natrix helvetica. The sequence continues at coordinate 185,169,579 of NC_138552.1, forward strand.
TTACCAAGTTGGAAGGCTGAGTCAACCTTGAACCGGTGAGGATCAAACCCCTGGTAATCAGCAGAAATAGCCTGCAATAATGCATTCTAACCTCTACACCATCATGGCTCAACAAATTAAACAAATTATATATTAAGCTAAAGCCAAATAGTTTGAATTATGGAGACTTAACATGCTATATGAACCCAGGCCAGGAGTAACCACCACTACTTACTGAAGTTCTACTTGTCAAGATGGTAATGCTTCTAGTGATATCAGAAATCCTATTTTTCCTTGTACAATCAATGCTGAAAATTGCCATAGTGGATAATATACATAGTTTGGGATTGAGTTGTTGGGTTCCAGCTGTTTTCTAGCTTGCTTATCTTTCTGCAGACATTTCATTAGCAAGCTAGCTGACATCACCAGTGCCATGTAAGTAAATTTTGCTGGCTGTTTAAATATAATACTGTGTCCTGTCAGCTTTAATTGGGATAATATTTTTTGATTGCTCTTTGAATGGATGATTGTTTCTCCTTTTATTGTTCTTATTAATTTGGTGCTAGTTCCTGCTAATTTCATATTGGTTAGGAGGAGCATGATGGAAAAGGATGTGTTTAAGTATGTTTGCTCCTTTTCTTGACTTTGGTGTTTCCCTTTTCGAAAGAATTGTAGATGGAGCTTATCTGTTTTTAAAATTAACTTTATTAAGTTTCACAAACAGATAAAATACAAATAACAAAAAGGGGAAAAAATGAGCGAAGGGGGGGTCAAAAGGGAGGAAAGTTAAAGTTTGATAAGAAAAAAAAATTGCTTTCCAATCTTCTTCAGTATAGATACAAATATATATAGTAGAATAACCTCATACTCTAAATTAAAACAAAAGCACAAATCCATCATATAAAAACACAGATTAGACAATAAAATATCATTAAAATTATATAACAAAATGATCTCTTACTCTAGGTTTAAACTTAGACATTTAAAAATATACAATAAAAATTTCATTTTTATCTTTCTCAAGCAAGATGTCCAAAAATGGTTTACAAGTAATAACAAAGCTAGATTTTGTCTTTCATCAAAGTGGTCAGTTTTGCCAGTTCCATTAATTTCACAGTCCTGGCTTCAGTTGTGGGAATTTATATATCTTTCCATTTCTGTACATTAAAAAGTCTTGCCGTAGTTATCATATACTGTATAAGCACAATCTCCTTTTTTCTTTCAATATGTTTATCCATGATACCTAAAAGAAAAGCTTCTAGTTTCAATTTTCCATCCATTTTTATGTTTTTTCTGAATCAAACAACACATCTGATCCCAATACTTGGCAATCCAGCATGTCCAGCAAACATGATCTGAAAGGGGACTTCACACGGATTACATTTCCAACATTTGTTTAATATTCCCTTATATATCTTTGACAATTTTTCAGGTGTTAAATACCAATGACACATCATTCTATTTTCCAAAAAAATTCTTTCAAATTATAGTTCAGTGAAAATTTCACTCCATTAAGACACATATTTTCCCACCGAACAAGCATAATGTTATAAGATTAAATGGGGGAAAATTGGATAAAATTCTTCCCCCCTCCGTTTAATTTTATACCATTTGACATATTAATCCTATTCATTTTCAACAACCGTTTTATACACTTTGGCAATCAGATACTTATCACTAGTACATAAATCCCTTTCAAAGTCTGTTTTTTCATCTGCTAAAACAAAATTATTTTTATCCAGTTTAAAGCTTTCTGCTCATTGTACATAAGCAAAGCATTGATAAATATAACCCTCTTTTTTCTAAGTTTTTTTCAATAAACATAAATAGATCAGCATAAATCAACCAAGTTTATGTAACTATCGTTTATCTTCTTGGAAAGAAAGACATTTTAGGAGATAATTGTGCTTTATATCTTTTTTCAAACTCCCAGCAGTAGATGGGGCTAATTTCCATGTGTCTGTTATGTGTAATGCTAAGCTTCTAGGAATTCATCTGCCTTTTTTTAATCTGATTTGCTCTAAGCCATCTACAGTTTTTCAGTTGAAAATAATGGTTTAAATCTTTCTCACCTTTAAATGTGACTCCGTCCAATCTGCAAGAGTTATTGTGAATTTAAAAAAAAAAAAGGAGAAACCTTGAATTGATGTTGCTCTAAACCCCAAAAGGAAGTCAGGACATATGTGAAGTGAGTAAAGTAAAATGTAAGAACAATTCTGTGAAAAAGACCACCTTGGCTAAAATATAGAATTTATTTTAAAAAAAAATTTTTTTTTTACTATTTTCAGTACTTCATTATTGTAGATCGTATTCTCTGTGCAATAGTCAGCATGTTTTCTTTTAAACCAGAGCTATATTTCTCCTTTTATTCAGGAACTCAGGACTGCAAAAGCAGCTTTCTGTCCTCCAATGTTACAACAGGTCTGTAATTGAGTCAGCAGGAAATTTCCACCTCTGAGGATAGAGTAGAACGTACTTTAACAACCACTAACACTGGCTAAAATGTAGATCAATAATTTTATATGTTTAAGCAGATTTATATGTTTAAGCAGATTTATTCTTCTTGCAAGCAACTCTGACCTTGTCATGTCCAGAGCAAACTAAGAATATTCTTTCAAAAGACATTAAGCTAATGCTTTTGTGCATGATTAATTATTCACATGCTGGTCAATAATTAAAATGGCCCAAATGTGTATAAAACATAACAGCTTTAAATCTGGAAAGATATGCTGGTGGCATATCAGCAGCTCAACATAGTTAATACAAGAAACCAGAGCAATTTAACTTGAACTCTCCCTCCCTCCCTCCCTCTCCATCCCCCCTCCCTCTCATGGAATACCTTGAAATTCAGGCTTGTATACCTCACTAAAGAGTGAGTTCTGAAAAGCAGATGCAATCCAGCTCCCACTGAACTCAAAGGCCAAATCCCTTCCTGATATCAGCAGCATAGAATCTTATATAGCCAAACGATCCAGTCTAGCTAATTTTGATCAAGCCAGTTATGGCCCACTAATCAGTAGGACTCAGTAGTGATATTATAAAACAATAAATATCCCGTGATCTGCTTTTTCCATTTCATAACATCTGAAAAACTGGCATTTGAACACACAATGATACTGTGTTACATTTGACATTTCACAGTATGTGCATTTGTTCACTGGGTATCAAAACAATAGTATGAGGCACAATACATTCATTCATCACTAAAGAAATATCCCCTGGGATAAGCTGTTAAACTACTGTAAGTCTGTATCTTTGGATACACCTGAAGAAGCCAACTACGTACTAGCTGGAGAGAGTTTGTGGAATGATTTATTTTGTACTAGAAATTGCTTCTCTACTTTTTCCTCAATGTTTTCATTCAGTTTGGAAGAAAATCAATGTGTTTGAGCTGAGCTAAAATCAAAGGACATATCCATGAGGTTGTCCTAGAAGCAGAATGGAAGCCCTTGGACACCGTCTTCTTCATCTTGGAGTTTTTCTTGACTCCCCAGTCTAGTTTTCAGCTCTGAGATTTCCTGGTTGTTCTCTTTCTAAGAATTCTGCTAAGCTTTCTGAGATCAGTCAAAATTGGCTTATGTGCTGGCTCCCAACTGGTTTAAAATTTTAAAATATAGGTGAGAAAATTAAAAGAAAAATTCCTAGCAAAAGTTACTCAGAGGTAAGCCTCACTGAGTTCAACGATATTTACCCTATGCTAAATCCGAATGGGAAAGTGATGGTAACCAACAGTGACGTGCGGTGAGGTTTATGGCTGGTGAGGCTGGTGACGTCATCAGGAAGGCGGGGAATGGGACCACGTGTCCTGGAGGCTCAGGCTGCCTCAGCCTCCAGCAAACTTGATCCCATTCCCCGCCTTCCTGAGCGTGCTCCGCCGGCTCGTGCTCCGCAGTCCTCGAAAGTGACTGGGGAACGACGAGAACCTTCCTGCCTCTGCTGGACTTTGCGCGCTCCTCGCGACTGCATATTCCAGTCGCGAGGAGCGCGCGAAATCCAGCAGAGGCAGGAAGGTTCTCGTCGTTCCCCAGTCGCTTTCGTGGCTTCGTCATCCGGGAGCGCCGACAACATTTCTGCCTCCGCAGCTCCCGGGCACGGCCGGACGGAGGTAGCCAGAATGGCGCCGAGGCAGTCCGGCGGGCGAGCAACTCAGGATCAGGCTGCCTCGCTTGCTCTTTCGTCCGCCCGGACCGCCTCGGCGTCGCTGTGGCTACATCTGGCCGGCCGCGCCTGGGAACTGCGGAGGCAGAAATGTTGTTGGCGCTCCTGGATGACGAAGCCACAAAAGCGACTGGGGAATGCCGAGAACGTTCCTGCCTCTGCTGGATTTCGCGCGCTCCTGTTGCTTTTGCGCAACTGTCGCTTCCGTGGCTTCGTCATCCGGGAGCGCTGACAACATTTCTGCCTCCGCAGCTCCCGGGCGCGGCCGGACGGATGTAGCCACAGCGACGTCGAGGCGGTCCAGGCGGACGAAAGAGCGAGCGAGGCAGCCTGATCCTCGGTCGCTCGCCCGCCGGACTGCCTTGGCGCCATTCTGGCTACCTCTGTCCGTCCGCGCCCGGGAGCTGCGGAGGCAGAAATGTTGTCGGCGCTCCCGGATGACGAAGCCACGAAAGCGACTGGAGAACGACCCAGTCGCTTTCATGGCTTCGTCATCTGGGAGCGCCGACAACATTTCTGCCTCCGCAGCTCCCGGGTGCGGCCAGACAGATGTATATAATATTATAATATTATATATATATATATAGTATATAATATTATATACTATTATTTCATGAAGAGAGGTGAGGCTCTGCCTCCCCTGCCTCCCCTGACCGCACGTCCTTGGTAACCAAGATATTTGTTATCCAAATATAGGGAGTCTGTATGGAGAGGTCAGGGGCTGAAAAAGATTAGCTGTCTTCTCTTCCCTGTCCCTCAATATTGCTGACAGTAATTTAACATGATTATTGTCCTAGCAATTGGTGCTCTGGTGCTCTTCAAAGAGCAAAAAAGTTAACAGACATACTGTAAATTAACTATATTTTGATTGAACACTTTGGTGTGCTGATGCTACACTACAGAGAACAATTCCAAACGGAAGTGTGGCTGGCATAAACTGAAACTGGGAGACCCTGGCATGACATTGCACCACACACTGAAAAAAACTAGCCCCAGTTGTGTACACATATTTCACCCCAGGTTCAATCCCACTTACTCAACACCTTTTGACTAGCCATTGCCTGAGAATCTTAAAGAGAGCAGAGAAACTGGAGTTATGCAGTGTATCACACTGGGAGCTCCTGTGTCATTTCTTCTCATCAAAGTTTCCATTTTAATCATATGTTTCAATCTGGGATTAAATATTATTAAATTTATATCTGCGTAGACATCTATTAGAATCATACTCTAAAGCAGAGGTAGGGAACTATGGCCCTTTTATAATTTGTGGACTTTAACTCCCAGAATTCCTGAGCCTACCTCTGCTCCAATGCATCTGAAATGCTTAATAAAGGAATGATAAGGGTCATAGTGATTATTATGGATGAAAAGCAGTGGTGAGATAAAGACAAAAAGATATATAAGAATGCCTACCTCTTGCTCTCTACCATATTTCATCCTTGTAACCAAGAAATATATCAATGCACTAAAAATGTGACATTTATTGAACAAGAAAATCTTGGGCAAGCTGGAATGAACATGTTTTGCCCATTAATTTGATCCTGACCTCTGTCCAAAGCAGTTGTCAAGCTATAGTTAAAGGTGCTTGATTATCTATTGAATGAAAAAAACCACTTTTTGCATATTTCCAAATGGACCATTGCTACCCTGGTCTACAAGGAGAAAGCCTCTGAAATAAAAGTACGGTAGCTTAATTTTACCAGAACTGGGTCACTAATAAAATAAGTCCTGAGTATTAATTGGCTCCAGTTTCCAAGATACAGCTTCAGGTCAAAATTGCATCGAAATAATTCAAAATTATGAGGGGGATGTGCAATTATGCTCCATACCTTTTCTGCAAAATGTGACATAGCAATGAGAATGGTGCCACGCCAATCATTATAAATTTATCTTTTTATTAATACCAATAGCATAACTTTCCATTCATTTATTGGTTTTTCATGTAATATTTTCATGTGTTTTGCATGAAAAACTAATGAGCGCTAACATCAGATTAAATGGCAAGGTTCCATCTTAATTTGGTATCTAAGCTGTGCTTTTTGGCTTTTTTGTGTTCCAAGGCAAGAAGTACAAGAAGGCTGCTGGACGTTAATCTTTATTTAAAAGCAACAGTAATTGACTAAAACCGAGATACGCAATCCCCGGCTGACAGCAATTTATACAAACGCCGTCAGTCGGGGAACCAATAGGGTAACCAGGATTCTCCCGCCGGATGTATGGGCCAATGAAGGAAGGTCTACGCAGCGCCACCTACTGGTGGACCGGCTCAGTACACAACAGGCTTTTCTCTTGTGAACTGCAGAACTCATCCCTGGAGAGATTCCAGCAGTAATCAGCAAGCATGGACAGACTACATTTTCCTTGGTAACTTTTCTCCGTGCCTGTGATATCCTGGTGGAATCTCTCCCCATGCTCACCACTCATTGCCCCACAGTTCAAAGGGAAATAGTCTAAATGTGACTGTAAGAAGTGAATTTTTAGTGACAAGTTTGCACAAAGTGCTTCATAGAACCTAAGCAAATTTTCCACATGTTTTTCAAAGCCACCTGCCTTGCTGTTCTCAAAGTGAAGATAAATTTATACACTTCCATGTGGTACCATTTTCATTGGTCTACCGTACTTTGTCAAAAAGTTACGAGGCATTATGATCATTAGACACCTTCATCCCTTGTAGGCAAATATACTCGTCTGTGTATAAATCTTTATTGTGAAACATCTCGAAAACTTTAGCCAACCAGCACCTTTATCACCTGTTTTCAAATTCATCTAATCAAAATATGTAGAATTAACACATTTTATCTTGGAAGTTGATAATTTCCCATAACCTATAGATCAGTGTCATTGATCAAAAGGCATTGAAGTAAAAAAGAAGATGGAAGAAATTCTAAGGAATACAGAGAGCTAGAAAAGGAAGATGAGGTTATTTAATTAATAGAACAGTAAACATTCCTCTGGAACCAGATTAGACAATTCAAACAAGGAACAAAAAGGAAGCAGCCTGAGATTAGACAGTTCAAACAAGAAACAAAAAGCATTTCTTCCTTCTATGTTCATTCTTTTTTTTTCAAGAATCCTTCTGCACCAATGCCATTCTCCAATGTTAATTTCTACACCAGTTGATGTCTTGTATTCATGTAATGTCAAAGAATCAGTGGTAGAATGGGTATAATACTAAATAGCAAGTTCTTGGGTATACAAACATTATTTCACTTTTGAAGGCAATCTTGGTAACTTATCTATGCATTTTAGGCTAAAAACATCTCAACAGTTGAACGTGTAACTTTAACATTTCCCTTTCCATGTTATTTTTGTAATTAGAATACATGGAGTATAGCATTTCTGTTAAAAGCCGTTTCACTCTGCCAAAATCCAGGAAAAAGAAACCATTTGTTTGTTTGTGTTTTTGCGTTTATGGTACTATGACGATCAATGTCTTGAGGGTCAGTCAAAGAAGGAAATGAAAGCCAACCAGGTTTCACAGAAACTCATTGTAGCAAATTTGATGGTTATCTTTATTTGTTAAAAACAAACTACCTGGAAACTTTCCTCTTCAGTTTAACAGATTTCATCTTGGTATTCCCAGTGTAGCTGGAATAGGAAAGGAAAGGAGGGCAAAATTTGAGTTGAACGCCATGATATATTTAGAAGATTAGTGAAATTTGGCAAGTGCCCTCACGATGCTCAGAATAAACATAACCTTTAATGTTTCCAGGGATAACTGAAAAACTAGTTCTGCAAGACTCTAATCTATATGCATGAAAAGATGTTTATAGAGGATACACTCATGAAGCATATGAACCCACTTCTCTGAACTATTGAAGCAGTTCTGAAAACAATTTTATCTTTGTTAAAAAATAAGAGCAGCTTATAAAGTGAATAACTGTGGTTAGACCCAGCCAGGAACTTGTTTGAATTTATACAAATAATGCAAATTCTCGAGCTGTGCTCACAAAGTCAAGTGAAGGATCTACTACATTTGTTTTCAAGAATTTTGTGACAATCTAACTACAGAAAGTTGCAGTAATTCCTCCATTTACAATCACAATTGAACCCAGAATCTTGGTCATTGAGTGAAGTGGTCGTTAAGTGAGATTCCATATGCTTTGCTCAATGACTGCAGTCCTGGCTCTCTGAATTGTGACTATTAAGTAACTGCACACATTTTTAAGGGAAACACTGGGGGAAGAGAGGGACCAGGCCTCTCATCATACCCAGGAGAGCCAAAACTTATCCCTGCCCTACTAGGGAGAATGATTGTGAGAATGAGGGGGGTTTGCTGTTTCTGCCAGATATGAGGTCCACTCCACAAGTGGCAAATTTCTCAGCATGCTAGATGAAGGGATCCCAAATCTGGAAAAACAATGGTGAATGCCATCATTCTGGAAGGCTAAGAATGCTATGTTTGGTTCATTTTTGTTTTACAATGCGGGGGGCGGATATTATGGCATTTGTTAAAAAGCCAACAAATGTCTTTGTTCTGAAACACTCAGGATGCTGGTATTTGATAACATTTTTGCCAGAATTGAGACCCCTTCCTCCAGTACGTGAGAGGAAAACAATCCCTTTCCACATTGGAGAAGTAGCCCTTAAAGCCAATGTCCCTTCTGCTTGCAACCATCTCTCCTGCCTTCCCTGTTGACTTTCTAGGAACGTTAGCAGAGAAAATTGCAAATGGCTATCATATGAACTAATGGTAGAAAGTGAAGAGGAACTAAAGCGTCTCTTGATACGGGTGAAGATGGAGAGTGCAAAAGCTGGTTTGAAACTCAACATTAAGAAAACTAAGATCATAGCATCTGACCCTCTCAATTCCTGGCAAATAGATGGGGAAGAAATGGAGGTAGAGAGAGATTTTATTTTCCTGGGCTCCAAGATCACCGCAGATGGGGACTGCAGCCAAGAAATTAAAGGACATTTTGCTCCTGGGGAGGAAAGCTATGGCAAATCTAGACAGCATACTAAAAAGCAGAGACATCACCCTACCAACAAAAGTATGTATAGTCAAGGCTATGGTTTTCCCAGTTGCAGTGTATGGCTGTGAAGGTTGGACCATAAGAAAAGCTGAGCGCCAAAGAATTGAGTCATCTAAAGAAAAGAATCCTTTTCTTTAAAATAAAAGAGACCTACCTTCATGCAAATTAGGATATCAAACATTTTATCAGATTAGAAAGAGAAAAGAGGAAGTTTTTACTTCTATAGTAACACATACATTGTGAAGCTATTGTGACTATGAATGATCATTAAATAACCTGGCATTTGTAGCCATGACTTCTATTCAATCTGAGTGGTCTGTAATTGGTATATTAGAAAAGATAATTGATATGAGCATTTCAGAAATATGAAATATAAATAAATGAATACATCTAATTTAAAAATCTGAAGAGGAAATTCATCTTTTTCTTTACAAAAAAAGACCTACCTTCATGAAGATTAAGATCTCAAACACTTATCAGGTTAGAAGAGAAAGGAGGAAGAATTTACTTCTGCAGTTAAGCACTCATTATGACTGTGAATGGTCATTAAATGATCTCATTTCCTCGTTAAATGAGGAAATTAATATCATTTTCTTTTCTTTTTTTTAAAAAAGAAAGACCTATCTTTGTGCAGATTCAAATCTCAAACGTTTTATCAGATTAGAAGGAAGAGTTTATTTCTGCAGGTGCCAAAAAGCATAGGCAAATTCAAATATTTGATGGAAAAAACATTGTCACGAGTTATGCATTTCGAAGAACGGTTTCTGTCCTGATAAATTCAGCTTCTTTTATTGATGAAGTGATCTATTATGTAATTCTGTCTCTTGGTACAGAATGTAAAAAGAAAAAAATGTAGAAGAACTAAAGGAAATTGTCCAGTTGGCAAATCATTAGAGGAGTGAGTAACTGAAAGAATGTTGAGCCAAATTTAAGTTTTTGGATTTTTTAAAAAAAGAAAATCAGTCATTATACAAACTGCTCTAAGCAAAACGCACACTGGCAAACGCACCCTCCCCCAGCCTGTTCACAAAAGTAAGGATTCCAATTCTGAAAGCCAATAAGCAGGAAATGTGCTTCAAAAGATTTGAGGAGACAACTAAAATTCACTTACAGAGTCAGGAGATGAGAGAATGTTAATATATCTTGGTTAATTGTTCTTTCCAATGAACTATCTGTCAAATTCTCAAGATACAGCTGCCTCAGACTCCTTCAGAGAATCTGGTTTTTCATTAGAAGGAATCCCATCTGTCGTTTATTTTTATTTTTTTGCTCATTCAGCCAAGATCCTTAGTGATCTGCTTCATTTATGATGGTTGCTGCCACTGCGGCATGCACTCACAATTGCGACTTGCAACCTTCCCAGGCAACTTCCGAATCAATCAATCAATCAATCAGGGAATTTACTTCATGACCACATTACTTGTTTAACAACCATGGTGGTTCATTTAATTACTGTGGTAAAGAAAATAGCTGTGACTCGTTTAATAATCGTATCACTTAGAGACTGACATTTTTTAAAAAAACTATTTTTATTATACATTTTTCTTTATAATACATCACATTTCCAGTTTTGCAACGACAGTGTACTGTCTGTATCAAGTCCTTTTTAAAAATACATAGTATTATACACCCTGATTATAACCAATATTCTCTTAATCATACATTGCAGTCTCTTTTAAGTGAATAATGTTGTACGTCATAGTTATAACCATTCTTTTCATAATTGTACCATATAGATTTATCACTCTATACATTTTAATCTATAGTCACATACAGTCCAAAAGTAATATTACACACACACACACACGCACGCATGCACAAACATATTCGTAGATTTTCACGGGTGTAGGTATGCTGGTCTTGTTGTATTCGGGTCTTTTCCCGTGTAAGATTGAGATTGTCTTGGCAACATTTCGGCGAGGTCCCACTCACTATCTTCAGTCTGAGTTTTGGGCTTAAAGCGTGGTCGGAGCTGCCATTCCTCTACAAACCTTGGTGGAGTGTGTGTAGAGTGCTGGTTTTGTTTCCAAGTGGAATGATTGGTTGTGTGGTTGTATCATGATTGGTAGATTGGTGCTGATTGGTGCTGGCTGTGTGTCCATTGTTGTTTCGTGTTGTAACGGCCTGGGTGATGGGTGGGGCTTGTTTGTTGATTAGGGTTGGTTTCCAGATGTCTGGTAGGCGGGAGGTATCATCACATTTATTCATGTTGTGGGGGTGTTTCTCTACTTCGATAGCTTCCATAATTATTCTCTTGTTGAAATATTCAGTTTTGGAGATTAACCTGGTTCCTTCAAATTTAATTATATGTCCTGCAGCTTTAAGGTGCTGGAAAAGGGAGAAAGTTGTTTTCTTTTTTTCTTACTGCGTTCTTGTGTTCTGCAATGCATGCATTTATTCTCCTGTTTGTTTATTCTATGTATGTTGCAGGGCAGATTTTGCATGGTATTTCGCAGACACGTTGGTTTTCTAGCTGGATTTTGTCTTTGGGGTTTCTTAAGATGTTGGGTATTTTTTGGTCAGTGTTGAAGGCCATCTTGATATTGTGTTTGTGGAGAATTTTGCTGGTTTTATCTGTGGTGCCTTTGATGTAAGGGAGGAGGGTGATGTTGTTGTCCTGTTCTGTGTCTCAGTTTTTTGGGGGAGTCTCCCTTTGGATTAGGTTGGTAATTGTTTTTCTTTGGAATCCGTTGGAGATTAATACATTTGTGAGAGTGTGTAATTCAGTTTTCAGGTGGTCTTTGTCGGCTAGGCGTTTGGTTCTGGAGTTGAGGGTCTTGGCTACAGAGTTGATCTGTGCAGGGTGGTGATGGGATTGCGTGTTTAAGTAGTGGTTGGTGTGTGCTTTTTTCTGGTAGATGGTGTGTCCTAGGGAGTTTTTTGTAGATTAGGACAACCAGAAAGGGAAGTTGGTTGTTTGCTTCTATTTACATAGTGAATTGTATTTTGGGGTGTAGGCTGTTGAGATGTGTGAGGAAGTTGTCCAGTTCCTCATGTGTGAGGAAGATGTCCAGGATGGTGAGTGAGACTTCGCCAAAACGTTGCCAAGACAATCTCAATCTTACATGGGAAAAGACCTGAATACAACAAGACCAGTGTGTGTGTGTGTGTGTGTGTGTGTGTGTGTGTGTGTTTCTATTTTGTTAATCTTCTGTTGTTATTAAGTTACTAATCGCTGCACCTGTTATTTATCACTCTAGACATTTTAATCTATAGTCATACAGTACAAAAGTAATATTGCTTATATACTGTATATCTATATAACTGTATTTATTTCTATTATGTTCATCTTCTTTTTTTATTAAGTTACTAATCGCTGCACTCTGAATCTTCTTTTTCCTTAAGTTCCATCATTAACCTGTCCAAATCAGCACATTCTAGTATTTTCTTTATTACCTTTTCGTCTATAGGTATACTTTCTTTTTTTTCAATTTTGTGCCTATATGACTGTAGCTGCTGTTATTACATGTAACATTAAGTGTGTGATTCTTTTATTGTATTTCCCTGGTAGTATACCTAGTAAGAATATAAATTTCAATATCAATAATCAATTTCATTGTATTTCAGTACAATGATAATAAAGATTATACTTAATAGTTAATAGTTCTGGGTTTAGATCTATTTGTTGTCCTGTCATCTCTTCTAACCAGCTTTTTATCTTTGACCATTTTTTTTTTGCTGTTGGACAGGTCATCCACATATGATAGTAAGATCCAGGTACCTTTCTAACACTCTGGTGGCATATTTGGGAACATTTTTGCCCTATAGACTGACATTCTTGTGACACAATTGTGATCATAAGTTGATAACTACCTATATTCCTGGTTTCAGCCAAAGATAAAATAGTCAATCTTGATTTCTTCCACACTGCTCTTTTCTATCCCTCTTTCACATTTCTGCGTTTTCCCTTTAGACACTCGGCCTTTTGTAGCTAATAAGCATGACCTGCTGTCATTAAATAGTCAAGAGGTTTGCTGACCTAGGTTTGTGTTCAGTACACCTCTTGGCAGCCTCAGTTTGTGGTTTAGGGCTTGAATTTGTTGTTAAAATGACTCAATGGTTTTAAGAAGCTAATTTTTCTTATTTGCTCAGTTTAATTGACCCTAGAACCACAGAGTCTGGCTAGTGTCTGCACACGTGACCAGTTTTTCATGTGGCATCCAAGATCCAATCTAGTAGTTAAGGCACAAGGCAGGAAACCAGGAGACTGTGAAATCTAGTCCTGCATTATGTATGAAAGCCAGCTGGATGTCTTTGGGCGAGTCAATTTCTCTCAAGCCCAATTCATCTCATAGGATTGTTTCTGTGGGGAAAATAGAAGGAGGAGTAGGCAGTGTTAGATACGTTCACTGTCTTATTACTTATAAAGTAATAAAGGCAGAATAAACATGTAAAAAAAAGAAATCAAATCAAATCAAATCAAATCTGTACATTTAGTACCTTTTTTCCAGCAACATAAATTACAGAGATCCTTTTGTAAGATGTCAGTTACAGCAGAAACCCCAATGTGCTATGCATTGATTTTGGCATATGCAAGAGCCACAGTTGCAGGGTATAACCCAGGGGTGAAATTCAGCAGGTTCTGACAGGTTATGGAGAACCGGTCGTAGAAAATTTGAGTAGTTTGGAGAACCGGCATATACCACCTCTGGCTGGCCCCAGAGTGTGGTGGGAATGAAGATTTTGCAATATCCTTCCCCCAGGAGTGGGGTGGGAACAGAGATTTTGTAGTATCCTTCTCCTGCCACACCCACCGAACCACACCCACAGAATCAGTAGTAAAAAAATGAATTTCACCACTAGGACAGCCACATATAACTTTGAAAATGGCATCAAATTTTAATTTAGCTATGCACAACATTTACAACGAGATCATGAAATCAATAAATCTGATCATATAATTAGGGGCACAAGTGGAATGTCAAAAGTCAAGACCAAATCCGCAACCCTGTGATCAAAACCGATCACAACGCACGTAAAAAAAGAGGCGAGCTTTGATTATGGAGTGATCGATGATTGCTATCTTGACTGTTTTGAAATCCCCCATGAACTTTGCATGTAAGAGTGTTGTTGGGATGTTCTGTTTAAATGTTTCTTCCATGCTGAATTAATGAATTTGAATGTCCGCTGGACATTTTTACCTCAGCCAAGGCAACAGTCATTATTTCCCAATGAGGTCAATTGACAGGCAGGTGTTCCTGGTTTTATATTGCATTCTTTTGATTCCAGTGTGGGTCCAGATCAACAATGCCACACACACAAACAAATAAAATAGCTTCTAAAATGTATGCCCAGGTTTTTATTCATCACACCACATTTGAAAGTTCTGGGCAAGGAGAGAAAAAGCTTCCTGAAGAAACTGGATCATTTTATGACCCACACAAATTTAGGGTGTGTGAAACTGAATAAGGGTTGCATAAAAGAGAGTCGTAAAATAAAGCCGCCATCCTTTTATGAGGAAGCTCAGAGAAAAACTATAAATAAAGGAGACATTGTTGATAAATCTCCAGGAAAGCAGACATTTAGTTGACAGCATTTCCTTGTATATTTAAACCCAGGAGGGTCCACAACAGAGCCCTGGGTTCCTCCTGTGCAATTTAATCTGCCCTGCCACATAGCCCTATGACAGGTTTTTAAGGTGTGGCTAAAAAGGTTCCCACAGTTTCACCTGTGTTCAAAAAATGGCATATTCTGCATTCCTCAAGTCCCTTGGATATTTTACAGATAAGTACCAGGCTAGGCCTAACCATATGCACCGAGCTTAATTATGAACTTCTTGGGGGGTGTGGGGAATGGTGTCAATTATATTGGGAAATTTGAAGGCTTGTACAACGCAAAACCTGCACAGTTTTTCTTTTTTCCTTAGGCAAATGTTCACTTTTTCAGTTTGATTCTACTACCAGTCCACCTACAAGGTTTTGGAAAAAAGTCTACGCACTCTCCCCCAATGAAACATTCATATTGTTACTGCTGTGGACATGTAGCATTCTTATTGCAGCCCATATGAGATTCTAGTCTTCCCTTTTCTGGAGAGACTTGAAAGTAATCAATGTCAGCCTCCCAAGTGGACCAGGGAAGAAACACGACAAGATTAGTTAATTCTACACTTTATTTCAAGGATATATTAAGAGAATTTTGCAAGTCTGAAAGTGCAAATCTCCTATTGTCTCTTTTTACCCATTTATTAGTTACAGAAGATCCTTTCTAAGTTTTATTTTTCTCTGCCTGTACTCACTTGTAGGCTACTCCTTCTTTTATCTAATCATTCCCTCAGGGACATATCTCTCCCCCTCCCCAACAAACAAATGCATACACATTTCCCAAGATTGTTCTCACATTCCATTACAGTGAGGAAGTAATACTAGAAGTCATATGAATGGCTTGCTCAAGTAGATGGTATCTGTGCAAATGGTTAAGGACATTTCCTTTCAAGTGGTTCCTGCCACAAATCCTGCCTTATTCTACTAAATTGTGGCCTTACCCCCATCCCCCCTCATCATCACCACCAAATCTGATACTTCCAGATGGATGGAGGAGGACAGGTTCTGTTTGGGGCTTCACTCATAGGGGAAGATGGAAATTAGTTGGGATGCTTAAGTACATTAAATATTTACTGCCTTTCTCTGTTGCTCTCCAAGCTTCCCGCCATCCACACCTTAGCATAGTGCCCCCAACAATCTTGGTCCTCATTTTACCCACCTCGGAAAGATGGAAGGCTGAGTCAACCTTGAGCCTGATGAGATTCGAACTAACAAACTGCTGGCAGCCGGTGATCAGCAGAAGTAGCCTGCAGTACTGCACTCTAACCACTGCACCACCCTTGGTAGCCCTTTGTAATAGCATTTCATAGAGTTGTGAATACTTGGGGCCAGAATGGTAATTGAGCCCGTTCTGCTGGGAGAGTGAGTGTCTATTAAGCCCAGGTTTGGTTATGTAGGTATGATTATATTTGTTATCTTGGTGTGTGTGGAAAGAGGGAAAGAGAGAGCTGGGTGGCCTTACAAATCTCATGCATGTATACATATCAATACAAATCCATTAAAATCACCCCAAAGGAAGCAAACCATGAAACTTCCTGTTTAAAATCTGTTTATATGTGTTTTTCCAGACACAAGCCTGGGAAAAACACATATAAACAGAATTCACTTTCAATGTACTGTACTTTTTATTTACAGCATTATACACAAGAGATGACTGAAGCCAGTGCTTTACATTTTCTAGCCATTATTTAGCAGTGCTGGACATCCTAGAGCCCTTTGACATTTATGTCCTAAGAACATATCACCTTGTATGGACAGAATTGCATTACGTTTCCTAATTAGAATTCTTTTCACACTTCCTTCTGTTTTGGGTTTCACATAATTACTTTTTAATGGGTTTCTATTTTCACTCTGATAATTTCTGCTCGCAAATCTTCATGAATCTTCAGCCTTTTAGAGCTATACTGGATTCGAAAGATCCTGCATCCTCTCCTTCTATAGGTCCTGTCTTGGAATTTTCTTTTCCATTTTTTTTAAAGAGGCAAGCAGGCTTACTTCAGAAAGCAGCTCCTCAAAATCCTTGGGGATGGGATAGTGAAGATCTAAGCTATACTTAAGGGAACTTTGGCTCCTTGCATCTTAATTTGGAATAGTCTCTAAATTAGAGCTTCTTTTTATACACAACTTCTTTTGGTATCAGGAAGGGGACTCTAGAGCCTTCCAGATGTTGCAGCAGAAGCTTCATCAACAGAGTTTATTCTGAAGTCATAATCACTTTGGCTATTCACATCTGGTTGAAGGCCACCCAGTTCTCACCTTTGATGTAATTGTAGCACACTTTTGTTTTAGATTGCTTGCTATCCCATTTTTGTTCGGACCTTAACAAAGCCTTTTCTGCAATGGTGTACCCACTTTCAATGGTCCATGTGGAGCTAAACAGCCAGACATCTATTTACAAGCTTGCCTTGGTGAACTAATGTGATAAAGGAGACATGGTGACTCCACTTCTATTCTTCTCATGCTAACCCCTCAGGAACAGTCTTTTAATTATTTCTTCCCTGCTGAGTTCTGAGCTGGCAATTAGACAAGCGCTGGGAAGGAGCAGAGAGACAGCCTGAAGGAACTTTTGCAGGAGAGAACTGATTGTGAAAGAAATATGAAAATTTTCATCCCATCCCAAAGTCTTTCCTGTTGTTTGTTTCTGGTCCTGCGTCTTCACATGTTATTTCAGCAAATAGGGACCATGCTGTTGGGTAGACACGTCCTAGTTCAGCTACTAATGGCTAGTTGACATGCTACATTCCAACTATTATCTCTAACAAAGCCACTGAGGTCCATTCTTCCTAGGGCAAACAGAGCAAGGGTTGCCTTCAAAGTGGTTCAGAAGAAAATAAGTGTTTATGTTGCTAGTGTTTATTACACCTCAAGAGTTCTTATTTCTACCCTAGGCACTTTTCTTCCTTTGCAGATATAACAATGCTTCTGCCAGATCAGGATCACTGAGGAAAATGAAGGCTGGGAAAGGAAGGGACATTCAGTTTGCCTTCTTCTCAAGGGCTTGGCAGATAGACATGCTTCCAGATTTCCATCGCACAATTATGTTTTTTCAAACACAACTTTTAATGAGGAATCCAAATTACATGCTGTTTTATTTGCCACCCTCCTTTGCTTTCCCATTGCTTCTTTCATTGCAATGAAAAATATTCGGATGATAAAACAGTTTCATAATACCTTCAGATTTCTCCTGCTAGTAACTGTCCATCTGCAGAAACTTTGGAAGTCTTAATAATGAAGGGCAACCAGTTAGTGATTCCACCCCACCCCTCAACCCACTATAGCTAGAGAAATACTTTTTATATCCACCTGTATAATTAAAAGCCAGTCGCCCCCACTATTTTATTTGGGATATATTTTTCCACAATTAATAAATTAAGTGTTAGTATAGAGATGACTCAAAGAATGTTCACCAGCAAACAAGAATCAATAGCCACTTTGTTTGGCTAAAGCTTGCAGGTGAGACATCTGTGTAGTTGGCTATCTGGCAGCAAATTTTTAAATGAAACCCAAAGCTTAGATTAGATAGTTCATTAGAAGCACCTTTGCATTCACTTTGTTGCAATTCTGCATAGAGGCATGACTGGGGTTATGAAAAAAAGGCATGGCTGGAAGGACTTGAATACTACTTTTAAATGGAGTCCTCTGGCACAACTCCAGCCTGAACAAACTGCCTGCGTGGCTAAAGAAAATCATTCCACAGCTTAAATGAAGGGACAAAAAAAATAAATTACAAGATTTTACTTTGTTGTGGCTGTTCTGTTACTAATTCCACACTCGTAGCCTAAAAAGCCACTCTTGCGGAGGGTTTGGCCAGCTATTCTCTCTCAGTCCAATCTACATCACTGGACTGTCATTATGTGGCTAAAGTTAGAAGGACCATTTAGAAGTCTCAAGAGAAAATATGAGATGTGCGTTGGGTATTAAATAAATACTATTTATTGCAGATGTGAACTTTGGGGGGGCGAGGTGGAGACATTAAAAAAGAGGATCCTTGAGGTGCACTGAGCTTTCTCATGTGGTCATAGCCTTACTAATGAAACCAAGTAAAAATACTTTAGCTATTTGGGAGGTTTCAGCTCACAGACATTTGAGACTTACAAGTATCTCCATCTTTTCATTAAATGAAAAGTGCTAGAACTAATAAAGTGAATTTGTTTTGAGGGAGATAATTATTTATTACATAGTAATTATAAATTATTACTATTTATGTTTCTCAACTGTATAAACAAATGTGCAATTTAATTTATAGCCTGACTCCATCAATTATGTAGCTTTGTAACTTCCTTAACAGAATTCACACCGATACAAGATACTAATTTTAAAAAAAAAAGTTACCTACAATAGGAAAGATGTCTGCTGGACAAATGCAAAGTCTGGGATTAATTTCATGTCCCATTTAAATGTATAACTAAAATTCTCAAGTTGAGTGCCTTATAACTAAAGACATCAAAATAAAGACATACTTAAGACATACTGGTACTTAAGACATCAAAATAAATTATCCTGAGCTCATTTTATAATGTATTTTACCCACTACATCAAGGGAATTCCAACAAACATTATGTTTCATCAGCCTCTTAATTCTTGGACAGTTACGTTTTATTTCATATGCTAGAAATTAGTATGGGTTGAGACTCCACTTGCTCAACATTTATGGCAGTTAGCTCTAGTCTAGAATTGACAATCTGGATTCAACCTACACTTATTCATGGGCAGATTTTTGTTATGTAGCAACGCATACTTGATTTGTACAGAGTATGTGTCATTTCTGCAACTGAGTTGGTCTGCACCACAGGGGAACTTGATATGTTACAAGATATGTGAAATGCATCTTTAAGTGAATGGCCCAAGAATTGTACTTGGCAGCCTTTGTGACATCAATTGAATGATGTCCCTAGGCTACCGCTAAAAATGCAGCCCACTTCTTTGTTACCTTTTAGATAATCTCCCTTCTTTAGATTCTCTGGACTCCAGAGTTTTTGTCCAGCATATATCACATTCCTCAAATTGGAAACATCTTACTAAATAGTCATTTGGGATATAGTTTTATGTAATGATAAGTTCTTCTACAGCTATTTTTGTTTTCACTTTGTGAAAATTACAAGCAACTGTTGCCATTTGCAAGCAGTTAGTTAATTTTTATTATCGCTTTCTTCTTCCGTATCTGCGACAGATTGAAAATATACTCTCATGCCATAAAATATGGATTTGAAAACTCACTTAGCAGACAATTTTAGACACCTACCATTCTGAGGGTTTCTTAATGTCCAGCTTCAATTTTATTATACTGTTGGGAAGGGAAAAGAAGGATTTTGACTCGCAGCAAGCATACAACTGCAGAATTGTTCAATCTACCAGAGTCATTGGTGGCTTCAGATGAGGAGTTAGTCTGAGATAATAAAATAGCAATGAATTATATGAATAAAAAGGACATGAGACTTATCTGGTACAGATAATTGGTAGTGTCTAGTTATCAGAATCCTGTTCGATCGGAGTGTTATATAGACCCAATAATTAAAATAAATAAACAAATCACATTTAAAAAAAAATATTTTCAAAAATACAAAATACACAAAAACAAAACAGACATAAACTGCATTTACACAATACATTGGAACTTCATGTTCCTTCTTATAGCAGTTTCAAATCGGTACAATTCTCCTTTGTAATATATTTCGTTTGAGTTTCACCATTTTTAACCCTCTTATTTTACTTATCTATCTGATATATTGGGTGCTTACCTCTAATAAGTTTAAACTCTCTTGAGTGCATACCAGTATATGCATGGTAGTCCTCCTTAAAGTCTACTTTTGGCCTTTATTGGCTTCTTTCATTGACCTTGTTTCTTTCCTCCAACCACTTATACCATTTTCCCCATGTCTGATAATATTCTGTCTCTTCTTTTCCCTGAATTTCTTTTGTTAATTTGTCCTTTCTTATTATTTCGTCTTCGCTTGGTATCAATTTATTTTTCCATTTCTGAGCGAAGACAATCCTCGCCGCTGTAATTATGTGTAGAATTAAATACTGGATTTCTTTTTTATATTTGGTTGTCTTTATTCCTAATAAAAACAATTCTGGTTTCCAATCAATTTTGACTCCTGTTAATGATTCTAACCAATTTTTAATCTTTTTCCAATACTTTTTGGCTCCCTCACACATCCACCATATGCGATAATAAGTTCCCCGTGCTATTTCACTTTTCCAACATTTTGGTGATATACTTGCTGAGATTTTTGCTAACTTTGCTGGTAGTAGGTGCCATCTGTAAAACATTTTGTACTGGTTTTCCTTGTATGCAACCAATAGTGTACTATTGGGAAGGGAAAAGAGAAGGATTTTGACTCACATGCAGCAAGCATACAACTGCAGAATTTTTCAATCCACCAGAGTCACTGGTTGTTTCAGATGAGAAGTTAGTCTGAGATGATAAAATAGCAATAAATTATATGAATAAAAAGGACATGAGACTTATCTGGTACAGATAATTGGTAGTGTCTAGTTATCAGAATCCTGTTCGATCGGAGTGTCATATAGACCCAATAATTAAAATAAATAAACAAATCACATTTTTACAATGGAGGAACCTTGAATGATTTGTACAGAGTATGTTACACAGTTACAACCATTAGAGAGCCAGTTTGGTCTAGTATTTAAGGCATCAGACTTGAAAGCCATGCATTCTAGTCCCATCTTAGCCACAAAAGCAGCTGGGTGACTTGGGGCCAGTTGCTCTCAGCCCAACACACCTCACAGGCAATGTTCCCTCTAATTTTTTTTCAATGTGAGCAGAAAAGTATAGTGTTTGAGCGGCACATTTTTATGCCTGAGCAGCACCTGAATTTTTTTCACAGATGTCACCTAAGACAACAACGAAATCAGTATTATTTGAAACTCAAAGTTATGTTTCTTCAAGGTACCCGCTTAATTCAAAGTGTTATATAATATCACTTAACAACGCTCCTGCTTAGCAACCAAAATGTTGGCTCAGAAACTCTGGCATTTGAAGCACGCAAGTCTTAAAGCTGTCAAGTTACAAGATCCTTGCACCCCTAATCCTTTAGGGAAAAAACCCCAAGGGTCTTCAAACCTGACAGCTTTAAGACTTGTGGACTTCAACTCCCAGAATTCCTCCTCCAGTCATGTTGGCTCAGAAACTCTGGCATTTGAAGTGTGCAAGTCTCAAAGGTGTCAAGTTACAAGACCTTTGCACCCCTAACCCTTTAGAAAAAAAAACACAGAGATCTTCAAACCTGATAGCTTTAAGACTTGTGGACTTCAACTCCCAGAATTCCTCCACCAGTCATGTTGCAGCGACGTCATCTGCGTGAATCTGCTCCATCTTTGGTTTCTTCATCGTGGGCAGGGCTGCTGCTGAAGATGCCGATGAGCTGCCACCAGAATAACTGCTGCTACCTCCTCCTCCTCCTCCAACAGCACCACCACATTTGCACCTGAGCTCAGCACCGCATTACCCCTGCCCCCTCCTCCTCCTCCATGCTTTTGAGGAGCCATGAGGCTTTTTTTCCCCTGCTCCCCCCCCACCTTCCTACTGGCTCCCGCAGCCTCATGGCTCCTCAAAAGCACGGCGGAGGAGGAGGGGGCAGGGGTAACACGGCGCTGAGCTCAGGTGCTCCGAGCGGAGGGGAGGCGGCGCTGCCACGCGCGGGGATGCCGGCTGGAGCTTTGCTGGCTTCAAGTCAGCCACAGCGCCGGGCGCCAAATCCAGCAGTGCTGTTAGAGGAGGAGGAGGAGGTGGCAGCAGTTATTCCGGTGGCGGCGGGGGCTTTGGGGCTTCACAACTACCCTCAGTCGCCCCGTGCTCATCAAAGCAAGTCCGGGGAAGTCCTTTGTGGGCAGCCGGTTCTAGCTGCCTGCAAAGGACCTCCCAAGCTTCTGGAGCCTGTGGCAATAGAAATCACTGCACGGCAGTTGAAAACTGCTGTGTGGTGTTTTCTTGCCACGTGCGCGCCCGCGCAACGGCGCACCTTAGAGGGAACATTGCTCACAGGGTTATTATTGTGGGTACAATCAGAGGAGAAAAGGTATGTTGGATATGTTCACTGCTGAGTTATTTGTATAGGTGAGACACAAATAAATAAATAAATCAAATTTAACATGAATAAGACAAACATGCTAGCTATTGTTGGAAGAAATATCCATCTGGTTCAGTTCCAAGCTGGGAGAAAGACACTGGAAACATGGAGGCTGCTGGGAACGATGGTTTAATGATGAACAGGACCACCAGTAATCTTGGGTTCTGGGCAGCTGACCACATGGAGTTGAGAGAGGGGGGTTCATACCTTCCCTTGGGCTTTGGACTTGAGATTCCTGTTCCTGTGCAAGAACATGTATTCTATTGCTGTTGTCAGCCTCCCATGGAGCCATGTAGGGGCTATGTAAGGGTCATAGCTGGCTCTATAGGCAAAGTATAAATCCTAGGTGTTTGTCTGAGCTACGTTGGGGGAAGTTTTGAATTGCCCTGGGGGATGTGGTGTCTGAAATACCCTTAGGAGATTGTACAATGTAGTGAGCTCTGTGTCATCTGCTAAATGGTACTGAGTTAATCCTATTATGTTCTGAAGGATAATCCCATCATCCTGGAGCTGAAGGTCTTTTGTTTTGTAGATAGGCTGCCCCAGTCTTTCTTAATGGGCACAAAATATCTGCTGGGGGAGGGGGCTATTAAGAGTGAGTCTGCTTCCTGCCTGTAAAAAAACATGTTTCTCTATTTCTCATTTAGAGAAATATAATATTCTGCCTATTTTAATATTCTCAAAAATATGTCATTCTTCTAGGACTGGGTGGTGGCTTCCCACACTATAAATGGCTGGAGTGAGAGGCAGACTAGCACAAGACACTTGAGGCAGAGCAGAAGACGTGTGGACTCCTTCTTCAATGGCTCTTGGGAAGCGGGCAAGAAATCTGGTCTTGCCAATTTGTTAAGATAGACATGTGTTGTGACCCAGCAGGATCCATTGCAGCTGCTGAGCAATTCAGATAGCGACGAACCCTGTGGGTCGGCTGTGGAGGAGATGGAGGACCCTGGGCAGGGTTCAGACTCAGAGCAGGGACCAGAGAGGCTGGTTGGCCACCAGGAGGCACCTGAGGCATGGAGCAGTGGGGACGATCAAAGGGAGTTTGCCTCTGATGCAAGATTAAGAAGGGCGGAGAAACGAAGGCAACAGCTGCTCCGGAGACAAGCTCCTAAGAGATAATCAAGCTCAGGTGGTTGTGGCGTGGCCCCTCCCAAGAGCATATATAAGAAGGGACTTTCGGAGGAGGCTTTTTGCAGGACACAACCGTTCATTGTAATCTGGAGAACTCTTTGTCTGATCTGCCTTGTGTTTCCATTTGTATCGAGCTGGAGAAGCTCTTGTCTGTAACTGTTGGAGTCTGGGTTGCTGCCAACATCTTGTCTGTGAGTCGTGTTTGGGCTTTCAGCCAACAAGATTACAGGACTGTCAATAAAGTGTGGCAAACAGCTAAGCCTGTGTCTGCGTTCATTACCAGACGGAGGGGGGGTCAGAACAGACATGATATAGTGGAACTGTAAAACTCCAAAGGGTAAAGACCAGTGGTGGGATTCACTTACCTTCCCTACCAGTTTGTAAATGTGAGCGCATGCGCTGCTTCTGCACATGCACATTGCCTTCTGTGCATGCACAGTGCTCATGCATTATGTCAGGGGGGGTGGAGCCTCCTGCAGCCGCTGCTACTGCTTTGCCTGAGCCAGAGAGGACCGGCTAAATACCACCTCTGGTAAAGACCCCAATGAACCAATGATTTAACTCATACATAAGTCTATATACTGTATACATAAGTTTGAAAACCTAGGGCTTCAGTTTCAAGGGGGAAAAACTCCCACTTTATTTGTTACTCAAAGTGTGTATATCTCCTTCCAGCCAGCAGCTTTGTTGAAGTGATACCTTAATTTTCTGGTACTCAGACCACTCTCATTCTTCTCCCAGCTTACTACTAGTGATGGTAGCTGAGAGAACTGGGTATTTTCATGAAAGGAAAATAGCAAGCTAATTTTTATCTCTGCATTCACCCAAGGATATCCACATGCAGAAAGCAGAATATTTGGTTGGTTGGTGAAATTGCTCCATTCACCAATGTGACCCTGGGTGACTAACATCAGGTTCAAAAAGAAAAAAGAAAACATAGTGTGTCTGAGGTCAATCTCATTCACTGATACCCTTAGAAATGGGCTCATCTAGCTAGAAGGCAAATACAAGCCTTGAACACCTTACAAAAAGCTGACAGGACTGAGGCCGTCCTAATTTTTGGCAGGGGAATGTTATTTTGCTCCACACAGTAGGTGCCGTGAGAAGGCATATGAACTGTCTGATCAGATTCATAGTTTAATAAGACAGTATTTCAAATACTGTCTTATTAAACAAAGAAGTACAAATGAATGGTCCAAGTTACCTTTTTGTACCTCCTCAAAAAGATCTCTCTGCCAAACCACTTGGTTTTACTTTGCCTGGATGGATGAAACTGAACAGAATTAGCTGTGGCACTGGAAGACGTCCCTGTGCTGTGTATCAGTGGGGCCAGAAAAATTCCCCTTGTCGTGATGTGATACTGATACACATATTACTAAACATATTATGCAAGAGTGCCCAAAACATGCATTATCTGGTTCTTTAGAAGATCTGCATGAAGCAACACCAGAGCCAATCGCCTGGATAGCTGAATTGAACATCCAGCCATGAGGCCTTTGCTGTACCCCATAGATCAGGAGTGTCCAAACTTGGGAACTTTAAGACTTGTGGACTTCAACTCCCAGAATTCCCCAGCCAGCCATGCTGGCTGGGGAATTCTGGGAGTTGAAGTCCACAAGTCTTAAAGTTCCCAAGTTTGGACACCCCTGCCATAGATGTTAGTATATAATTATGTGGGTTGTGTGTTTATGTTTCCTTCTCTTTGTCAGGCAGTGCCCAGGCTAAGAAAGCCCGACGTATAGACAGCTTGTACTTACAAATGGCCTGCCTATTACTAAAAATGGCGGACGGGGCTTTTTTCTCCTCAAGCCGCTGAACCCCTGAAGCCATGCAATGTTTTCATAAATCACTGAAATCAGCATTTTTAATATACAGCCATTTTCCATTTTCAGTTTTCAAATGAGCCACTTTGGTGTAGTGATTAAGGCATCAGGCTAGAAACCAGAGACTCTAGTCCCACCTTAGGCACAAAGCCAGGTTATCTTGTGCCAATCCAGTGGTGGGATTCATTATTTTTTTTACTACCGATTCCATGGGCAGGGCTCGATGTACGTGGTGTGGTTTGGTGGGCGTGGCTTGTTGGGGAAGGATACTGTAAAATCTCCATTCCTTCCCCAGTCCAGGGCAAGGATACTGCAAAATCCTCATTTCCTCCCAATCAGCTGGGACTCGGGAGGCAGAGAATAGATGGGTGCGGGGCCAATCAGAGATGGTATTTATCAGTTCTCTGAACTACTCAAAATTTCTTCTACTGGTTCTCCAGAACTGGTCAGAACTTGCTGAATACCACCTCTGGGCCAGTCACCTTTCCTCAACTCTAGAAAGAAGGCATTGGCAATTGATTTCTTAAAACCTTACCAGGAAACTGCAGGGATTAGTCCAGGTAGTCAATTGCACACAATTGAATGGAAGAAAAAACGAATACCTAGAATGATTATAGATAAAGGAGGAAGGGGAATCAGAAACATGGCGTATGAAGAAATTAAAATGTCACACTCAGTGGAACAATCCTAATGAAGTGTTCTCCTGTTAACCTTCCCCCACCATTTAAAAAAGCCTGCTGTTTCTTTTCCTTGAGGAAAGCTGCCATAGCAACTTCAGGGAGAACTCTGGAGCACACTAGAAGAGAAATGGTTAAATTTTCTTTCTCCCGGTATTGAGTAGATTTAGGCATGGTTTTGACAAAATTAAGCCATCTGGTGTTTCACCATTTCTCCCCTGATTACTGTACCCTAATCTGAAGCATCCGTGACATAGTTTCCGTTTCACCTTTGTCTTGACATCTGTTTGTATGACTTTTCTGTTTAAAGTCAACTGAGGTCTCTTTCAAAAGTGTTCCAAATACAGGAAGCTAAATCTTGAGAAACTGCAAATAATCTTTGCCTGTAAGCTGTACCTGGCTGCTTATATGTGGGTGGGAACTCAGAAGGAACTTGAAAATCTATTAGTCTATTCTTTCTTTAAACCTTTCCAATTTATTCTACTAAGAGTTTGCAAACTACTACTATTTATGTGTGTGTGGTATGCTACAAGTGTAGCCAACCTTATTCAGGCACTTCCTTTATCAGAACTCGTATCTATCTATCTATCTATCTATCTATCTATCTATCTATCTATCTATCTATCTATCTATCTATCTATTTATCTATCTATCTATCTATCTAGGTATCTATCTACTTACCTATCATCTATCTATTCTATCTCTATCTACTATTTATCTATCTACCTATTTATCTACATATCATCTATATTCCATTTAAAATGATAATAGATGGATGGACAGATAGATGAATAGGTGAACAAAGAGAGAGGGGGGATAGAGTCATAGAGAGATATTTTTCAATGTCTTCATGTCCATTCAATGACACAAAAATGACTGAGTATAACAGAAGAGAAAAACAACTTACGTAACAAACTATTAAATTATATACAGTAGTTGTTTTTATTCCATCAGACACCCATATTACAAAACACCCAATATTTGCTTATTGTTAACATTACATTAAAACACTAGATTAATTTTGACTATCAAAATTATGTCATTCCATATTGACCTTTTCCACCTTTTTCCAACTTTTGCGGGAAGAAGAAGCAACAAGGGTTTTACCATTTTTTTCCTGCCACTTGGGCTAGAAGAGGAAACTTGACAGAATTCTTGTCAGGTTCACTCAGTTAAAAGTAAAAAAAAAAAGAGGACCCATTGTTGAAGCTGTCAAAAGAAAAATAAAGTAATGATGACATCTCACCATTCCACAATTGAAGCAAACAAATTAATTCATGGAAGGCAATGCAGTAGCTTAGGATGAAATGGCCATTGAAGGCAGAGACTAGGAATGAGGAGCAGGTCCTCCAAAGCACATATCAGCTAATTGGAATGGAGGTCTCTCTCAAGCAAACGTAGTGGACCAAATTGGTTAGGCTGGTCTGTGTGTGCCGTCAGAGTAGAAAACTGCAACTTTTGATGGGGAGCTAGAAAACTCACAAGTCACCTTGCAAGAAGGCTAGGTGGGCTGAGGATATTCTCAGACTCTGTCCCTCTGAAACTGTAGACAGACTATCTTTAGGCAAGAGCGAGCAGGTGCAACAATTTCCTGAAAGCAGAATTGCCTCAAGTCATTAGCATCTCTCCATGTAGTCACTGACTGTGAAAGGTGTAGAATGGCTTCACTGGACAGATTAGGTAATAGCCCATAAGGAAATGAGAAGTCAAACCACAGTTACCTTCAGAAGTCTTGCGTCCCCAAATAATGTATGCAAAATGTTAATATAAGAAGTCAAAATTCTTCCTGGTTGAGGTAACCTTTTATTTCAGGCGTTGCTTCCTGCCCAAACAGGCAGAGCAGCTATGAGAACAGACAATGGCAAAATAATATTCAGTCCCATGAGGAATAGTGGATATTGCAAAATATAGCGACATCAGATCATCAGTATAGTACAGCTACAAAATTTATAAAAATAAATCCCAGGTAATAGAAAAGAAAAAGCTATGGTAAAACAATGGCACTTCTAGTTTGAGACTAAGTGCTAAAGTTGAAAGGAAACAAAGTTAAAGGGAAATATGCATGTGTGGAATTCGGTGGAATATCAGCCAGATGTTGGCAATATGCAGGCCTTCAGATGGACTACTGGAAGCCCCACCCAGCTGGGCCATGTAGATAATGCTATTTCTATGAATAAATATGGAAAACAAGACATTTGTGGCCCCTCAGTCTCATGTTCTTTGGATCTGGTTATCTAGGTAGACTGTCAAAATGGTTGGTTAAGTAGGTGAAATATCTATTTCAATCTGATTTTAGACCAAATTTAGGAATATAACTTAGTCAATCATGTTGGACTTTTTTGTTTTTGTGGGAAGAAATTATGGCAGTATTTATTTGTTGATTCTCCTAGATTTCTCAGGAACTATTGGTATCCCTAACAAGAGATTCTTCTAAATTATCACTCCAGCTTGAAGCAGGTTGCTTTTGTGAGAGGAACAATTCCTGCTCAATAGCACTGGAGCTGCCATTTTGATTCTGAGACATTTTCCTGTGGATTTGCAATTCATGTCAAAATCTAAACAAAAGCAATGGGAAGGACTGGTGAGAAGACATTTGATGGTCATCAGTGTGGCCCATCCTGTTTCAGTTTATCAATAAATCTAAGCTAGCTGGCAATATTTCCTCACATTTATAGATGTTAAATAAAACTCCTTCTTGACTAGATTCTAGATTAATCTTGATATAAGTATATACCTAAATATATGAGCACACATCTTTAAATGCAAAATGATATGTTTGCTGTTTTAGCAGGAAATGTCTCCTGATCTCCAAAGGTGGATTGTTTTATGACCATTCAGATACTGTTAGATGTCAAGTCTCTTTCTCCTTCTGTTTTTCCTTCTCCTTCTTTTTACTTGAGGGGTATGGGGGATGGGGGATGGGTAGAGTTAACATTGTTTTTCTGGCTTATGGTCCCATCTGTACATCCTTCTACTGCAACATGTAGATGCCCCATTAACAAAAACATGTCCTTCAAGAACAGGTCCTCATGATGTCAGTTTATCCTCAGCTTATCTTGGAATCAGCTTATGTTTCTCCTTAGATGTTCCAATGTTAAAGTGATGGTCTGGTGACGTAAGTCTTGCAATACCAGTGATATTTGCAACGTTTTATTCATTGTGGTCAATAATTGAGACAGAGGCCGTGACTCTGTTCTTCTCTCGTTGGCATTTTATGCTGCAGCAGGCACCTTTGGTCTCTTGAAACCGTTTTTCAAAACCATCTTGGTCTTAGCCATTGGAATTTGGTTATTTCAAATCCCCCTCTCCCCCTTACCAAAGATCTAACTTCCTCCACTTCCGCCATCCTTGCCAGGCCAGCAACACATATCAAAGGTATCAAGGCTGAGCAGGTCGACAAGAGGGCAGGTTGCAGTGGTGGGTGTCGGATCCTGTTGCAACCGTACGGTGCAATGGGGGCCCAACGTCCACCACATCAACGTGCGCAGCACGCGCATGTGTCCTTACCTCCTGCGACGCTCCACAACACCTCCGTGACACTCCAGCTGTTTGGTGGAGCATCACACAGGCGCCGTACACTCTGCACGCATGCGCAGAAGCGCCAAAGAGCTCAAATATCGGTAAGGAGCATGGGCAGGCAGGCGAGTGAGCCCTCTGGAGCGCCGTACTGGAATGGTAAATTTATAATAATAATAATAATAAATAATACTGGAACAGTACCCAGTGTTCCCAGGAGGCACCCGTACACCTGTACTGGGGCATACTGGTCGTAACCACCACTGGCAGGTTGACCACTAACTCCATGCTATCAGACCAAGGCAGTAAATGAAACTGTTTGAAGCTGCCACAGCACTGGAGAAAGTGACTTATGGCCATTCCCTGCATTTACGACCATCGTGGCATCCTAACAGTCATATGGTCAAAATTCAGGCACTGGGCAACAAGCCATGTATTTATGACATTTGCAGCATCTCAGGGTTATGTGTTCACCATTTGCACCACCTTCCCAGCCAGCTTTCGACAAGCAAATTCAATGAAGGAAACCAGATTTGCTTAATGACTACGTGGTTCAATTAAGTGTAGTGATTCACTTAACAATCTTGGGGGAAAATGTAACAACCGTCTTGCTTAGCCATGAAAATTCTGATCCCAATTGTGAACGTAAGTCAAAAACTACTTGCATCATCCTGCTTCTCTTACTGCTACAGCCAGTGTTAGCAGCTAAACCTGCGGCACCAGGCACCACGGAGCAATTCGTGCTGCAAAGCCTCTGTTTATCATGAGTTTATTGACCTGATAAGGGGAGAACTGAATTCCTGCAGCCAGGGACTCTGATAAGCAGCTGGCTGGAACCAACTGGAAAGTATATGGAAGGACAGAACATCTTGTTTCATTGTTGACTGAGGAATTTGGGGAATTGAAGTTTAGGCATCTTAAAGTTGCCATGTTCCAGAAACACCATTCTAAACTCCATGCAATGTCTGTCAGGAATTTGGGGCAGGGGTGAAATGCTACTGTTGGGACCAGTTCACAAGAACCGGTAGTAAAAATGCTACAGGTTTGCTCAAACCCGTATCTCTGACGATCAGCTGTGATGCACAATTTATATTAGCTAGAATCGTAGGATTTCCTGCTTTCTAGCTAATCTAAATCGCGTGGCACAGCGGATCCCCCCTGCTCGCTGTTCTACTCACCTTTGGAGGCGCGCTCGGCAGCAGTCATCCAGTCCCGTTTTTTACTCTCTGCACATGCGCAGAAGGTCCTGCACATGTGTGGAGGTGGCACGTGTGATCACATTTGTGAACTGGTAGGGAAGGTAAATTGTTTTCACCCCTGATTTGGGGCCAATTTTAAGCATGGGTTTAGAATTTTTTCTGAAGCATGCTACACTCGTGTTTAATGATAGTTCCCCTCAAATGGTAAGGATAGCTTCCCTTCCTGCCCTTGTTACTGAGGCAAAGTAGGAGAAAACCACAATTTATGCCAGCTAGTTTTTTTCTTCTGATTCAAGGATGGAAAAACTACACGTCAATGTAATCATGAAAAAGAGGCTTATGTATGATGATATTGACACTCCAATACCCCTCAAATAGGGAAGCAAAGAAGGGGTTAACATTTTAATCTAACTCCACTGAATTATTTGGTGATTTCCCCCCCCCCTTCATAGACATTCATTTATATGTTACACATTAGAGGTGTTCAGATTCCTGAGGATACCCAGGAATTCTCTTTCTTTTCCCCCGCAGTCATCAGAGTAGTAATATTTTTCCCCAGGCTTCTGCAGCCAGAGAGGCAGCTAAAGCAGCTACACAGTCCTGGAAAAATACACAGCTTTTGATTTGGGAAAAGGAAGTGCTCCTGGGTGATTTGAAGCATTCCCTTCAAAGGAATAGCAGACTCTTGTTTCTCCAGTATTATATTAAACATTGTGGCATTTGCTTGAAAATTTGGATTACACTATTGTTATTTATAATATATGGAAATTGATACTTTTAGTTCTTTCTCCTATCCAATTTAATTTAAAAAGTTACTTCTGAATGTGCCTGTGTGTGTGAAAACCTTGGGTGCCAGAGAGCTTTAGACTTAGCAAGTTTGACACAAGGTTTGATCCATGCTCCACATGCGTCCATGGTCCAGTTGCTTACCCCTGCACTAGATCAGGATATTGGGTGTGCTCAATTTAAAATCAACTCTGTTTGCAGGTCTTTATCACTATAATGTATTGTCCAGTTTTTAAAATTGTATCAGTTCATATCTAAAGCTGAAAGTTGCAAGAAATAAAGATGTCGAGAGAACCAGAAAAATAAGATATTGCCTGGATCTTGAATGTAACAAACGTTTCATTATCAATCTCTGAAGGGCACGAAAGTTTGTATCTGAAGAAAGAAAACATTTAGAAAATTGGCAGAGTAAAATAGAATCAATCGTGCCTCCTAAGCAGCTCTGGGACATTAAGAACATGCAATTAAATGCATTCGTGACCAGGAAATTGAGTGTTTCATTTGACTGATCAGAGGCTGCTCACTGAAGGAGATCAAGTTTACCTTTCAGCAAAGCTTGGAATGTGAGTGCTATTCCCCCTTCCATGAGAATAAGTCCCTTTGAACTACATAAGGTTTCACATTGAGTAAATGTATCTGGCATGATACTGCATATCTGTTTAGCAGAACGGTAGATTTCAGAAAAACCATAGCAGTCAATACTACATAGTGTATTTTAAATGCAGAACTGGTATAAAAATTTCCTGCAAAAGCAAATGATGTCCACAGTATTTCAAAATTGCTTTTTACTATAGAAAAAAAAGGAGACAGAGGTAGACTTGTAGATCCTTCTTTGTGACACAATGTAATCATTGGATGATGTTTGCCACTGTTTCAGCCACATTGGAAACCTCAGATGTCTAAAAGGAAGGGAAGAATAGACTCTAGCTGAAATAAGCTTAATATATGCATATGTACCGTAGATACATATAGAATGTTAGATACAGTGAAAAATCACAGGTGTTCATAAGTAAGCTTGCAATTCTTGTTTAGTATTATTTGTCATACTATCTGAAGAGTAAAGTGAATAAATAAGGTCTATTTGGTCTTTTAACTCTTTTGTCTAGAACCGTGTTTCTTAAAATGTGATCCTATAGGGCAGGGGTGTCCAAACTTGGGAACTTTAAGACTTGTGGACTTAAAGGCTGGCTAGGGAATTCTGGGAGTTGAAGTCCACAAGTCTTAAAGTTCCCAAGTTTGGACACCCCTGCTATAGGGCCTAACCTAAGGGTTCCCCAAGATCCCCCTGGGGATTCCCAAAATGAAAATTCTTTGCTAGCCTAGTTTGGAAAACAATTCATTAAAATCCCATCAAACAATTATGAGAAGTGGTAGCCTCAGCAAACATATTAATTTTTAATACAGTAAATATAAATGAATATACGGTAATTTATACAAACAAAGCTCTTTTGCAGTCATCCATATTTTTTTTAAGTGGCAAGAGTTTCTGAGAGAAAGTTTAAGAAAAATGGATCTGTGACAAAGTGGAAGCTTTGCTTAAAGTTTCTAATTATGGTTCTAGTGACTTTAAAGTTCTACAGGGTCAGCAGTAAATAAAATATATTGAAAAAATTAAAGCAGGGGCATAGCATTAAAGAAGCTCAACTTCTTCAAAACTTTCCAGGATCTTTCCAGGATCCAGATTAAACTTGTTAGATAATTTTGACTGATCCAATACTGAATATATAGTGTAGCTGTGTTTAAATCAGGCGTAGGACCTCATACTGCTGCCAACCCAGACTGCAACTATTAGTACAGTTTTGTGCCACACAACTTGTTGTTGAAGCCCTAAACTGGGCTTCAGAGAATCTCCCTCCCAACTCCCCACAAACAGCCCAGGTTATTTTGTATTATCACCTTTTCTAGAGTCCACCAATCAAGTTTCCCCCACCGCCCAGGTTTAAGTGGGGAAATATTAACATGCAAGAGGCTGCCATTTCCCCTATGGCTTGATAAATACACCTTGTTCTCATGGGCATGTTTGCGGGTTCCTCAATGGTTTCATTGTCCTGTGATTAAATTACACTAAGAAACCTTTCCAACTATCTTTTTCCAAGTCAATGAGCAGGGTATACAGAACTCATTCAGTTTTAATATGGTTAGAAGCCAGGGCAACCATAGAAAGGAGATAAAAGTTTTTCACTGTATGCCTCTGCAGCTTATTCCAGTCTCTTTCAAAGTTCTTCGTCCAGTCTTTTTCAAGCACTGTTAAGCAATTCATAGTTATCCTGCACTGACTAGAGCAGAAGTTGGACATGTAATTAGATTTGATTAACAGATACCAAATAATACTGCTTCTCTAAATCAAATTAGGTTTCATGAAACAAAAAAAGCCAGCATTGTAACTAGCTTTTAAAAAGAGGTTCAAATGATGTTAACTAGTCTCCCAAATGCAGGTTAGTAACCTTTTTGTAGCCACTTCTTTTTCAAACGTTGTAACAGCTCCCTGACATGTTTACAACAGTATACAATGCAAACAATGCAATGCATTGCAAGCTACACCTCCAGTTTTTTTATTACTATCATCCCTGCCTTAGCTTATATAGTATACTATATTCATAATGATAAACCCTGATTTCCTTGTTGTAGCTATTTCATCTTATGATTCCATTGAATTTTGGTTTTTTTCCCAAGAAAAGAAAAATCCAGAAGTGGGTATATTTAAAATAGGGGTGTTAGAGCTGTGTGGCCTTTCAGGTGAGATTACAAAAAGTACATCGAAGCACATAGGAGCTCTTAAAGCAAAGGCATATTTTCCTAGGACCTGCAGACACCCTCTTTCAGTTGCAGGAACCCCCCCCCCCTCAAAATAGACCTTCTGGTCCCCAGCCTCAGAGATGCCACCAGATTCAGTCCATAGCCATTGAAATATCATAAATGAAGCAAACAAATCCTGTTGAGTGTATGGTCACTGACAAGATTATTAGGAATAGAACTTTAATGTTTCTTTTGAATCCGGTTACTCAGTTAGAGAAAGCTCTGCCCTAATTGTTAGCAGAATATTAAAGATGATTGTCAAAAACTAGAATGTAACAAGAATTAGGTCCATTGTTTTATTTGTAGTTTGATTTAAAATTATAGCATAATCACATAATGAAGTCAAACAGTGTACTCAGTACAAAAGGAATGCATACATCCCTCCCCCCCCACCCCAAGTTTTATTATGTAGGTACCTGACAATGCAATGGATGTATACAGACTTTGGGTAAATGACTAAATCAAAGACAAGTGTGCATTTAAAAAGCCATGATCACGCATACTAAGTGAACAAGACTGTCTACGGGTATGGTTCTGCCTACAAGACTTTCCATTATTTATTTCTGAAGAGCCAAACATATGGATAACATTTTAGTACCAGCTTTAATTCAAATTACTGTACAGAACATTTTGCATAGAAATAATTTGTGCAAATATATCAGTTTCAATCTTTAAAAGATACACACTTTAAGGATTAATATTTCAGGGTTTAAACATCGTGTATTTTCACTCAACATAAAATTATTTGCCCAAAGATGTTTCATTGAAAGGATCAAATAATCACTAATTGCACCAAAACTGACATTTAGAAATTACCCCCGGAAACTTTTAGAAGGAGACTACCATAAGAAAAACTATTCAAGTTTAATTATGTAAGTTGATTCCTTATTTCCTTATTACTTATTTTATATTAGCTATTAACAAATATTCTTACAATAGATTTTAAATATCTCATTCTGCTGATGCAATCAATGGAATAATTAGAAAATTCCAAAGTGAAATTTTGAATGGAATTACTTCTGCTGGATATCCTTGGATCTTATATTGAGAAGAAGAAAAAACCATTCGGCGCTAATTTTTTTCCATATTTTTACTGGTTTTATAAGCTTAGAGGATGAGCGTCATTTTCAAATTAAGCTTATTTTGTGTAGCTTTATCAACTCTTTCCTCTCTGAAGGCATGATCCATGGTTTGTCAAGTTGTATTTCTCTTACATTATGACTTCAAGGTGTGGAATATTGGAGTCCATAGGCAGCCTTGTGAACCAAATTATTTTTGAAGGAACAAGAGTCTTGGTCAATTTGGTAACTGTGATTTAACTGTTGCTTAAATTGTACTGGCTGGATACAAGTATTTTATGTTGTTGTTTTTTATAATTCTCAGAATACGAAGGTCTCACCATCTTAGATGAATTAGGAAACTTGGTAGGGAAGGATGTTGTTTTCCCAGACCAGATGCTTTAACAAAAGTACAGGAGAGAGACCGAGAGTATGAAGAGGCCAGTAGATAACTGAAGATTATTTCCATGTCCTTTGGTGGTGTTTGTGCTAAGTGACACAGAAGTCACAGCTGAATTATTGCCCGGAGCTTCAGTACTTGTTTTATTATCTCCTCCCTAAATAGGCAAAAGAAGAAGAAAAAATAAGATTGTAAGATCAATCAGTACATTTTGCATTCTGACTTCCAGGGCTCATAATGTATTGGTCTATGTTATTACATTAGTCTACACAGAGTGTAGTGTTCGTTTTCTTAAATTTCACCATGAAATACACATTCACATACAGCTTCACTGCCCTTTCTAAAAAGTAACTTTAAAGAGCATAATTGCATATTCAGAAATAAGTCCCAAGGTAAGCAAGTAAGGATTGCAATAATATACCATATTTTTCAGAGTAAAAGACACACCTTTTTCCTTCAAAAAAGAGGCTGAAAATCTGGGTGCGTCTTATACACTGAATACAGCACTTTTTGACTCCTGAAACCCCGCCCCTTCACCAAAATGGGTGTGCATAGCCTTTAGGAGGCTTATAGAGTGCTCCTGGGGGCTAGGGAGGGCAGAAATGAGTGAAAAATGGGCCCGTTTTCACAAAAAATGCTTGTTTTTGCCCCTCCCGAATACTCTACAAACCTCCTAAAGGCTATTCATGCCTTTTGGGGGAAATAAACCAGGCCCGTTTTCACAAAAAATGGGCCATTTTTGGGAGGTCTGCAGAGTGCAAAAACTTTTTTTTAAAATTTGCCTCTTCAAAAACTTGGTGCGTCTTATACTCTGGTACATCTAATACTCTAAAATACATTATATGTTAATAGTATGTAATATGCTAAGCAAACAATATAAAATGTTTATGTTGCGATATATCGGTGATGAGGCAAATAGTCAATAAGAAAAGAACTCCATGACAGCTAGAATGAGAATCCACAGTCCAGCTTTTTCTATATCCCCTACCAATAATGACACTGAGAACTTGGAAATAATATTCTGTCTGACATCAACGTACTAATCACTAATCCCCTCAATACTTCCTCATCTATAAAATCACAATTTCTCTGAAATGTATTTTTTCTTTTTTAACTTTGTCAGATTTTACTGAGACCAGGTCAAAAAGTTAGCAATCAGAAAAT
The DNA here is from genome assembly GCF_964273705.1 of Natrix helvetica. Classification (NCBI taxonomy): domain Eukaryota; kingdom Metazoa; phylum Chordata; class Lepidosauria; order Squamata; family Natricidae; genus Natrix; species Natrix helvetica. The sequence goes on from NC_138552.1 coordinate 185,206,875, forward strand.
GAAAATGCTATTAGAGGTAATCTTAGATAGAAGAATTGATAGTGTGTCGTTGCTCCAGTTGAGTTTACAAAGAAGTCTACCACTAGATTCAGACATAACATGCTTGTTTGATTTTGGCTTACATGATATGAAAAACCTTATTTCCAGCTTATTTAACATTTCTGATTAACCAATCACATTAACAATGCTGGATATTATTGATACTTTAGGAAAGTGGAAGATTTTAAAGGTGAGAAGTTTGAAACTGGGTAATTAAATAGCTACAAGACCAGGGATAAAATTGCACAAGAACTCAATTTATTTTTTTGTTCTGGTTGTTGCATGCCATAGCAGGCAGATGAAATATGTCTTAGGAATTTAAATTACTTGAAATGATTTTCATGGCACAGGTATTATTTCTTTTGTTTTGGTTACTATGTAGCCAATAAGACTTTTAGAAACCTGACAACATAAAATCTGGCTCAAAGAATGACATGAATGGGATAAGCACATACCACACTTTCAGATCTGCTATTCGATTGGAGCACATGCATTGTCTGTCTCCAGCCGTTTAGCACTAATGTTTATTTCAAGAATTTTTTAAAAAGTTGAATTAGAAAAGCAGGAGTATGCTGACTGCGCTAAAACACCCCTTTAAACCAAGCTGGATTGTGGCTCAACTTGCTTTGTGATCCCAAGTATAACAATTTATGGCTAAATTTGTAGCCTGAACCTAGTCAACTGTGGTTTATTCAATAAGCCATGGAACACAGGTTTGTGAAATTTGTGAATCAGGTCACAAAAATACTATTGTCTTCTGTACTACAACATCAATCTGATAGGTTGGTTTTATACCAGGTCTGAAACTAGAAGAATATAAATTCCAGTCATCCCTACTAGGCAGATGAGGGTAGGAAATCACCTCCACAGGAAAGCTAAAACTACTTTTATTGAGATTGGCTAAATAAGAGAAACTTGCGAGTGTAACTGTGGTATCTTCTCCATGTAGATCAGTGTACTAGAGACCCACTTCTGGTTATTATCTGGATATACTGGGCTTTACACCCTGTCAACAGATCATGCATATCTCAATCAAGGACGGCTTCCTTACTCACTACAGTTCCAGTCCAGCTTTAGGCATGAAGCAGCTGGATGACTTGGGTCAATCCCTTTCAATCATAGGAAGAAGGAAAGGACAATCGCCCCCCCCCCCTTCAAATATTTGCCATTAAAATTGTATGGACCTGTCCTGGCACTCACTAGGAATGAAGATTGTCTCAGTCTATGGGAGGATAGACCAAGTTGACGTGCATAAGCGCACCAGAGTACCTACTGTCCCTGTCCTACTGTCCCCATTTATATGTACTCATTTTATGTGTTTTATGGCTATGTTTTGCTTACTTACTTATTCATTTATTTGTGCCATTTTTTCATGTGCCCATGTCTATACTGATACTTGTTTCCTTGTACTTGTTGACAAAATAAATAAATAAAAAGTTATGTCATGCTAATGATCTCAGACTTCATGACCTGTAGGAAGAATATCGGGTACATCTGGCTGCTGAGAAAGTGTTGCAAAGCAAGGCAGGTTTGTTTTTTTTGACTAATTACTTCAATTAACAGTAATAGATGAAAAGTTGTCATATGGAGATTGCAAACCCACCATAATATTCCCCAAATAACATATGTTAATATATCAAGTCAATTTCACCCCATCCATTTCAAGTGGAGATATGTTTCAAAATTTATATCAATAAGCATTGACTGAGTCCAGTCAAGTTTAAGAGGCAGCATTCATATCTGCTCATATACTATCCACATTAAAATTTTAATTTCAGAAATCCTACACACAAGGATATTTTTCCTTAATAAATGGAATTCCAACTTGTGAAGTGCACTTAGAGGATTACCACCTAATTCTCTACTGTATATTCTGGTTGTTTAGGGTAAGTCCTTACGTTGCATTTCACGCTTACAGAGCAACACCACCATGTACAACTAACATATGTTTTAGCTAGCTGTGAAGTTGAAGTCAGGAGGCTGGGAAGATATACGGCACATAGAAAGCATTATATTCAAGGAAATCATTTTGTTACATACTACAAAGGAAATTCTCTGTTGTTAAGCTGTTTTTACTGCTAGACCCTTACAATAACAAATTCACTGCCACAAAAAGCTGCAAGATTATCTAACAACTAAAAAGGAAACCCTACAGATATATAATCAAACTTTTCATGCCCCTCCAATCCCTTCTCAAAATGTTTCTCCAAAGTCCCTTTTAAGTATTCATTTCTGCTAAATATTCATTCTGGTTTTAGTCTTTGCTATTCCTTTAGCAAACACTTTCTCTTGCCTTCAACTCTGTCTGCTAAGCTGATATAAGGTAACAAGACTGCAATGCAAGTCCTCATTTTTTTGAAACTGGCTACATAAAATATTAACCTGCTATAGCTTTTATTGTTCTAACATTGAGCCAAATGTTACATCTCATCCAGAAATTCCAATGGAAAAGGAGTCTATGGAAGTCCCGACTTGCGATTTTTTAAAATGCCAAGTCAGACAGGGCTTCCCAAATTTCTCCAAAGATTCACATAATAATGAAAGGCATGATAAAGCATATACTGTATATTTCTAGAAAGTTATTACTTGAAAGCTTATTTAATAAAAATAGGAGATTCTTCTGCTGTACTAAAATTCACAAGAGGAAGTTTCTGCTTCTATAGCAGTATCCAGCAGTAAGGAAAAAAATAGGGCTATGCAGAAGTCTGAATTCTAAAAGCAAAATAGGATTTGGAATGTATATATATATGTGTGTGTACATTCAGCACCACAAGCCAAAGGTGAATTTCTAAAAAGTGTTAGAGAGGACAGTCACAGAAGACACAGCTCCTCTTCCATAGATGCCTTACATATCCACACCCCTCCAAATTACATTTAGCCTTTCCGTCTGGATCTCCACACAACTTAAGTACAGTACACAAAATTATACACTGAGAATATAATGTAAAATCCACATAGAAATCGGACAGCGAAATAGTGAGGTCTCTCAGCAAATGCTCTTCAACGCAGCAAGAAAATCTAACATGGGGAGGAGAGAGCAACAAGCATAGCCTGCAGGTTTGGTTACATTCCAACTCAGTTACTCTAGCCACTATATATTGAGTTCAGCAACACTAGATGGTCTGTAGTTCTACTCTAGCAATAGCACCTAGACTTATATACTGCTTCACAGTGCTTTACAGACCTCTCTAAGCAGTTTACAGAGTCAGCGTATTGCCCCCAACAATCTATTTCCTCATTTTACCCATCTCCCAAGCAGCAGCTGCTAGTCTTTTAGGAAAAGGGAAATGACAGACTTGTTAGGTAAATGCATTTTCCTACTTCCAAGTTTCCACAGAACATAGCTTTCCTATCACACTGATGATAATTAACAATGGAGTCAGTTTAAAAAGCCACTCTAGACAGCTTTTGCAAAACTGTTAAAAACTGCGACAGGAGGTAGCTTTTCAGATACTTTATTCAGATTCAATTGCAGTTTAACCAACAGACAATTTTATTTTATCCAAAACTACACAAGAAGTCTAGTTTTATTCCCTCAATGGCGTAGCATATGGGTACTTGCCTTCACCAGCCAGAAGTGGTTGGGATTAAAATATTCAGGTGTGAATTCCTAATGATTTAACCTTAGTCCATAATTCAATGGGATTTTTATTTTTATTTATATAGAATTGCAAAAGGAAGTCTTACTAAAGGGGAAGGGGTGGTCAAGTTTTCTTCTTTAAAAAAAATGCAAAAGAATTTACTCTCCGTTAAAACAATAATAATGATCAGAAGTGGGGAAGAAAGCTCAACCCTTCCTGCGAAATTGGGAAAAGAAGGCAACAGGAGGGTGGCATTGCAAATCTGGAAAACTAAGTTAGAGAATGGAATTCCAGGATTCCTCCACACATCCCATTAAATCGTGCTTAAATTCAGTTTACTGAATGAAGCACAGCTGGCTAGGTTTACCCAACTGGCTACGCCCCAACCAACCATGCCACACTTAAAAAGATTCAGAGCGATCTGGAAACTTAAAAAAAAAAAAAACTCTGTCGGGATCATCTTCCTCCCCGCTGCCCGAGCGCGCCCCCCCCCCCGCTCAAAATTGCAACTTCGGGAATGCAACTTCGCGCGCGGCTGGAAAGCAAAACCCGGGTAGGAGCCCCTTAGGAGGACGGGGGCAACGGTTATAAGAATAAACGTCCTCTGATTCACTACCCCCCGCTCCTACACCTATTCCCGCGGGGGGGGGGGTGTCCCGCTGCTGAGGCATGGAGGGAAGCGAACCCGCGGCGGTCGTTCGCTCGGGGGCTAACCTGAGAGGGTGTAAGCAACGCCAGGAGAAAAAGCCCGAAGACGAGCCGCCAAGCCAGCGCCCTGCCCATGTCTGCTCGTGCCGGGAGCGCTGCTCGTCGCGCTCCGCAAGTGCTCCTCCTGAGGTGCAGCGGCGGAGAGGCGGCGGGCGGCTTTTATGCGCGCGCCAAGCGGCGGGGAGAGGGCAGGGGGCGGGTCCAGGGCCTCGTCGCCCCCGCCTCCTTTTTTCTTGTTCTCTTTTTGGGACGCCCCCCACCCCCATCCCCTCCTCCTCTGACTCCCTTTCGCAGTTCAGGAGCGCGCCTTTCCCTACTGGCCGAAGGAAATAAAAACACCAGCGTGGCTACCGGAGAAGACGAGGGAGGAAAGGAACGCTGGAGCTGGGATGCTCCTGGGTACTTTAATTTCAATACAAAAGCTGCCGGACTTCCCACTTTCTTACCGACTTGATTCTAGCAAGAGAAGGGGGAAGTGGGGTTCCCATTCTCCGGAATACTGCTTTTATAGTCATATCTCTCTCCTTCTTTCTCCTCCTCCTAGAAGGATAGTTATGTATAACTTGGAAAGATCTCTAGGTCATCCCAAGGGAGAAGCCTTGGTATATAAACTCTGATTAATTCAAACTCATCTAAACGATGAATTCAGACTCATCTAAATCTCGTCAGATTCGTAGGAGCAAAAGAGGAACATTCCTTTGTTGTAATGCAGAGATTAAATAAAAGAACGTAAAAAAACAGCATACCTTCGTGGTCCAGCAGTCACAGGATGAGAAAGACAGTGCATGCTGTACACAGCCTGGGCAGAAACCAAAAGGATGCTTCCTGGGGGATTTAAGGATGGGACGAGTGTACTGGCAGAAAAGATGGGGAAAACAGGGTGGCCAGATCTTGATAGACTCCACAGCAGGGGTGAAATTCAGCAGGTTCTGAAAGGTGCAGGAGAACCGGTAGCGTAAATTTTGAGTAGTTTGGAGAACTGGCAAATTCCACCCCTGGCTGGCCCCAAAAAGGGGTGAGAATGGAGATTTTGCAGTATCCTCCTCCTCCCATGCCCATCAAGCCACACCACGCCCACCAAGCCAGCCACGCCCACCAAGCCAGCCACGCCCACCAAGCCACGCCCACAGAACCGGTAGTAAAAAAAATTGAATTTCACCACTGATCTAAAGGATGAATTCAGACTCATCTAAATGATTAATTCAGATTCCTCTAAACTTCGATGAATTCAGATTACAATCAACTTTCCTGTTTTAGAAGACTAGTATTCCCCCTCCCCTTGAGTTCCTAGGATGCGAAAACAGAAGCAAAGAAAAAAGAACTGGCAGATGAGATCTCACAACCACTGAACTATATCTTTCAGAGATCCTGGAGCACCAGGGAACTGCCAAAGGACTGGAAAAGAGCTGATGTGGTTCCCATCTTCAAAAAAGGAAACAAAATAGATCCAGGAAACTACAGACCTATCAGCCTGACCTCAATACCAGGAAAGATTCTGGAAAAGATAATCAAGCTACGAATTAGCGAACACCTAGAAGTAAACAAAGTAATAGCCAAAAGCCAACATGGGTTTGTCAAAAACAGATCATGCCACACTAATCCTATTGCATTCTTTGACAAAGTGACAAAATTAGTGGACCAGAGGAATGCCGTTGACATAGTTTACTTGGACTTCAGTAAGGTATTTGATAAGGTAGACCATAACCTACTATTAGATAAAGTAGAAGAATGTGGGTTGGACAGCATCACCACCAGATGGATTCATAACTGGCTGACCAACCGCACTCAACCGCACTCAACGTGTAGTCCTCAATGGAACTGCATCTATATGGAGGGAAGTATGCAGTGGAGTACCCCAAGGCTCTGTTTTAGGCCCAGTACTCTTCAACATGTTTTAGGCCCAGTACTCTTCAACATCAATGATTTGGATGAGGGAATAAATAGGGAACTCATCAAATTTGCAGATGACACCAAGCTGGCAGGAATAGCCAACACTCCAGAAGATAGGCTTAAGATACAGAAGGATCTTGACAAACTTGAACATTGGGCACTATCTAATAAAATGAAATTCAATGGTGAAAAGAGTAAGATTCTACAATTAGGCAACAAAAACAAAATGCACAGGTACAGTATAGGTGGAACCTTCCTCAATAGTAGTAACTGTGAGAGGGATCTTGGAATCCTAGTGAACAACAATTTAAATATGAGCCAGCAATGTACAGCAGCTGCCAAAAAAGCCAACACAGTTCTAGGCTGCATCAACAGAGGGATAGAATCAAGATAACGTGAAGTGTTAATACCACTTTATAATGCCTTGGTAAGGCCACACTTGGAATACTGCATTCAGTTTTCGTCGCCACAATGTAGAAAAGATGTGGAGACTCTAGAAAGAGTGCAGAGAAGAGCAACAAAGATGATTAGGGGACTAGAGACTAAAACATAAGGAAGGGTTGCAGGAACTGGGTATGTCTAGTTCAGTGTTTCTCAAACTTGGCGACTTTAAGTCCTGTGGACTTCAACTCCCAGAATCCCCTAGCCAGCATAGCTGGCTGGGGAATTCTGGGAGTTGAAGTCCACAGGACTTAAAGTTGCCAAGTTTGAGAAACACTGGTCTAGTTTAATGAAAAGAAGGACTAGGGGAGACATGATAGCAGTCTTCCAATATCTCAGGGGTTTCCACAAAGAAGAGGGAGTCAAACTATTCTCCAAGGCAACTGAGGGTAGAACAAGAAGCAATGGGTGGAAACTAATCAAGGAGAGAAGCAACTTAGAACTGAGGAGAAATTTCCTGATAGTTAGAACAATTAATCAGTGGAATAGCTTGCCTCCAGAAGTTGTGAATGCCCCAACACTGGAAATCTTTAAGAAAATGTTGGATAACCATTTGTCTGGAACAGTATAAGGTTTCCTGCCTAGTCCCGGGGTTGGACTAGAAGACCTCCAAGGTCCCTTCCAACTCTGCTGTTGTGTTAAGTATGGTGGTATTTCTTTTGGGGGAAGCTAAATCACATCGAAAAAATAAGTAACTGGTTCCTCTCCATGGAAGCCTTACTCTGTGCAAGTCCTGGGACCTTTTCTTTGTGCAAATGCAGTTCTGAAAAGTCAGGTGTTACTGGTCATGTGCTGAGCACCACTCCTTAAAAGAGGTCATATAATAAGTTTTGGCATATTTTGAATTAGCAGTGGTGCAACTACTAATTGGCCTTTGGGCAGAAACTTGTTTCCTACCACCAAATGGCAGGAAACTGTGGTGGGATGAGTCTTTATTCTGGCTCATCGGGGGAGGATGTCCCTTTCTTCTTAATTCATAAATTAATTCTTCAACAGAGACAGCTTGCTAGGCAGGATCATAGTAGCAGGTGCTGAGGTTGTGGTTTTCCTTTTACAATATATTTCTTTTCCAAAACAAACTTGACGTTCATTTATCAGAAGGTGCAAAAAGAACAAGAAGCTGTTCTAGTCTAGACCTATTACTCACTAACAGAAGTGACAGTTGCCTAGAATGTGGAGGGAATTGATTGTGTTGTTCTTGAATCTATAGTAACCAAAGGAAGAGAAAGAAGAGTAGCATATAGATGTGAAAAGACCAAATGTTGTTGAACTCCAAGGACAGATAGGTAGGTGGGTTATGACAGCTTCAAGTCCTTAAGAAAAAAATGTCTAGGAAGAGTTGGACATATTTCAAGATTGGATGGGATGAAGCTGCAAACAATCCCTACAAGGAAAAAAAAAAAGAAATCTAAGAATGCCAGCTCTCCAAAATCGATTATGTACCATCATGTTGATGCCAACTTAGGCGCCACATAGATTTTCTCCTTAAAGAATCCAGTAATCTAAAATGCAGATCATGAGGAAGAATAACACGGGAGGGAGGGGGATGGAAGAAGAAGACGGTCTAACCGAAGAACACAAGGTACAGTTCAGAAATAGTAGGAACTGTATCAGAAAGGCTAAAATCAAGAATGTGTTGAGCCTTGCAAGAAATGCAAAAAAAAAAAAAAAAGAGCAAGATTTGGGGGGACATAGAATGTAAAGAAAAGTGAGTATAGGAGTCATTGTAAGGAGAAAGTAGTGAAGTAGTGAAGTAGTGATGGATACTGGTTGGAATAAAGAAGCTCCTAACTTATATTTTCAATTTGTTTTCTCTCAGAAGGAAATGTCATAACTGTAAAACTAGAACAGAAATAAACCAGAGCTTATGATAGACAAGGAGAGGATAAGAGACAATGCAGCTAATTCCAGAGCCTGATAAATTGTATCCCAAAGAGCCAGTTTGATCTAATGGTTAAGGCACCAGGCAAAGAAAGCGGGAGACCATGAGTTCAAATCCCACCCTAGGTATGAAAGTCAGCTGGGTGATTATGGGCCAGGCACTCTCTCTCTCAGCCCTGTTCTTGTAAGGAAAATAAATAAATAAATAAATCTTGGTAATGTTTGAAAACCTCTAGAGGACTGATGACATCTCAGAAAACTGGAAGAGAAGAATATCACTGTAAGTGTTATTGTTGTCTCACAAGGCTGTAAAAGCCATAAGAAACAACAGCCCTACAGCTCCAGGGGTGGAGAATGCAAACACGATTTTAAATATTATTTCCTTTTCTTTAAATGCAGATGATAAAGCAAGAGAATGAAGGGGGGAGATATTATATACCACATTTTGGCTTGATTTCATGCTTAAAATGCAATGAGTACTTTGTAAATGCCCCAAATGCTAAGTGTTCTTTTGGCAAAATAAAAACAAAAACCAGTCATCTTCTTCTATGTCCCTCTGAATATTGCTAAATCAGCACTCATGACTTTATGCATATTTATTCAGAAAATATTTAAAGACAGACTTGTGGCCCACTTCCAGCAGCCCCAGCCAGCATGAGGGATGTTAGGAGCTGGAGTTTAATAATATTTGGAAGACTCTAGTTTAAAGGGCTTTCTATCTTGTGCTGTACTGCAGCTTCGGAATCCGTTCTTGAGCAAGTTCACATCCAGTACTAAGCCATAATGTAATTAAATTAGTTTTGAGTTTGTGTGATAGGTGACTCCAGCCATTATGATTAGAAAAGCAAAGTGTATGTTTAATATATGGCTGCCTGTTTTATAAACAATAACCCTAGGCAATTCACACACAAAAACAAAAGCAGCAATAAAACAATTGTATCATCCAGATTTGAAGCAGCCCTCTCCACAAGTTTTCAGTTTATTTCAGGTGTGTGTCCAATCTTCTGGTTTGTCTGGGCCACATTGGATGAAGAGGAATTGTCTTGGGAAACATATAAATATATCCAATACAGATAAATATAAAAATCACATAACGATGTTAAAAGTTTATGATATTGTGGGGATGCATTTCTAGCTGTCTGGGTCTGTGGGTTGGACATGCCTGGTTTAGTTCAATGTTCTTGGAAGATGCTCAGAACTCGAGTAGGATTAAGACGAATAAGCACATGCTGGCCACCATTTTACATCCTGTTTATCCAAGGATTAAGGTTTATTTAAGGTGTCATGCTCTGTCTGGAAAGTCATTATTTGTGGATTTTGCAACATTATAAATCACAATAGGTGGTTGTTATAATAACCTACGACAAACAAGGGAAAAGCAAGCAACTCATACAGTTTGTGATATTAGCTACTGTTTCAACAATATTTATAATCACAATCCTAAACATTTTTATTCTAGAATAAGCACTCCATTCAATAGACTTTACTCCTAGGTAATTTGGTATAGGATCTTCTGAACTATTATAATTCACTAAGTGATGCAATTATGTTGTAAGATATGCAATCATATCATAAAAGTGAATCAATTGATTAAAATGCCAGCTTCTTGTCTAACTTGGGGACAACTTTTAGTTATGCTTGACTGATCTCCAAAAAATTAAGGGGAATGGGAACTGGTTAGCATTTGAAGACACCAGCACTGATAAATGCCAGAATTGTAGGCTAGATTGAGAAATAAAAGGGGGGAAATCTGAGAGAAAGCAATGGCAAATCACTTCTACATAAATGTCAATAAAATTATCTGAACAAATCCATGAATTCGCCGGGAGCTGAGTTTGACTTAGGAGACATTTTTACACTCCTGTTAATATGTCATTTTCAATTCCTGCATTACTGTATTGGATAAAACCCAATGGTTCCCTATATGAATGCACTGTTTAGGGCTGCTTCTTGCTAGACCACAGCAAAGAGAAAAATAACTCCACAAAAACCTATTTTTCCTCTGCCTTTTTAAAGTCTAACAATGCAATTCTATGTATATGTATTCTTATGTAAGTCACAGAGTGCAATGAGGCTTAGTATTAAGTTGGTGTTAGGTAAATATGTGCCTGGTCCCTTGAGTTCTAAAGACCCCTTCATTCTTATCCACTTCTAGAACAGACTTCCAGGGCTGTAAAAGACAGGCGGAACTCATCTCAAAAAATGAGAAGCTGGCATTTTAACTCTGACCTCTTATTCCTTTGCCTCTAATTCCAGTCTCGTGAATGATGGCAATGAGTACCTAAGTGAATGACCAGGCACACACAAAGGTCTTGATTATATTAAAGTTTTCAGCCATGAATCATTACCTTGCAAACTAATTCTGGAGGTAGACTCTACTAAATCCTTCGTCAGCTTCAGCTTCACCATAGAGAAGCTGGGTCATAATACACCACTATCTCTGTGGATGAGGATTTGCCAACCCCTGTTGTCCTTTTCCAGTTGTGAGGAATCAAGCTGAGAGTGTTGGAGGAGTCTGGGTCATTCCCCAGATTTATATTATCTCATTATTATCACTCGCTTGTTCATGTAGACTTTTCCATCAGAGAAAAAGACAACTTATTATCCACATAGAAGGCCTTGCTGAAAAACAATTATTTTCAAGAATTCAAAATAGGCAAGTAACACGGACAAAGCTTTTTTTTAAAAAAAGTTTTTATTAATGATAATAACAGTGCCTAAAAGGATTGTGGTGCTGTCTTTGGAGAAGTTCTGTTGCATCATACAAGCGGCATTAAGAATATGACAACTACTTTCCTCAGTCTGATCAATCAAATTAATTCTTATCTCCCACCCCCAGTTTTTCTTATTCAGCGAGACTTGAAAACATCCTTTCCCCCATCTAGTGCCTCCCGAATTTGCTGGGCAACAAATCTTGGAACTGGAATTGAGTTGCTGCTTAGCAGGTCTGGAGAGAGTAGATTTTCCACCCTATGGAATAAGGCGTGAAGATAGATGCTATCATCCTCACATTTTGGGTGCAGAAGATGCCCAGGGCCTTAAACTGAAGAGGAATCATAGAGCTGGAAGTAATCATAGACATCTTCTTATCCAGTCCCCTGCCCAGTGCAGAATCTACTACTCTGATAGATGACCCTCAAGCCTTCTGTGAAAGAGAATTTGCCACCTCATGAAGCAGCCTATTCCACTGACTAACAACCTGTTCAATCAGGAAGTTCTTTCTAATATCTAGTCTGCCCCCATTTCCTTGTAATTTTAGCCCATCGTTTTTAGTTCTTCCTTCTGAGGCAATGTAGAATAAATCCACTCCCTGTTCTAAATGACAACACCTCAGATTTTTGAAGATTGCTGCCATAGTGTTCTTTCCTGTAAACTAAACATATCCAGATCCTTTAACTGTTCTTCAGAGGCCTTGGTTTCCAAGCCTTTCACTACCTGTTCCAACATGTCAGTGTTTCTCTCTCCCCCCACCCCAAAGTGTGGTGAACGGACACAGTACTCCAGATGAAGCTGATTAGAACAAAATAGAACAATTACTTCCAATTATCTGGATTTCATACTCCTGTTAACACATTAACACTCCCCAAAACAGTGTTCTTACGACCCGTGTTATATAGGTAGTCCTCAGCTTATGACCACAATTGAGACCGGAACTTCTGTCACTAAGCAATGCTGTCATTAAATTAATCATGCTGATATCTGCGATCTATGTTACCATGGCCATTAAATGAATCCAGTTCCCGGCATTGACCTTACTTGTCATAAATCCCCTGGGAAGATCATAAATGGCAATCATGTGATCTCAGGATGCTGAAACCATCGCCGAGTAAAAAAATATATACCAGTGGTCAAATGCCTGAATTTTGATCATATGACTGCAGGGAGACAGTGTTCATTGTAAGTAGAAGGACTGGTCGTAAGTCACTTTTTTAACACTGTTGTAACTTGGCATTAAACAAATGGTCATCACCTGAGGATTACCTGTACCTGCTGGCTGCAAGGACACTCTGCTCTACTTCAAATGTACTATTGCCAAGTCAGTTCTTCCCCTCCTATGCTACACATTTTTCCTACCCAATACAGAACTTGACCTTTCTCCTTGTTAAATTCCATCCTGCCCTGTGTCAAGGCTGTGCAGATCTTTCATAATCTTAAACTTCTCTCGCTCCACTAAGCCACTTGCCCAGCTCTGTGTTATGCAATGCAGCATAGTTTGACATAACTCAAACGATGCCCCTTAGTCTCTCTCTCTCTTTCTCTCTAGGCATCCTATCCCTTAAATCCAGAATCTAAAGCCAGATCCCAATGTAGGCTTGCCCATTGCCAGCATGGGCCACCCAATCTCTGTTTCAAATAGACTGCTTTCTGCCCTAAATTGTCATAGCCTCCTTAGGGAAGTTGGACTACTGTACTTCATTCTCATCTAGCAATACATTCGCATGATATGGCTACAGTGCTGCCTGGCATGCCACCAAGGATGGTCACTACCTTATATGCTTATTTCATCCTGGTCCGTGAGCAGCAGTGGTGGGTTTCAATTTTTTTTAGAATCTCTTCTGTAGGTGTGGCTTGTTTTGTGGGAGTGGCTTGGCAGTCATGTTAGCGGACGGGAGTGGCTTGGAAGTCATGTGACTGGGTGGGCATGGCCAACTTGTAAAATGTGGTGAAACTCACTTAACAACGCTCTTGCTTAACAACCAAAATGTTGGCTCAGAAACTCTGGTATTTGAAGCACGCAAGTCTTAAAACTATCAAGTTACAAGACCCTTGCCCCCCTAACCCTTTAGAAAAAAAAGCCCAGGGGTGTTCAAACTTGACAGCTTTAAGACTTGTGGACTTCAACTCCCAGAATTCCTCCTTCAGTCATGTTGGTTCAGGAACTCTGGCATTGAAGTGTGCAAGTCTTAAAGCTGTCAAGTTACAAGAGCCTTGCACCCCTAACCCTTTAGAAAAAAAACCCCAGGGGTGTTCAAACTTGACAGCTTTAAGACTTTAAGGTTTAGATAGGACTCTTAGAGGTGGGCAGGGTGATTGGTGAGCCAGCCAATCAGTGAGAGGTGGGCAGGGCAAGCGTGGTGCAAACGGGCGGAGGGAGAGAGAGCTGGAACCGGTTCTAACCGGCACGGTAGATTTGTGGAACTTCTTCTATAGAAGAGGTTAGAACTGTCAGGAACCCACCTCTGATGAGCAGCTACATTCTCATCTGAATTGCAGCTTTCTTTTTACCCCCCACCCTTTATTCTTCATCCAATTCCCATAAAACCTGTGGAGCAGTGGTAAAATTCATTTTGTTTTACTACCGGTTTTGTGGACATTGCTTGGTGGGCGTGGCAGGGGAAGAATACTGCAAAATCTCCATTCCCACCCCCACTCTGGGGCCAACCAGAGATGATATTTGACGGTTCTCCAAACTACTCAAAATTTACGCTACCGGTTCTCCTGCACCTTTCAGAACCTGCTGAATTTCACCCCTGCTGTGGAGTCTATCAAGATCTGGCCATCCTGTTTTCCCCATCTTTTCTGCCAGTACAATCCATCCCATCCTTAAATCCCCCAGGAAGCATCCTTTTGGTTTCTGCCCAGGCTGCGTACAGCATGCACTGTCTTTCTCATCCTGTGACTGCTGGACCACAAAGGTATGCTGTTTTTTTTTTACGTTCTTTTATTTAATCTCTACATTGCAACAAAGGAATGTTCCTCTTTTGCTCCTACTAATCTGACCCATCCATTCTTCCTTGCTGCAGATTTTTTTTTAAATTGTTTAAATATAATTTATTTATGTGCATCTGGCTTTATTTTGCCTTTATTATTTTTTACAAATAACTCAAGTGGGTGACTCCTATTTTCCCATAAGAAGAACCCTTGTGAGGTGGGTTAGGCCAAGAGAGAGTGACTGGCCCAAAATAACCCAGCTGGCTCTCAGGTCTAAAGTGGGACTTGAACTCATAGTATCTTTCTACCCAGGTGCCTTAACCACTAGACCAAACTTTCTGTGGACATACAGTGGAATGTAGACATGAAGAAACAGACACCTTGATATTACTCTGCTATGCCAACCTTGAAGGGACGCGGTGGCTCAGTGGCTAAGATGCTGAGCTTGTCGATCAGAAAGGTTGGCAGTTCAGCGGTTCGAATCCCTAGCGTCGCGTAACGGAATGAGCTCCCGTTACTTGTCCCAGCTTCTGCCAACCTAGCAGTTCGAAAGCATGTAGAAATGCAAGTAGAAAAATAGGAACTACCTTTGGTGGGAAGGTGACAGCGTTCCGTGCGCCTTCAGCGTTTAGTCATGCTGGCCACAAGATCACGGAGACTTTGAAATGGAGATGAGCACCGCCCCCTAGAGTCAGGAACGACTAGCAGATATGTGCGAGGGGAACCTTTACCTTTATGTCAACCTTGAATTGCTATTAAAACGTGGGATAGAACTAAGCATGTGATGAACCGTAATTTAGCATCTGCTTGTGGCAATGTCAATACAAAGTTCCTTGGGTTTAATAATAGTTCATTTAAATTATTTGAGCCTAAGAAGGAGAGTTTTGGTGTATTTAAGAGCTAGGGATTTCCTGTTGCAAGCTTCTGAAATATCATGATTTGCAACATAAAAGGGGTTTGTGATGTATTGAACACAGCAGTCCCCACAGCCTTAAGAACTGTTATTTGGATGGCCCTGAGAATATGCCTACTGCTCCTGGAATTTGTGGCTGGCTAGATGTCCCAAATCTGTATTTTCTCTCTCTGTGCACAGTCACATATTTGGCAATTGGATTCTGTAGGCTGTATTTAGGTCTGGGTGTTGACAGCCACTGTGATGTAATTAGAATGCATTGCTACTATTTTTCAACTGCTCAAAATAAATCCCTGTTCCTTTATAATATGTACATAATTATTCCCATTTTCTTATTTTCCCCCCTGCTAGTTAGTTTTCTTCTCGTTGTGTTAATTTTCTTTGTCCAGGATGTTTTTATTATTATCAAACCTGAACATTCATCTCTGAATGTAATAAGTTGGACTTAACCGCAAAACTGGTTTGCCAGCATTTCCCCTCTGAATTAGCAGTTTCTCTCCTGAGTTCTTCATGTATCTGTCCTCTTTCCTTATTTTGAAATTAATGTATTTTCTGGCTTCCAAAAGGGTAGGAGAGTAGACTATTATTTTAGTTGGGGCAGGGGAGCATCTGGGGACAAATCTATACTTTTTGCCTTCAGGGTAATAGCTAGATAGAATGGGCACCTGGCGAAGACAGGAAGACGGGCCTCTCATACCTACAGACTAAAACCAAGACAGTGGTGGGTTTCAAAAATTTTGAGAACCTCTTCTGTGGGTGTGGCCTGCTTTGTGGGAGTGGCTTGCTGGCCATGTGACCGGGTGACAGCAGCTTGCTGGCCATGTGACCGGGTGGGAGTGGCTTGCCGGCCATGTGACCGAGTGGAAGTGGCTTGGCAGTCATGTGACTGAGTGGGCGTGACCAACTTGTAAAATGTGGTGAAACTCACTTAACAACGCTCTTGCTTAGCAACCAAAATGTTGGCTCAGAAACTCTGGCATTTGAAGCACACAAGTGTTAAAGCTGTCAAGTTACAAATGTTGCACCCCTAACGTTTAGAAAAAAAACCCAGGGGTGTTCAAACTTGACAGCTTTAAGACTTGTGGACTTCAACTCCCAGAATTCCTCCTCTCGCTCTTCATCTTGATGATGTGCAGACGAGTGGGGGGGAGGGAGCTGGAACCGGTTCTAAACGGCACTGCGGATTTGTGGAACCTCTTCTATAGAAGAGATTAGAATTGGCAGGAACCCACCCCTGGTCCAAGAGTATGTAAGCATGTATAAAGTGCAGGGCTAACAACATAAACATAACCAAACTCAGCAGCCAATCAGACTAAAACAATAGCCCTTTGTGGCCATTTTAAAATGAAAGACACCACCATGAATATGTAGAGTTGAATAGGAACAACATAAAAAACACCAAGTTCAATAATCAAACTACAGCAGTGGGTTTTTATTTAGTTTTTAAATATAGACTGAGCAAGATTATGCACAGAATTCAACAACAATAAACCACGGATCAAGTCAACAAGCCAAACATAATCTTTAAAAATTAAAACAATAGCGCCAGTTGTTCCCCTTTCAGACAACTGGGCAAGGCAGGGCTCAAATTTGAATCCTCCTTTCTCCCTCTTTTTCCTTCTGTGCTACCAGCTATATTACCTGTGTGCGTCGCATGAACTCACGTCCCGCACATCCTGCATGAACCAGTTAGGTGAGTGGCTAAGATCCAACAACATCATCTGTGGCTCTGTGCAGGTGAGAGCAATGGGAGCAGAGCTGGAAATGGTTGCTCAAACATTTTTGTTTTGTAACTTTTCCTCCGCAAATACACTTACTATCTTTGGGATATGCAGAGGTTTGGGCACACATTTTTTAATAGAGTTACCAAAATATTTGGGAAAGGTTGATTCATAGTTTTTTTTAATAATTCCAATAAAAGAAAGTATGTGTAGTTCAGAGATGAGCTGTGGAATCCTTGATACTCTGCGAGCTTGGTTATTTGCTTGCAGCCATTTCATTACCAGACTAGGTAACATCATCAGTGTTAGGTAACGCAGTTGATGATATTACCTAGTTTGATAATGAAATAACTGTAAACAAATAATCAAGCTCAGAGAGCACCAAGGACTCCACATTTTTGGATAGGTTTAGAACATGACTTCGCTGCAGCTGTCACTCTCAGTACAATTTGATGCCTGAGGATTATTTTCTTTCATAAGAAATTCTATAACTTCTTTTTATATTATTGGATTTTTTTAAAGCAATATTAGACTTCAGTAATATAATCTAGATAGGAGCCATAGCTCAGGAAATGATTCTGACAAATCATTATCACATTTCTTGACCAGAAATTTTCTAGCTGTTCACAAATCTTCTTCATTGGTTGCTGATAGGAAGATTAATAGCTATGTTAATGTCAATGAATGTCAAACTACTTGTTTGTTCTGCAAATCTTAGTTTTATCTGAGAGATTGCGATGTCTAGTATTGGAAAGAACACCTGGACTCTAAACTGGTCCTTTGCAAGTGCTGGTTTTGGATCCATCAGTCCTCATGAAACTTCTTCATTACTTAGGGCACACATCAATTTCAAATTCTTTTCTCTCTGATTTCCCCCCCCCCCTTGATATTAGTTCATAGTATAAAATACAAAATGCAAAAGCATCAGTTTCAAATTCTTGAGCTACAATGGAAGACCGGACCATGGTCACAATACAATCAGGTTTGATGCTTATTGATTTCAGGCATCTTTTCAGTTATTAAAAGGGGACTGAAGAGGTCCCGCGGCTTCATTTTTAACAGTTGGTGATGAATGAATCAGTTCTGAAATGTAGTGGGTTGAAGCCAATGTTTTGGTGAGCAAAACGGCCATCGAACCCCATTTGAGATATTAAAATTCTGTCCTTTCCTCAAAGAATAATCTCAGGCAGCCTATTATGGATATTCCTGAAACAAAAAAGCATGGGCACAAGAGTTTAAACGTGTATTGACTATCTTTTTGCAGCGTAGTTTTAGATTAAGATAATTATATGCAGTATAAGAGTCAATTTGGTGCAGTAGTTAAAGCATCAGGCCAGAAACTGAGAGACTGAGAGTTCCAGTTCTGCGTTAAGCACTAAAGCCTTAGGTCACTTTCTCTCAGCTCTAGGAAGAAGGAAATGGCATAGCCATTTCTAAAATATCTTGCCAAGAAAACTGCAGGAACCTATCTGGGCAATGGTCAAGAGACTTTAAGAAACAAAAACAACCCCCCTCGTATATAGGAATATTGAATTACATTATTTGATACCGTAAAAAAATGTTTCAACTTCAAAGAAATACAAGTAGTCCTCGACTTACAACAGTTCATCATTTAGTGACCATTCCAAGTTACAACAGCACTGAAAAAAAGTGACTTATGACCATTTTTCACAGCTGTGATCTTTGTGGCATCCCTCCCCCCCCCCATGATCTCGTGATCAAAATTCAGATACTTGGCGACTGGTTCATATTTATGAAGGTTGCAGGGTCTCAGGGTCATGTGATCTCCTTTTGCAACCATAGGAAAGCCAGATTCACTTAACAAACGGTTTACTAACTTATCAATTGCAGCGATTCACAACTGAGGCAAGAAAAGTCATAGAATGGGGCAAAACTCACAAATATCTCATTTACCAACAGAAAACTTTGGGCTCAATTGTGGTTGTAAGTTGAGGACTACTTCACTAATTCACTTCTGGAAAAGCTGAAATAACCATCGTTCAAGTCTAAACTGAGATTATGAGGAGTGCTGGGTACATACTATCTCTTGGACAGTGTGCTATAATTCCCCCATGGATTTCAATACGCAGCCCCAACATTTTTAACAGAATGTTCCGTCATCATCCCGGCCTTGCAATTTTGACATGTCCAATCTATTTGTTTAAATGGTGCCCAAAATGCTACGTGTCAGATCAGCTGCTTCCAAAATGCTCAGAAAGGACTTTTGTATTTTTATGCTCATGCATTCCTTCACGTTGGTACTGATAGATACACTGCAACCCCCCCTGCAGAGCGGGATTTTCTTGCAAGTATCATAGGTTGTGTCTACAACTGCAGTAAAAATGGAGGATTCATGCTGCATTTCATCACTTGAACGTTTTGTTTATATCTGTCAGGATATTTGCAGAGGCTGATAACCGAAAGGAAAATTCACCTCAGCACAAGCCATGTATGCTGTGACTTGTACACAAGAACTAGGGTCAGTGTGACATTCACAGCTGTACCAAGCAGTTGCCTCCAATTGTCTCTCCTTGCACAATTCTTCCTAGGTTTTGTCTCAGGGGACACTAAAGGGTTAAACAGTTGTCTGTTTCCTTTAATCCCAGCTGATAAATATAGTAAAAATGCAGTGTTTCTCCAATGGGATAGTTTGTATTTTCTTTCAATCTCAATGTTATATATACAGTATTGTGCTTGAATAATACCTACAATTTGCAATTTCTATGCCTTTGTGTTTTTTCCCCTCATTCTTTTCAAAATAACTAAACCAGGGGTGTCCAAACTTGGAAACTTTAAGACTTGTGGACTTCAACTCTCAGAATTCCCCAGCCAGCTGGGGAATTCTGGGAGTTGAAGTCCACATGTCTTAAAGTTTCCAAGTTTGGACACCCCTGAACTAAATGCATTAAAACAACAACAGGTTATTCTGTGTCACTATGTTGTATGAGCACCCCTGCTTAAAAATAATGCAGTGGTGGGTTGCAGGAGGTACGCCCAGGTATGGGTGTACCGGAGCCTGCCCGGAGCACCGGAGCCTGCCCGGAGCACCGGAGCCTGCCCGGAGCACCAGATACAGTTCCAGTATGGTGCTCTGGAGCGACCACCTGCCTGCCCGAGCTCCTTACCAGTCTTTTAAGTCTTCTGCACTTCTGTGCACGGCGCATAGAGTGCCTGCTGAGCAGCTGGAGCATTGCGGAGGCTTGCAGAGGCGCTAAGACGCATGCGCGGGTCCGTTTAAAATAGAAAATAAATAAAAAACTTTTAAAAATAAAAGAAAATAATGCAACACTGGAGGTATGCATCCAAACGACCCCAGACCCCAACCACTCATCTTGTTCCCTGGTTGGAATTAAAACAACATATCTATCAATACAGTTAATTGAAAGCTGGAGAAAGTAAAAGCCCATAGAAGTTCATGGTTTACAGGGAACTCATAAGAGGCCAAAGCTGCATGAGACTCAAGATCATTGTTCACCTGGTCCTTCTACAGATTTAGGCACTACTGTTTGCTCAGCAACAATCTGTGGCTTGCTGTTAAGTGAGGGATCCTACTTTTGTGCAAAATGGCTCACAAATGGCTTCCTTTTGTTCCTGATAATCCCAATCGCTTTTCTTCTCTTCTTGGATCTTTGCCATTCTCCTGTAGGAAGTTAAAACCCACCCCTCTCCTAGGAAAATGAAACATCCTGGTAAATATTGAAAAGGCAGAATATTATATTTCCCTGGATCAGAAATGGAGAAACATGTTTTTAGGCAGGAAGCAGACTCATTCTTAATAGCCCCCACCTTTGTCAACGGGCCATTAAAAAGTCTAGGCCAGTCTACTCTACATAACAAAGATCTCCCCCATTCAGATCTAGGGCAATGGGATTAAGGCATGATAGTATTAGCCCTTTACCCATCTCACTACAGGGCACCTGGGAAGAAGCAATGCTCAACCAAACGTGGACTCACAGCTTACAGTAGTGCCCCTGCATGGCCCCATGGGAGTTGGAACAACCAATCAGAATACAAGCTCAAGATCAAAGGCCAGAAAGGGTATAAAATCAGGAACTTTCAGCATCTCAGTCTCTTTTTCTTCTTCACCCAACATCTGGAAGCATGTGATCCCCCTTTTCTGTTCAGGAGCTCGCCCCATGTGATCCTGTCCACCATTAAACCATCTTTCCAAGCAGCTTCCATGATTCCAGTGTTTTCCCCCCTGGAACTGAACCCAGAAGGACATTTCTTCCAACACTCCTCACCAACGTTTTGATAAAAATGATCTACTTAGGGTTTTTCCATTTTCTCTTCCTGTGATTTGCTGAGCTATGGTCCTTGCACACGATTGCAAATTTCTGGTTTTTTCAACATCGCTATAAGGAGTGATTGTTTTAAACTCTGCTCAGTTCTGACTTCTTTTTCAGTCAAATTCCTCAGAACAGGAGTTGGATGAAATTTCAAAGTACATCTCCACTAGTATTCAATAGGCCATGTTTTACAATTTACGTAAAACGTCCTATGCAGTTATCAGCCAGTTCATTCATAAAAGTCAGTGCTTAGAGTGATGTGGGAACCTAGAAGAACAGAGTAGAGTAGAGTAGAGTAGAGTAGAGTAGAGTAGAGTAGAGTAGAGTAGAGTAGAGTAGAATAGAATAGAATAGAATAGAATAGAATAGAATAGAATAGAATAGAATAGAATAGAATAATAACTTTATTGTCACTTGATGAAAATAGCATCTAGGTACACTAGATGCTATTTTTATGGACATTCTTTTCATTTCCATTAGCTGCAACTGAAAAAAAAAACTCCATAAAACTAAAATGTGTGTAGCATCCATGACAGCCAAGTATGTCCTTCACCTTAAGGAAAAGCTGATTCATGTTACAGCAAAGCCTGGCTTCATACTCAACTCACTGTAAGCTGATCTTGGATGACTTGGCACTGTATCTTATTTTAAGAGTTCTCAAATGGCTAGCTTCTAGCTCTGTATGGTGATCTGCTGCCACCTGGTGGCCAAACTGTGTCCTGACATTAAGGCAGGAGTAAATATGCGCGATCAACATTTGTTGTCTGACAAGTCATAAAATACGGTAAAACATAATGATGGATTTACTGTATCCTTTTCTTAATTTCTATGTGAGTTCTTTTGTCAGAGATAAATATATTTTGTGTCATGAGGCCAAGGGCTCATCAGAGTGTTGTAATAAGGAAGGCTTGCTTTTTAATATGAGGAAGACTGATCTTCATACTGAAGATATCCTCTCAATAAATGGACATCTTAATTTAATAAAAAATGTGGAATACTAGATCTATCAATGAAGGGAAGCTGTGGTATTTTAGTACACTTTGTCATGGGATGTTTAGTTGGTAAAATAATAAAACTGCAGAAAGCATTTTCTTGGTGAATTAATTGATAAGGGAAAAATTAGTAAAACTCAGGCTGTGTGGATTCCTTCTCTTTACTTAGGCTATAGAAAAATGATAATTCCTGAAATCTTCCAGTTCTCTTACAAAACTGGACTCCTTTGTTGAAATAGGTCTACTATAAGCATGCCTAAATTAGAACAGAACTCTTAATTTAAACTACAAAAACCAAAAGTGGATGAGAATGGTAATATGCATATAGGAGAAAACCCTGGGTCACTGCAACCATCATAAACATGAATCAGTTGCCAAGCATTTGAATTTTGATCCCCTGATTACGGAGATACTCAAATGGTCATAAGTGTGAAAAGTGGTCATAAATCTATCTTTTCAGTGCCATTGTTAACTCCTCTCTTCCTCCCTCCCTCTCTCTCCCCCTCCATCCTCCCCCTCCTCTCCATCCCTTCAAACTTCTTGGTGCCTCTTGATCAGCTGGAGGAAATACTGGGACCAGCACATGGAGTTCTCTCTTAGCATCCTGAAGTTGGCAGATTGGCTTCAAGATTGGGGAGCAGGAATGACACAATGCACTTTTGTGCGTAAGTGTCCTCAGCTTCAATGCTTGGGATATACTTGATCAGATACACAAAGCTGAGTTCACACATTGCACTGCACAATGGCTTGTTTCTTCCCCGATTGGTTTGAAAAGCCGATGTGCCTTTTTGTATGTAATATCAAACCATAAACTATGACTTATAAATCACAATGAATGGGCTAAACCAGAACTAAACCAAGTGTATCATTGTTGGATCCATCATCTTCATTTACCACATTGTTTAATGGTACAAAAGAAAGGAAAGACTTCCTACTTTCCATCTTATTCTGCCACTGCTATGTATAATATATAACAGAGTTAAAACTGGAATAACCAAAGACTCATACTCTTTGGGACTGTCCATGGTTATTATATACAGCACGGCACAGGCGGGTTGCTCCGGTTCAGCCCAGATCAGGCAAACTGGTAGTAGTAGCAGCGGGAGGCTCCGCCCACCTGCCCAGATGTGTCTGCGCATGCATGAGCGTGCCTGAACCGGTACTAAAAAAATTGCAAACCCACCAACTGCAGCACAGGTGTGAAACTTGTGGTGTCACATTCCTGTCACGTGACAGTTTGTGATGTTTTCCCCATTTGTAGAGCTAGGTTGGGCATGGCCTGTACATTGCGCATCCAGCCTATGGGAGGCCAGTTTGACACCCCTGACATACAGGGTTGAGTTGTAGGGGCCCTGGAAAATTATCTGCCTTTTACTACATATTAGTATGTATGTACTGCCTCCAGAAGTTGTGAATGCCCCAACACTGGAAGTCTTTAAGAAGATGTTGGATAGCCATCTGTCTGAAACGGTATAGGGTTTCCTGCCTAGGCAGGGGGTTGGACTAGAAGACCTCCAAGGCCCCTTCCAACTCTACTATTGTATTGTATTGTATTGTATGTATGTACGTACGTACATACATACAATGTAAATATATAATGTAAATTCTCATTAAGCACCTACCATATAACACTCCAGACATAATGATTGTTGATAAGAAGGACAAAGTTTGGGTAGTGGATTTAAGTACCTGGAGAATAGAAAAAATTCTGGAGAAAATCACTAAGTACAAAGAGCTGAAAACAGAAACAGTATGGCTGGCAGAAGAAAGCAAAGATGGCACCAATAGTAACAGGCTCCTTAGCTCCTTAGCCTGTCACTATTAGTGCCATCTTTGCTTTCTTTTGCCACAGTCATACTGTTCTTCTCCTCTCTTTCAGCTCTTTGTACTTTGTGATTTTCTTCAGTTCTTTTCTTCTCTTCTCTTCTTCCTTAGGTGCACTCCCAAAGCAACTTGAATACCATCAGCATTAACGAATTCACCAACAGTCAGTTGCAAAGGCAACTTCATGTGGAACAGCTTATGTTAAGACCTTCAAACACCAACATTTGCCTATCAAAGATTCTGAGGAAGAACTCGACAGGATGATAAAAATGCTAAATTATTTGGTGCCTTTAAGTCATTGTTGATTGGCTGGCCCATGGGTTTTGCTTTTGCTAAAGGACAAGGACTCATGATCTCACATTTGCAGCCTGGTGCCTTAATCATTACACTAAATTGGCTCTCAAGCTGGAAATTACCTACAGAAATTTTCCAATACTGATCTCCTGTGGTGTCCATTGACTATTCTTTCCTATTAATTATCTATTTGGTCCAGAGATGAGCTTAATGCATTCTGTACTGTGCTAAATAAATGTTGTTTTCAAATTGAAAACATGAGTGCTGCTGTTAAGATGCCTCCTAAAATTAGCATACACACCCCTTTTCTCAAGGACAATTCTTTCTGCATTCATATAGATATGTTGCCTGCAATCTTGATTTTATTCCTTGGGTGCCCAGGTAAAGAAAATCTCACCCTGAAAACTTAGAAAAAAGGCTACAGAAAGAAGTACTGCTAATTAGACGAAAGTACATCCTCTTCCAAGTCATAATGCAATTAATCAGAGGCAAAATGGGAATACAAACGTAAGCAAATTCAAACTAATTAGCATTTGCTGATGGAACATGTAGCTGTCACCGGCTAAGGATATTAAACATAACTAGCATTTAATTTGATTGCTGTTTCTTTTTTCATTGCATTCACCACCTGCTCAGTGTGAGTTGGATAAGCCCCCAGAGTAACAGCCAAAGGCAAGGCATCAAATGGGACAGACTTTCTGCAACACTTACAAAACACTCACATTTATACACACCACCTCCCTCTGTTCACATACCCTTAATGCAGTGCTTTTAAGACCAATAGGAAAAAGAGCACAGAGAAAAATGAGAAAGTGCCAGCTGTTCTTGTAAGAATAGAGTTTCTGGAAAGGATCTAAGAAAGATATGTTGCTAAGCCAAGCTGAAACAGTTACCATATCCAGTCTAAGAGCTTAAGTGGTTGGGAAGTTAAAAAAAGTTCAACCCACTTACAACAGAACGAACAGATCCCATATATGACCAGGGTGATTCGGAGAACTCCTATTGTCTCTGGGACTTGGTTCTGGCATTAGCGCAACTGGCCAAACTGAGCTTCCAACCTGGATATTCGGTGTCAAAAATCCCAGGAGATGCTAGCTAGTGCCCAACTTTAGAGAAGGCAGGTGTGACTGGCATAATCTAGGATGTAGAGATGTGGGCCCAGCAATGCAAAGTCACAAGAGATCCCCCGAGGCTGTGCTAAGGCCATGATCTTGCAAGGAATTTCCAGCATTGTAATTCAAAATATTTGAAAGCCATCAGGTTAGAGACCATTATTATAGTACCACGGAAGAAGAAAGAAAATTATTGTCTTTTTAGAAAGTTATTAAATTCATAGCTTTCATATTCATAGCTTTAAAAATACTATTTTCCCCTTGTTTTTCTTATTTACTGTTTATTATTTTAATTTTGTTAAACTTGTTTTGTCCATCTACTTTTTGCTTTTAGCAGGGTGTGTACATGTATACACATACATATATAACCAAGTAGCAATACAATGGAGAATTCAGTATCAAATAATTTAGCTTAAGACCAAAATCTGTATTATGAAAAAAAGCTCTTGATGTATGTCTCATCTTCTTTTCATCTCTTCCTTTCTAAGGCTATTTTTAGCTTTGACTGGAAAAAACAAATGATTACAATAGTCATAACACTGATATCTAAACTGTAATTAATATTAACTGAATATAAGCTTTCTTCTTTATTTCTAATGCTTCAAGGGAGTGTTCTCAACCTTAGCAATTTGAAGATTTGTGGACTTCAACTCCCAGAATTCCCCAGCTAAATATGCTGTCAGCAGGATTTGCTTTCTTGCAGCTTAATATAATACTCCATGTTCTACATTCTGAGGTGATGTAAAAAAGGATATGATTGGTTCCCTGGGTGACAAGACATTAATGTTAGAAACTACTATAGGTAGTATTTGACTTTCAACAGATCACTCAGCAACCATTTGAAGTTACAATGGACCACTAAAAAGGTATTTACAACCAGGTTCTGAAGTTCCAATGGCCAGGCCTCCCTCCCCTGGTCACTGGACTGTATATAGGGTGTTCGCCCGGCAACCGACCCACATCAGGGGGAGGGAGGTATGCAGTGGAGAACTCCAAGGCTCTGTTGTGGGCCCAGTACTCTTCAACATCTTCATCAGAGACAGAGGGGAGGAGCTTCCAACGATGGCGGTCGCCTCCTGAGCTCCGGAGTTGAACTATGGAGCGCCCGACCGGGTAAGGACCACCTATTACCTACCATCTTCCTCTGAAGTTACCATCCAGACATTACTTACTATGATTTACCATCTAGACTTTAAGACTCTGGTCCTTCATTGAGACCCTAGCCCTGCCGGCTATGACCTATCAACTTTGCTTTATCAGTACCTTACCCTATTGGGACTTTTAATAACGTATTCGAGGTTAGACTTGCTCCGCCTGCGGGAGGCCCCTCTCTCGCAGGCTTGGCCCTTGGCTCTTTCAAGGGCCCGCCTCGAGGACGGGTTCGTGGACCCCGAGAGGTGCAGGAACCGGAAGCTAAGGGGATTTTTAGTAAAATGTTTTTTATCTTTTTTAGGGGGTCCCAGGGTGGGGGGGAGGGTTAATCAGACCGGGAGGAGGGCCAGAGCCGGACAGACAGGTGAGTCCAGGAAGGACGGGGATGCGGTGGAGGGGGGGAATATAAAGGTCACGAAAGCAGAGGGTTGTCCTATTACAACGGTCGCGGGGAGGAGGGGATGCGAGGACAGGATAAGATCCCAAGGTCGGTTGGGAGACCGCGGCTGCTGGTTACGCCCGGTCGCTTGTACCAACCCCTGCAGTCTAGGTGGACAGGTGCTACAGAGCCAGGGCCTGCGGCTGATGCTTTGTAATGCAAGGTCTGTCACCAACAAGGCCCCCCTCATTAATGAGTTGATCTCAGAGGGGGAGCTAGACCTTGCAGGGATAACGGAGACCTGGTTGGGCCACGAGGGTGGTTTACCCCTCGTGGAAATGTGCCCACCGGGTTTTCGTGCATTCCATCAGCCTCGGGCCCTGGGTAAGGGTGGTGGGGTGGCGGTGGTTATGCGGGAATGTTTAGAGCCGAGGGAGTTCACTGTTCCTCAGATACCCGGGTGTGAGTCCCTTGGTGTGAGCTGGGGCCCAGGGAGGCAGTGGGGCTTGCTGATTGTATACTTGGCTCCTCGCTATGCATCAGCAGCCCTGCCCGAGCTCCTCGAGCTAATCTCAGCGACGGCAGTTGAGACTCCCAGACTTTTGGTCATGGGGGACTTCAACTTGCCGTCAACGGGAGCGGCTTCTGAGGTGGCTCGGGAGTTCATGGCTTCCATGACGGCCATGGACCTGACCCAATTAGTGCAGGGCCCCACTCACGAAGGGGGCCACACACTGGACCTCATTTTTGTATCTGAACAGTGGACGAGTGATCTGGGAATAGGGGATTTAGTTATCACGCCCCTGTCATGGTCAGACCACTCATCCCTCCGGCTGGACTTCCCTGGCGCTATCCCCCACCGCGAGGAGGCGGAACCAGACTCTATAAACTGGTACCGCCCCAGGCACCTGATGGAATCTGATAGATTCCTGACGGAGCTTGGGCCAATACCTGTAGCCTTGTCCCGCTCCCGTTCCGAGGACCTAGTGACTGCCTGGAATAGGGCGACGACTGGGGCCTTGGACCGGGTTGCGCCTTTGCGACCTCTCCTGCGGCATCGACCCACCCGGGCTCCTTGGTTTACCGAGGAGCTCAGGGTGATGAAGCGCCACAGGAGACGTCTAGAGAGCAGGTGGAGATCCTCGCGCTCCGAATCTGACCGAACACAGGTAAGAGCCTATTTGCGGACTTACCTTGTGGCAATAAGAGCGGCCAAACGTAGACATTGTGCTGCTCTTATTGCGTCCGCGGATAACCGCCCTGCCGCCCTGTTTAGGGTGACTCGCTCCCTTTTATCGCAGGGGGCACGGGAGACACCCTTACAGGGTAGAGCAGAGGAGTTTGGGGAATATCTTCAGGACAAAATCGATCAGATCCGGAGCGGGTGGACCTCCGTCAGTGGACCAGACGAGCCGCCAACAGCGAGTCTTGAGAGACCATTCTGGGAGGAGTTTGACTCTGTTGCCCCCGAGGATTTGGACAGGTTGCGTGGATGGCTGTGACCCACCACTTGTTTAACGGACCCGTGCCCCTCCTGGCTGGTACTGGCAGCCTGGGAGGTGACACGAGGCTGGCTCCTGGGCCTGGTGAGCGCCTCACTGAGTGAGGGATACTTACCAACCGCCTTGAAAGAGGCGGTGGTGAGACCCTTGCTCAAGAGGCCTGCGCTCGACCCAATGGAGCTAGCTAACTATCGTCCAGTCTCCAACCTCCCCTTCTTGGCGAAGGTTGTCGAGAATGTGGTGGCGCAGCAGCTCCCACGACACCTAGACGAATCCGACTATCTAGACCCACGCCAGTCCGGCTTCCGACCCGGGCACAGCACTGAGACAGCCTTGGTCGCGTTGGTTGATGATCTCTGGAGGGCCAGAGATAGGGGTTGCTCCTCTATCCTGGTCCTATTAGACCTCTCGGCGGCTTTTGATACCATCGACCATGGTATCCTATTGCGCCGGTTGGAGGGGATGGGAGTCGGAGGCACCGTTTTGCGGTGGTTCGGCTCCTACCTCTCCGACCGGAAGCAATGTGTGTTGACAGGGGGGCAGATATCGTCCCTGAGGCCGCTCACTTGTGGGGTGCCACAGGGGTCGGTCCTCTCGCCTCTCCTGTTCAACGCATATGTGAAGCCGCTGGGTGAGATCATCCGTGGTTTTGGGGTTGAGTACCATCTCTACGCTGATGATACTCAGCTGTATATTTCAACCCCAAACCACCCCAACGAGGCTGTCAAAGTGATGTCCCGGTGTTTGGAAGCCGTCGGGGTCTGGATGGGGGACAACAGACTCAAACTCAACCCCTCCAAGACCGAGTGGCTGTGGTTACCGGCACCTCGGTTCAGCCAGCTGACTCCATCGCTGGCCATAGGGGGCGAACAATTGTCCCCTGTGGAGCGGGCGCGCAATTTGGGCGTCCTCCTTGATGCCCGGCTGTCAATGGAGGACCATGTGGCAGCCGTGGCAAGGGGGGCGTTCCACCAGGTTCGCCTGGTGCGCCAATTGCGCCCCCTACTGGACTGGAGTGCCCTGCGCATGGTCACTCATGCGCTGGTGACGTCTCGCCTGGACTACTGCAATGCCCTCTACATGGGGCTTCCCTTGGGACGCATCCGGAGACTGCAGCTAGTTCAGAACGCAGCCGCGCGGGTTATTATGGGAAGTACACGTTACTCCCACGTAACACCTCTCCTGCGCGAGCTGCACTGGCTACCTGTGGCCTTTCGGGTGCGTTTCAAGGTATTGATCACCATCTTTAAAGCGCTCCATGGCAGAGGACCTAGTTATCTGCAGGATCGCATCCTACCACACACGTCCCTGCGACCTATCCGCTCACACAGAGAGGGGCTCCTCCTGGTGCCGTCTGCTAGGCAATGCCAGCGGGCGACACCTAGGAGTAGATCCTTCTCTGTGATGGGCCCAACCCTCTGGAATGACCTCCCCCCAGACATTCGAACTACCACCGACCTCCGTTCCTTCCGGCAAAAGTTAAAGACTCACCTGTTTCAATCAGCTGACCTGGCACTTTCTTAGTTTTACCTCCCAGGGATTTATTTTATTTTAGGGTTTGGGGTTTTAATAGTGATGTTTTAAGATTAGAATTATTTATTTCTTAGTACAGCCTATCTCCCCCTCCAAATGTATCTTAAATGTAGTTTAAATGTATTTAATTATTATGACTGATTTTATTATATTGACTGTACACCGCCCCGAGTCCCTTTTTGGGAGAGGGGCGGTCTAAAAATCTAAGAAATAAATAAATAAAATAAAAATAAATCAATGATTTGGATGAGGGAATAAATGGGGAATTCATCAAATTTGCAGATGACACCAAGCTGGCAGGAATAGCCAACACTCCAGAAGATAGACTAAAGATACAGAAGGATCTTGACAAAGTTGAACATTGGGCACTATCTAATAAAATGAAATTCAATGGTGAAAAGAGTAAGGTTCTACATTTAGGCAACAAAAACGAAATGCACAGGTACAGTACAGGTAGTACCTTGCTCAACAGTAGTAACTGTGAAAGGGATCTTGGAGTTCTAGTGGACAATCATTTAAATATGAGCCAGCAGTGTGCAGCAGCTGCCAAAAATGCCAACACAGTTCTAGGCTGCATCAACAGAGGGATAGAATCAAGATCGCGTGAAGTGTTAATACCACTTTATAATGCCTTGGTAAGGCCACACTTGGAATACTGCATTCAGGTCTGGTCGCCACGATGTAAACAAGATGTTGAGACTCTAGAAAGAGTGCAGAGAAGAGCAACAAAGATGATTAGGGCACTGAAGATTAAAACATATGAAGAACGGTTGCAGGAACTGGGTATGTTTAGTTTAATAGAAAGAAGGACTAGGGGAGACAGGATAGCAGTGTTCCAATATCTCAGGGGTTGCCACAAAGAAGAGGGAGTCAAACTATTCTCCAAGGCACCTAAGGGTAGAACGAGAAGCAATGGGTGGAAACTAATCAAGGAGAGAAGCAACTTAGAACTGAGGAGAAATTTCCTGACAGTTAGAACAATTAATCAGTGGAACAGCTTGCCTCCAGAAGTTGTGAATGCCCCAACACTGGAAGTCTTTAAGAAGATGTTGGATAGCCATTTGTCTGAAACGGTATAGGGTTTCCTGCCTGGGCAGGGGGTTGGATTAGAAGACCTCCAAGGTCCCTTCCAACTCTGCTATTGTATTGTATTGTATTTATGGCTGTTAACAATGACCCATGGTCACATAACTGCAGTTAATGATTTATTTATTTTTTTTGCCAAAAACTGCTTTTCACTTCTGGTGTTTGGCAAACCTGCCTCATAGCAAACAATGGATTTGCTTAATGACTGTGGCATTCACTTTATGACTCAGTTGGCTTTACAACCATGACATTAACTTAATGACCACCACAGAAAGGTCAGAAAATCAGGTCCAGTCGCATTATGACCTGGTTTATGACCATCCTGACTTATGACCATAATGAGCAGGCTCTCTTC
Source organism: Natrix helvetica (assembly GCF_964273705.1). Classification (NCBI taxonomy): domain Eukaryota; kingdom Metazoa; phylum Chordata; class Lepidosauria; order Squamata; family Natricidae; genus Natrix; species Natrix helvetica. The sequence continues at coordinate 185,238,219 of NC_138552.1, forward strand.
ATGGTCATTAGTTGAAGATTACCTATATTAAATGTTCCCCTCAATCTTCTCTATGATAACTTTATAATGCCTTGATTTCCTTACCTGTCAGGTTCTATCTAAAAGCACCATTTCCTTATAAAGAAGGTGCTCTAGTCTCTTTTTTCACCCTTAACTATTATGGCATAAAGGACAAATATATATTTTAATTACCTCAATGCCTGTTTGTTTCAGATGTTTAAAGGTTCTTCTCCCCCTCCAAATTAAATAACAAACATCCAAAAATAACCTTCACAGGAGAGTTCAAAGGAAGGGGCCATTATCCCAAAGTCAAGCAAACAAACAATGAAACCAAAATTCATTCTGAAAACTATATCACCATGACAAGTATTTTAAAAAATCTACCAAATCTTCAGTGCCAGATATATGTACTAGACCATAAAAACATTTATGAGTCACAGTGGTCATATTACTGCTCCCACTTTAATTTAATGTGAGCAGTTTTAATAAATGGAACACTCAGTTAATGCAAACTGATTTTTGTCTTCCTCTGTATTGGGGGTGGATGGGGGTTAGATGGCGATTTGAAAGCTTATATCACCTATATTTAATTTGTATAATTAAACAGCAACCGAACAAGTAAACCTCTGATAGTCAACAATAATTATGAACCTCTATGAGAACAAAAAGAGTTTCTGCTTGACAATAGAGAGGGTTTTTCTTTCTTTCTTTCAGGACTTAACAGGGAACATGTGCTGAGCAGTATGATTTTATGCCCTTGGCAAAGCAGGACACAGGCTTTAAAGCTGGGACTCACTCAAAATTTCTGCATGAACCAAGGGACAGTTTCCCTCTTCCACTCAATATTTAAAGATACTAAGGTAGGGAGCTAGATTGTTCTTCAGCATGGTAGGCTCCTTAAACCAGCAGATTGGCCATCACCCCTTCAAGATAGGCCAGGTCAGGAAACAGACACCAAAAGAGTGACTGCAACTGTATTTTACTCTTAAGAGGCCATAATAAGAGAATTTTGAAATCCTGACTGTCTCTCTTCTTAGTTCAGAGACACTAATAGTAGGACAATCTTTAGTTTCTTTCTCACCTGCTCGAACTGTGTCTGTTGTTGCATTCATTCTTCAAGGTTATCTCCATACTCCTTTACACTAGCACAGAGGTGCACAGTAGCTCTCTCTTTCTTTCCAGTATTTATCTACTGCATCTTAACACTTGCTATTAAGAAATGGTGGGGAAACCATACAGCAGAGGTGTCAAACTCACATCGTCATGTTGTTGTCATGTGGCGTATCACAACTTTTCTCCCTTTGCTAAATTGGAGGTGGCCATGGCTAGCGCTTGACGCATGTGGCCCGCAGGCCATGAGTTTGACACTCCTGCCATTCAGCAACAACAATAAACTAAATGAAAAATGTGTACTTGACTAATTGAAGAAGGGATATTCAGAAATTCCTAGTGGAACTGTATGGAATTATGTACCTGGCGGTATCCAATTGAGATAATACAGATATACACTTGGAGACACGAGGTCTATGGCAAAGGATCATGGAAAATCTTAGAAAATACAGTACAATTTTCTGATATTGATGGTGATTGGTTTGTTTCTGAAAATGGAAAGAGTGGAATACTGAAAGAGGAATTAAATGGAGGGGAAATCTACCCCAGATGGCAAGATACAGAAGAAGAAAAAACAAAAGAATTTATGGATTTAAAGGGAGAAATTTTATTAGCAATATCATTGATAACACTACCGACAATCAAAGATAAGCTGATTAAGGAAAAAGAAGAAGGGCTTCGAAATTACATGAGAGATTTTATAAGCAAGGAGTTGCTAAGAGTCCATGCAAAGTTGATTAAGGAGAGGATTAGAGGACTGAAACAACAAATGGCAGAAGATATAAGACTGTTTTACTACTGGAAATATACAGGTTGATAGATGGAAGAGTATAATTTAAAACTAGTTAAACTTAGTGAAATTTAGTGACAATAGATATAGTTAAATAAATAATTGATAATGATAATAATGTATACAATGTGTAGTGTTATGATAAGTAATAATTGGATATGAATATTGAATGGTACCCATTAAAAGAAGTTAAGAATCCTTTTGGATTATATATAAAGGTTAATAAAAAAGAACTAAGTTAGATACAGTTAAGCCTTGATTATTAGGGGGGAAATGTTATGATGCAGGATATAGTTAAATAAAGGAGGGATAATGCTAACAACGTATATACAGGTATGGGTACAACATAAGGAAACTGGATGTAAATTGTAAACAGTGATTTGGAAAGAAGGATTAGAAAACGTTGTTATTAAATATCATGGATGTTTAGCTAGGATATAAGGATTCAGTGTTATTGGAGGATTTTAGAAATAGTAAATGAAATGCCAGTATGTGGTTATGTATTAAATCTTGGTTTATTTTATGATGAAGGATGTTTAAACAATTAATAGTCAAATGAAAATGGAAGTATGATGATGGTAACATGTACAAATATCTGAGTTAAAATACTTGAGTTAATATGAATTATGTTTGTTGACTGTGGAAGAGATGCACAAAAGCCTTTTTGTAACCAACTGATGCACTTTCTACAGTATGTAAAGAAGGATGTGTTGTGTTTGTTTTGAAAATAAAAAAATAATTAAAAAAAAGAAAAGCTCGAGTCCTAACCAAGAACCTAGGAATTGTTAAGGGAACATCGGAAGATATAAGGTGTTCCAAGTAGGATGGTTTTTTGTAGAGTCAGAATGTTCAAGTCCGATAAATTTAGAATTTCCAAATAGTGAGGTAGACCTTTAGGTATTGCTCCAAGGGCTCCAATTACAATCGGGACAACACCTGACTTCTTTTTCCACAGTTGCTCAATTTGCAAGTCTCGGTTGTTGTTGTTGTTGTTGTTATTATTATTATTATTAAAATGAGAATGGCTTGCAAGGACCAATACGGTTTTGCAGTTAAAATATTGGGGACTATGATGGTGTGGTGCAGGTTCAGATCCCTGCTTTACCCACCTCACAAGATTATGGTGAGGCTAAAACGGTAATGGAAAAAAACATTTATGCTAGATTGTGTTTCTGAGATTATGGATGGGATTAATTTGCCAGAGTCATCTATAATTATGTTTCTTCTAGGGTGAAAACATTTTTATCCAGCAGGGCCATACTGAGGGAAATGCTACCCGTCTTCTCTCAGATTTATTAACTCAGTTATTGCTTTGGGTGATATTGTGTTGGAAAACTCTAACATCACAATTTCCAATCAGCATCTTTCTAGGGGAAAGTTCGCAAACCGAGAACAGTCGGTCGGGGGCGGAGAAACGCGCTGCAACACCGGACGTTCAATATGCAACACTGCAAAATAGGTGCAACTGTGGCATCTTTCCGAGGTTGTCCCGACTTTCTGAAGCCCATCCGGTTGTAAAGTGAGACCAAGCTCTCCTTAGATTGCATCGCCCACAGCCGCAGAGCTGTACCCCGCACCATCTGCCTTGGCTCTTCTGAGCCCAGGGAAGAACCCTCAGCGGAGAGTTGGAAGACTGCGGCCTAGAGTTGCCAGGTCCTCCGAGGCCCTTCTTTCCAGCAGGGGTCGCTGTGGCCTCCGACAAAAACTAGGCTCCGCCTCCGCCTCCGCTGCCGCCCTTTGATCCCTGCAGGAAAGGGACGAAGGACGGGCACGGAGACGGCCCGAGCGGCAGGGTTTGGGCTATAAGCACCGGCCGGAGGCAGGTAGTGTGGCCGGCTGGGTCATAGAGTGGGGAAGGCAGGCAGCGCTTTCCGGTTCCTTCTGTCACTTCGGCGAAAGGAGGCCGGAATCGGACGCGGGACCGCTAGGCAACCGAGCGGAGGGCGGGGGTTACACACGAGGCGCAAGATCTGATCTGCTGCGGGAAGTTGTACAGTCGGGATTGCAGCGCGGTTTTTACCGTATTTACGGTAGGTTTTTTTTACCGTATTTACGGTAGGGCTCCCTTAATTCGACCTTGACGCTTGTTATTGTCTTCTGCGGAGCTGAAAACCAAATGGACTTGCTTCTACTAGGAGGCCTACTGTCTACTCCTTTGATCTTTGACCATCTTGGATTATTTTGCAATAACGAAAAGGAATTGATTTGGTAGAGTGTAGAGCTTTATGTTCTTTTTTGATGAATGGATACCCCTAATTTTAAAGGTGGTCCTTCTCTGTCCATTTCTGAAGAAGCGCTCTCTGGATTCAGGGGATTGCTATTACTATTAATACTATCACTACAATCATCATATTTCTGTTTGGGGCAAAGTGCTGGAGAAGATAATATTTGTGCAGTTCAGATTTTCTTGGAAAACACTAATTTTGTTCCTACCTGATGATTTAGGACAGAATGAGTTTTGGTCTTGGAAAATAGCATATGCCACTGTGCCTCAATGGGTACCATAGAGGGCTAATTTTCCTCAATGCTATTTAACACATATATGATGATCATCAGAAGTTTGGACGTGAAATGCCATCAGATGTTAAAGACATGGAGTTTACTTCTTCAGGACACCTAAATTAAGAGAAAACAGGCAAATTTAGAATGAGTATCTAGATTCTGTATGGATGGCTGGGACCCAATAAATTGAAGTGGAATTCTCTCATGACAGCTCGTGGTTGATAGATTTCCAGGTGGGGGAATTAGTGAATTTGCCTTGGAGTGGAATTTGATTTGACTTCCTTTTTTTTTTTTTGGCCAGGGTGTGGACTGAAAAGGTCGAATAGTTTCATATGTTCCTGGAATAGTAACTGATCCTGGAGGACCAAGTGACCTTTCAAATCTCTTGTTGCATTGGCTGTAGTCTTTCTTGTAGATGGAAACCTAGCTGCTATTGTTCATACGCTGGGTAGCCTCATGTTTAGATAAGTGAGGGATCTGGCTATGCACACATTGCATCTTTATTGAAGCAACTGACTGGCTACCAATTAACTACCAAACCAAGTTCATGATCTTGTGTTTGACAAAGAGTGCCCTTGAAAATCAGGGAACAGGATACCTAACAGTCTGCTTTTGCCTTTATAGGGCAGCTTGGTTACTAAGGTGATTAGAAGATTTCTTGTCTTGCATCCAGTACTACAATTGACTTATTGTTATTTTGCTGTTACTCATAGTTGGGCATTCTTTGTAGTGAAAGCCTTGGGATATTTTTTTTCACCAATATCACATCTTTTGCACTGCTTTAATTTATTAAAGTTCGCTATTGAAATTATTATTTGATTGTAAACTTTTTTAGATTGCCTGCCCAAGAAGGAATAAAGAAATATTAAATAAACAATGTGTAGGTTTGGCTTTCTTTCCTAAGAAAGTTTGAACTGTCAAAGCAGTCTACGTTTCCTTTCCAAATCTAACCCTCTTGAGAAAATAATGAAGATTTCATTGAAGTCTTCATTCCCAACCCATTTTTCAAAATATGGTTCCTCACAGTAGACTCAAATCAATTTTTGCTAGTCATGGACCAGCAAAGCAGTAGATTCATGGATAAAGTAATAAATTTCTCCCACTATTCTTCAATGCCTTGTTTATAGTGTTTGTGTGTGTTAGTATCAGGACAGAGTATGAAAGGGGTAATTATTTGCTGGTAAGTTAATGTAAGCCATTGAGTTATTGTGAATACGTAATACAGAACTTTGGCGGATGATTTTGTGAGCATTGTAGATTTTTATGACATCAGTGGTACCTGTTGGTATTATGTTGCCTAACCCTACCTAGGACAGCCAAAAAATACTAGCTAGAAATCTTTAACTATTTGGATTGTGGGTAGATTATTTTAATGTCATCTTACATTAAAGATTACAACCGAGTCCCTGGCATTTAAAAAAAAATCACATCACACAGCCACACATTAAATTGAATTAATTCAGTGCCGCATATTCTTTAATGTGTTTGGAATTTTGGGAATCCCATACCTTCCTACATCTCTTGTTGCTTTGGAATATGTAAGTTGCATCGTTTATCTTGGAAAATTTCTAACTTGCAATGCCCTAACTATTTAATCCTTTGTTACAGGGTATGCTATGACAGGGTATAAATTGCTTCTTGGTGCTTTTAAAAATCTAAATGTCTGGCTTGGACTCCTGGTCAAATCTCCTCACAAACTCAGCTCTCCCTGGAGGACCTTTCTTTGTGCTGCAAGCCAGTATCCCAGAACAGCAATTCTCCCCAAACATTTCTGTGTTTCTCCCATTCAGCATCATGCATTTTTAATACCATGCTCAAAAAGCGTGACAGGGATTTCGGTCCGACACAAAAGTAACAAAAGCTCACATAAAAAAAATGTGAAACGAACTGTGGAAGAAGACTTGGAGGAGGAAGACATTGATGAAGAGATAACTGATTCAGAAGATGAGTTTGAAGATGATCCCAGCATAGTGAAGAATTACAAAGATCTTGAGAAAGTAGTACAGTCTTTCCGATTCGATGTAATCTTGAAATCTGGTTTAGATATTGCAAGAAAGTAAGTCTAAAAATTTAAAATAACTTGTAAGTAAAGGAATTACAAGATATAGCTAATGATATTTTGTTTAACATTGCTAAGAGAAAGCTACTCAATGGTTTTCCTCTTAGGGAGACTATTAATATGATTTTTTTGGTTTTGTCAATACTAGTATGTTGAGATAGTATTTATCAACTTTTCCCAATCTGGTGCTGGTTGTAACAGCATCTGGAAAGCATTAAGTTGAGGAAGGTTATTTAAAATGACTTTTGTAGCTTGTGATTAAAATCCCTATGAAAACAGACTGGTCAGTTAAATACTGTAAATTTGGCTATAAAGAAATAATGAGAACTATTAGCATCAGCTGATAGTCATTAAAACAAACAAAATAGTTCTTAATGAGACTATTTTTCCAACTTAATTTGCTGTCTCTTGGTTATTCCTCTAATTAAAGCTTCCAGACACCATGATATGTTGCATGTTTATTGCTTAGATTTTATCATTTGTTTCAGGATTTGGTGTATTTAATATAAATAGTAAAAAGCTTTGAATGAAGAGCAGAAAAATTAGGCCTGCGTTATCAAGCTTTGTTATTTTACTTGCAGAAGGTCACAAAACAGATTTAAGTAGAAATTGTTCCTGATTTCTGATCACAGACCAACAATCTCTGAACTGTTCAGTTGATCACATAATAAGAAGATTGACATTTTGACCCGAAAGCTGTTTATTTTAAATGTATATTTAACACATTTTATAACTGGGTTCCTGAAATGTTCAAGAAAACCTGAATATGCTTAACAGGATTTGCTTCATCAAAAGTATGCATAGGGTTGCAGTCTTATTTAGCTTTAAGAAATGCAGCATTGATTTTCCTTCTGTTAAAACTTACTGTGTCTGGAAGTCCATACAAAGTGAATCAATTGCACTAGAGCGGGAAATGCTAAAGTGAAACATTGTTATCATTTATATTAATTGATATGATCTAGCTCAGTTTTTTTCAACCTTGAAAACTTTAAGATGTATGGAATTCAACTCCCAGAATTCCCTAACCAGCGTTGCTGTATGGGGAATTTGGGGAGTTGAAGTCCACAACTTCTTAAAGTCGCCAAGGTTGAAAAACACTGATGTAGCTATCTATATACATATGGTGCAGTGGTAGAAAAGGTTATTCTTAGTATTTAAAAAAAATGTTTTTAGTAAGAATATTAAATATAAAAAATAAGGTTCTTTTTGTTTTAAAGCAAAGTGGAAGATGCATTCTACAATGGTGAGCTTAGACTGAATGGAGAAAAATTGTGGAAAAAAAGTAGAGCGGTAAGACTTTTTGAAATTCACGGTATAAACTAAATTAACATGAGAAATCATGGATAGAATTCAATTCTCATAAATATTACATAGTGAAACAAGATCACAGCACTATGTAAAAACATTTGTCTTTATGGCATTGAGACCCAAGTTTATTTTATTTTTTTGGGCCATCTGCTTATTTTTATTTCTAGAACTGTTTACATTTCAATAACCAGATTATTAAAGTAACAGTTGCATGTTGTATTATACAACTAATACTGCGTTTCAAAAATGAGCTAGTTCAATGTATCTCTTAGGCATAATTTAAAGTCAGATGAACAGTTGGAATACGTTCATCTAAAATTTTGGGCATGCATTCTTCATATTTTCTTCCATTTTTGAAGAATTCTGGCTTCTTAATTTGACCATTGTGTTAAACTAGAACTCAGTTTTAATTGTAAGTTAGGAGGAAGGCAATGTTACTGCTTTGTTGGTTTTTTTTTGTTTTGGTTAAAGTACCTGAGTTGACCTAAGTTTTCCCCAGAAGAAACTGCTACCAATGGCTTGTTTTTTTAGTTGACTGGGGTGGCACCATCTCAGTGCAAATGCTGTGGAACAGCCTGCTCCTAGTACTGAGGCTGGTTCTCTCATTGATGGCCTCCCAGAAGTTGGAGAAAACTTTTGCTTTGTAGGGTTTGTTCACCATTGGCACTTTTTGCTTCTTCTGTATATGATAATTGTTATTGGGGGGGGGGGGAATTGAAGCATATTGTACTGTCCATTTTATTAGGGGTTGTAGCTAATTTTTACTATAAACATTTTATTATGTTGTATGTGGCTATAAATTGTCATAAATCTGGTAGATTCAGCACATATAAATTCAGTTAGTAATAGCAACAACCGTTTAATCATAGAATATTTTGGTTCTTATGGGGATATTATTAAGTTTAGCACATTACAGTAGAGGTGTGATGTTTGATTCTTAGAGTAAGAGTTCTATGTTATTTTGAAAATCACTGAAGGACTTCAGGCAATGGGGAAAGAGAAACTATTCAGTGCCACATCCTACCAATCTTACACTGCCATTCATTCTTCCCATGATCTGGAACTGTGCTGTGGGAATAGGTTCATTTGACCCATCACCATTTTACAAGAAAGATATCAAGACACATCATGTTGCTGTACAGTACATCATAAGGAGCTTTGCTTGGTTCTATGAACCCAGTTCTTGTGGTTTGTAAACCATAGAACAGAATGGAATGGGAATAGTAAAATAGAATCATAGGGGTGGAAAGGACTTCTGAGGATTTCAAGTCCAACCCACCTCTCAAGGCAGAAGACCTTAATAAGCATGGTTGTCTTTTTCTTAAAAACCTCCAGCGATGGCGCACCCACAACTCTGGGAGGCAAGTTGTTTCATTGATTAATTGTTCTTACTGTCAGGAAATTTCTCCTTTGTTCCAAGTTGAATCTCTCTTTGACAAGCTTCCAGCCATTGCTTCTTGTCCTGCCTTCAGGTGCTTTGCAGACTAAGTCAGCCTCGTCTTCTTTGTGACAGCCCGTCCAATACTGGAAGACAGCTAAACCTTCTTTGTTAGGCTAAACACACCAAGTTCCCTTAACTCTTCATTGTAGAATTTAGCTTCCAGATCCCTTTTTGTTTCTCTTCTGTGTGCAATTTCTAGACTCACAGCATCTTTTTTTTGTATCTTAGTGATCAAAATTGAATATAGTATTCCAAGGGTGGCCTCACGGATGCAGCAGAGATGGGTTGCTCCCGGTTCGGCCTGGATTGGGTGAACCAATAGTAGTGGCGGTGGGGGGCTCCGCCCACTCACCTGGATGCTTCTGTGCATGCACTCCCAAACCAGTAGTAAAAAAATTGGCAACCCACCACTGGGGTGCAATATATGGTTTATGGTGGTGTCATATTACTGCTGTAGTTTCTTTATTGTGGCTCTTAAGTTTCATGGACTAGAAATGTCTGATAATGGGTTTACAGTAACATTTTCCTATAAATGCGTACATTCTTAAGGCACAACATCCCCAAATCATGGGATTTATGCCACAAAAAAGCATACCTATTAAACAGTCATCTTGGCCGCTTTCCTCCAAGCTGGGAGTGAAAACATTCAAATCAATATGTCAGCCAAGTTATTTATATATTCGCTCAATGAAAAAAAAGGAATATTTTTTCTCCCTCCCTCATCTTCTCCCCCTTCTTCTTCAGGTAAAGGTTGGTGATACCTTGGATCTCATTCTTGGAGAAGACAAAGAAACAGAAACAGCTGTAGTTATGCGAGTTGTTCTCAGGAAAGCATCTGAGAAGAATGAGAATGATAAATACAAAGTGATGTTGAGACGCTGGAAAAATTTAAAGGTGCCCAAGCAGGATGTATTGAAGTGAATAAATGAATTGCATGTTGTGATTGATTTGTTGTGAGCAATCACATTTATTGTATAATATATAATTTTTTTTGTTAAACAGTTTTTTTTAAAAAAAGGTTACTTGATGGCATGCCACTTTCCTTACTATAAACATTACTACTTCTGTTCCATGTCTTTCATTTGCTGTATGCTGTTTTCATTTCAGAGCGAAAAAATAAAATATTGTTCCTATGAGAAATAAATAAAAGCCTGATCTTAAATTGTCTTGGCTGCTGCTTAACCACATGACCCAGAAACTCAAATGCTAATATTAAGGGGAAACATTACTTTTAGAATATTTTTGTCACTTGCAATAATTCTATTTACATCAAAAAGGAAAATATCAGATAGATTAGTGGTATATTTCCATTTCTAGGAATGAAAACTGAAATAAGTAATTTCTATTTGCTTTCCTCTTTATCCAGAGGTGGCAGTGTGGAATGTAGCTAAATCTGCTGGCCATTGTATTTTCACTTGTATAAAGCAGAGTTCCTTCATGCATAAGATGGTTATAAAAATAGAGGAGGTACTGTTACAGTTGAATTATGTATATCAGAAAAACAAGAGTGGTACTAGATTGGATACCTTGAAAGAGTTTGCCATGTATTTTCTCACTTCAAAATCCAGTGAGTATAAAGCTCTAAAACTGAAATAGAAGGGAGTTAATGTTTACGTCAGTGTGCAGTGCAGCTCTGCATATTTAGTCTTCCATGGACATGTGATCTTATGGCAACTCAGGTGCTCAGTAGAATAGACATGAGGCCCTGTACCAAAGTTCATATATCTGATTTTAATTTATCTCACTGCTGCAAAGTACAATACTTCTCTTTAGTGAAGGCACCTTTCAAAACCATCCTGCTACTTATTCAGCTGGCGGAAGACTTTGGCTGGATTTCATCCTTATGGCTCATCTATCAGAGAGATGCAGAGTTACATACATAAATTATGAGGGCATACCAACTAGCTAAGGAACTGGGAGAAAATATAAAAAAGTAATGTATATGTATACTTCAGTGACGTGCAGTCAAGTGAGGCAAGTGAGGCACAGCCTCACCACTCTCATCATGAAAAAAAAAAGTAAAAGGAAAAAGCTGAGCTAGTTGCTGCCTCACTGTGGATGACTCTGCTTAACCTCACTGGTGCTCTCCCTCCCCAAGTGTAGTGACTTCCTCCCAGGCCCCCATTCATTTCTCTCTCACACACACACAGCTGGATAAAACTATATAAAAATCTAGCCCAGCTTCACTGATTACAAGTTTGAAAAGGCAACCTGGCTCCACCTGCAATCAAACTACACTTGGGGAGGGAGAGCACAAGCGAGCACTGAGGAGACCACAGGAGGAGGCAGGAAGCCAGGCAAAGAGCCATGCTGTAGTACACACACTTCCCCCCAGCCTCTTTCTTTTGGAAGGCTCGGCTCCCCTCCGGCTTCTCTGCCTCTCCTCTCACCCCAGCCTGCCAGCAGGAGGTGGTGGGTGGGCTTTATTGTGTTCCAGGCATTTCCCACCCAGACAGCAGGCTGCATTTGCAATGGTGGAGGTGTTTGGGAAAGGCAGCAGGGGAATGGGGGGGGGGATGGCAGAGGAGCTGCTTTCAAGCCACTGGAAAAGATATCCAATCCAACTTTTGTGTGTGGGGGGGTTTGTTTGAGAGTGAGTGAGAGAGGGAAGGGGTAGGAGAGATAGTCCAATCCAACTTCTCTGTGTGTGTGTGTGTGTGTGTGTATGTGTGTGTGTGTGTGTGTGTTTGAGAGAGGGGGAGGAAGGGAGAGAGGGAGGAAGGAGGGGAAGGAGAAGAAAAAGAAAAAGAAAGAAGGAGCAAAGAAGAAAAACAAATGCTGTCGCTTTAAATTGGAACTGAGCATGCGTGGCTGTGGAATTCTGGGAGTTGAAGTCCACAAGTCTAGAAATATTTGAAATCCAGCACTGTGTCAGTGCCTCACCAGTCATAAACCTCACCGCACGTCACTGGTATACTTATACTCTTACATATACACTTTCAGGAAGAATAGATAGATGATATATAGATAGATAGATAGATAGATAGATAGATAGATAGATAGATAGATAGATAGATAGATAGATGATAGATAGATAGATAGATGGATAGATAGATGATAGATATATGATAGATAGATGGATAGATGATAGATAGATAGATAGATAGATAGATAGATAGATAGATAGATAGATAGATAGATAGATGGAGGATAGATGGATAGATAGATGGTAGATAGATATATGATAGATAGATGATAGATAGATAGATAGATAGATAGATAGATAGATAGATAGATAGATAGATAGATAGATGGAGGATAGATGGATAGATAGATGGTAGATAGATATATGATAGATAGATGGATAGATAGATAGATAGATGGATGATAGATGGATAGATAGATGGTAGATAGATATATGATAGATAGATGGATAGATGATAGATAGATAGATAGATAGATAGATAGATAGATGGATGATAGATGGATAGATAGATGGTAGATAGATATATGATAGATAGATGGATAGATAGATAGATGATTGATAGAGGCAGGCAGGCAGACAGACAGACAGACAGACAGAGTCTTGTTTTATAATGGTATATTTGTGAATTAAAAATCTGTTACCATATTAAAATAAAATCCTGTTAATTGTAGTTCAATAAATTTCATGTAAGAAATTATACAAATGGATTTTGTGCTCTCCGAGGATATGCTGATCATCGAAAACTAAAATGTTTCCAAAAGGATACTGTACACACAAATAATTCTGTGCTGCAGTTTCACTGATACCTATTTTAGCAATAAGATAACAAAAGCACATTTATATTTATTTTATTGCAGTAATATGTGGAAGGGAAGGAATTACAGGAAGATTGGAAACAACCCAGCAGCAAAATAAAATCAGAATTAAGTATGGAAGGACACAATATAGAAGTGATGCTTTGTTTTAAATTCAGGAAACAATATGCGTCCTGAAGGTTCTGCCACAGCTTTTCAGCTCTTTCATAGTTCAGTAGAACCGAAAACCTGATACATGATTTTTGTCATGTTCAGATGGGCAACAAGAACTGCTATTTCTAAATTGAGGGACATAACATTAATGCCTCTATATAAATGTATAAGTTTTAGTTCAGATTAACATTTATTTACTTATTATAAATCAGAAAATATTTTTTTCTTTACTCTCCTAGAGTGGTACATTCAGCTAAATAAATATAGCATTCTAGGAAAGCTATTTGAGAGAAAAAGCTGAAATCGACCCTGGCCCTGAGAGCGGGAGAAAGTAGTGTGGTACTGCCATATCAAACTGAGCTAGGATTCTCATGATCCAGTACAGTATAGAAGAAACGTTCATAAGGCAGCTGAGAAACAGAAGTAGAAGACACAGATTTGCATCATGATATTTGTGAAGATTATCACCTGTTTTACTTGAAGCCAGTGTGAATTTTAAAGCCAACATGTAAGACAAAAGTGGAGATAAATTTGGTAGAAAGTTAGGAAAGGAAATGTTCTAATCAATCCATTTCTCTCCTCAAGGTTCTATTTACCCCTTTATTTTTAATTCATTAAAAATCCATTATTTTTGGAACAGAAAAAACAAAAACATTTTTCTAAAGTGACATGTGGTACATATTAAGATCCAAGTAACATATGTTATACAAATGGATAAATAGAAATGTGTCACACACAGTAATTGTATCAACACCTCACCGCCACAACAAACTGTGTTGTGTAGCAGTTTCAATTAGAAGGCAAAACGGTGCTTCAGAGCTGCAAGTAGCTCTGCCTGCAAATGCTTCAAGCAATGATGCCTTTTACTAGAATGGCACACAGCTGTCCTATCTTGTTGCATGATCCTAGGAAAAAAATAATTGTGGTTTAGGGAGTTGCCCTGGCTTGTGTTCCTGTCTGCTCTAAAGCATCTTTCTGCTTGCAGATTAAAATCCCAATGGTGCTTTTTCATGAGGCAACTGGACTTTCTTGTTTTTCTTTGAAGACGTTTCACTTCTCATCCGAGAAGCTTCTTCAGCTCCGAGTGGATGGTGGGAAATGGAAGGATTTATATTCCTTGCAGACAGCTGGTCATTTGCGTTCTTTTAGATAGTACTAGAGACCACTTGGAGCTTTAACTGTCCTCAGGGTCACTTGAGTAGGGCAAACGGGTGTGGAGCAGGGATGTTCAATGGGCTGGGGTGTCATGGACAGGCCACGCCCACCCCAGCAGTGTGAATGGGAAAAATGTCACAAAAGTCACACAATGGCAACGTGACATGGTGAGTTTGACACCTGTGGTGTGGAATCTTCTTGAAACTGCTGAAAGAACTGTGTTGTAGTCTGATAATGTATCATTCCCCTCTGTTGAGAGAGGGCTCTTAAAGAGGAGTCAAAGAGGCCATCCATATCAAAACTGAACAGCCCTCTCTCAACTGCGGGGGAGGGATACGACATCATCTATCTCTACAGTCTCTGCAGTCTACAACTGCAGTCATTTCAGCAATTCCAGGAAGGCTCCACACCCATTTGCACTACTCAGGTGACCCCGAAGACACAGACAAAGCTCCATTATTTGCAAGTGGAACAAGTGTGTCATACTAGAAATGATGGAAAGTAAATGACATCATCCTTAGCATTTAACAAGCATTCTACTATAGAGCATTCAAGTGTACACACTGATCATTATATATGCAATTTACAATATTCAGGGGAACAGCAAATCCACAGGCAGGGAACTGTTTCTTTTTCTAAATCAATTTATTTATGGGCATTTCAGGGGGGGAAAAAATCAGTGGGTTAGATCTAGAAGTCTTGTAAAAATCCACGGAACAAGTTACTGGAACTTGTTAGTCGTGACTGATTTCAGTGGGACTGAAATACTGTTACCTTTGTTTGGATCTAATCCAACCCAATACATACAAGGAAATGTCAATTTGGGAATATGATTTTATTCTGCTATGTTAATTTTATGAATTGCAGTAAAAGAAAAAAATAACACAATGTAACACATTGTGACACTGTAATACTCTTCAGGAAAAAAAATCTAAAAAATTTTAATGTTTACTGAACATGTATTTAGTGGAACTATATAAATGTTTTTGATCAACTAAATGATGAAAGAAAAATTTATAATCTCTGCGATAATGAAATTATTTGGGTGTCACTGTATTTGAAGATACTAATCAACATACGATAGAGCTTAGTATATAATTCAAATAAAAATATATAGTATATTTAATATTTTCAACAGTTTAAAAGCTGCAGTAATTTAACTGATAAAAATAATATGGACTTAAGTGTTTTGCACATTCCTCAATTCAAGTATTTTTTTGAAGTAGTGAGTATAACAGGTAATAGCACCACTTTTACCAGTACAGAGTAGGATTCTATATTTTACAATCTCCACGCATACCAGTAGTTCTTTTATCAAGATTATACAGAAAACAATAAAATAATTTATATGAATAAAAAATGAAATCAATACTACAATCTTAACATAAACACTCATTAAATAACCCATGATTGTAATTTTAATTTTTACTACAAATCTACAAAATGAAAAATTATTTCTAAAATGTAATAACTTGATTTTGTAATTTTTCCTTTCCTAATATTCAAACGTGATATAAGAAGTATCCACAAGCATAGAAACTGCTATGATTTTGCATTCTTTTTAAAGAGGTATAGCATTTTAAAATTGGAGATTTGAAATATTTAAAAATTTATTAATTTCCAAATGATAAAGGTCCCTATTGAGAACTGTCTTAAAGAAGTTAATTACTATTTAAAATTAATTAAAAATTAAAAATCTAATCTATTTCCACTGATGAATATTATACTTAGACGATATATCATTAGATCAACTCTAATAATTTGTGGTTCCTTGTGATCCAGTTTAGGTAGATGGTAATTGAAAAAACAGCAAGCAATCTAAGCTACATAAAGGCATACTAAAATGGAGCTATAAAATATATTTTTCCACCATATGTATTTGTTTCAGTAGGGCTTTTAAGAGAGACTCACTGGATTATAACTTCCAACTTCTTACCCATTCCTGCATGTGTAAACACATATGAAAGAAAAAAAAATGTATTGATCAGTTGTCCTAGTGCTAAATTGACCTCTCAAGCTACTTCAAAATAATTGAAGTCACCATCTTTGGAAACTTTAAATATCACTTTTTTGTTTTCTTGGCTTTTTTCAATATGTCACATTTTTTTCTATTTGGACGTCTGCATCTTTCATCAATGCTTGGTATACATTCATAATGCCAAACTTCATCCATCTTTTCAACAGGATAAACAGCTTCAACATAATGGCGGATGAGTCTCAGTCTGATAGGATCAAGCTGCTTCTTGTTACAAGCCCCTGAATGGTTGTATTGCAGTCTGAGGTTATCTGAAGTAAAAAGCTCTGGAAAAAGCCTTACTAAGAGTCTGGCAGCAAAGTTACCAACTGAAAGACTTTGTTGTACTATCTCTCTTACCTCTTTATCAGACAGCAAATATAGAGAAGGCACAGAAAAGTCTGGTGGAGGAACAATAAGTTCCTCAAGTGGTATCTTGCAAAAGTCTTTGTTACTTCTTTCGGGAGGCAATGGTGGCCCTTCAAATTCCTCTTTAAATCGTTCTGAGTTTATTGCATAGGTCAGGAATTCTCTCCTCTCAGGTCCCGGTATATGGACTTTTCGCTGCAACTGGTATGTGCGTCTCTGTTCAGTATCTCTTCGACGACATCTTTCATCCAGTTTCCCAACAAATTCCAGTGTCCATACTCTATCATTCTTAGCTCTTGGATACAGCATTTGCACAAAGTGTCGAATCAACTTAATTCTAACAGGATCAAGTTGTTTTTTGCCTAGTGAGCCACTGCAATTGTATTGTTTCCTTAAGTTTTCAGGAGTAAACAATTCAGGAAATAAGTGAACTAGCAATCGAGAAGCAAAATTACCTATAGACAAGCTACTTTCATATATATTCTTAAGCTGCTCCTTACTTAACAGATAATCTGAGACAGGAACATCAAAATCAGGAGAAGGAATATCAAGTTTATCAAAGTCTATGGGAACAAGCCAAATCTTTTTTGATCTTCTACCTGGTCTTTCATATTCAAAATTATCTTCTACTTTTATAACTGACACATCATCAGGCAAACTTGAAGAATCGTAGCAATCATCTCTTATCTGTTCATTCTCACTGTCATCCATATACATGCTTTCAAGTTCATCATTTATTCGCTGAACACAATGCTGTAACCAAGCCTTTCTCTCCTGCATAGCAGGGAAGTAAATCTCTGTGTATCTGCGGATTACCTGAAGTCGCTGAGGATCAAGTTCTTGTTTTCCACACTCTCCGTAACAGCTGTATCTTTCAGCCAATTTTCTATGATCAAAGAGTTCTGGAAACAATCTGTGTAGCAAAAATACACAAAATTCTCCAGGAGAAGATGCTTCATCTAAAAATTCATTTATATCCTGAGCATCAAATACCCATTCTGAGGCAACAGAAGTATTTCTATCAATAGGTAGAATTTCATCATCATCTTTATCATTAATATGATCAGACTCATAAAAACTGGAGGATTGTATATCTGGTTGACTATTCTCCATATCTCTCTGAGCCCAAAAACTATTGAAAAAGTCATTGACCTGAGGCAAACATTCTGCTTGCCAAACAGCAGGATTTTTCACAGATGGATAACAGACTTCCACATAATTTCGGATGAGCTGCAGATGAAGTGATTCAAGTTTCTTTTTGTTAAGATAACCACATGTGGTGCAGGCTTTACTTAATTCATCCTCACTAAAGAGTTCTGGAAAAAGTTGTACAAGTAATCGGCAAGCCAGATCACCACCTGATGTACTTTGATCCATAATCTGTTTGAGTTCTGAAGCAGTCAGTTGATATTCAGGAGGGGGCTTGAATTCTGCAACAGCATCCATTGGGCTGACATGTTTCTTAATTCTACTGACTTCTAGTGACAACAGATCTACTTTGCTATGCAGTTGAGTCATGTTAGAATTTAATGTATTCAGTGTATAAAACATTTTTTGTATTAAAGAATAGATATTTGAATCCGATTCAGCAGTAATATTGCTTGTTTCTCTTTTCCGCTGCTCATTCAAAGTCCTAAGACTGGAGGGACTGCTAGGATTAATCTTTTCAAATAATTCAAAGGTGGTAAACTGTTCTGTTCCTGGCAAAGTCTTCTTCTCTGTAATTTTGTGAGAGATCCCATAAAGAGGTTTCTTATATGAAGGCATAACTGTGTTATTCAAAGTTTCTTCACAAATCCATGTTAGACTGGAATTTTTGTTCTTGCTTGGCTGTTCAACGTCTTCCTGAGTAGGCAATCCATCTCTGCATTTCAAGTTTGAGGTCTGATCCTTTCAATAAACAAACAGGACATTAGTTTAATATA
Source organism: Natrix helvetica (assembly GCF_964273705.1). Classification (NCBI taxonomy): domain Eukaryota; kingdom Metazoa; phylum Chordata; class Lepidosauria; order Squamata; family Natricidae; genus Natrix; species Natrix helvetica. The sequence continues at coordinate 185,256,786 of NC_138552.1, forward strand.
CTTTTGAACAAATTCTTAACTTATCCTAAACGAACAAGTAATACATTATCTGAATTTAAACAATGCATTGCTTTAATCTAATTTGTCATAAGATCAGTTGTAGATTAGGTTAGTTGAACTTAGTTCTCTAAAAGTCAGTAACATTCCATTAAATCATAAATTATTATATCTATTGAAGAAATGCAACTAAATTAATATTAATTTAACTAGCATTAACCAAACAGAGTATTATTTTAGCAGGCATTTGTTACTGCTTACTAGTTAGATCAGAAGACAATCCTGAATGTAAGTTGATATTCAACAAATAAAACAAAATTAATTATTTGACAGAATAACGGAAGAAGCATATATTAAAATCCCATGTAATATTGCTTCTCTATCTTATCAACCTAAGATTGCCGGATAAAACAGATTCCCAAGAAATTTTCCTCCAATAAATATATCTAAGTAACACTTGCATATCTGTCCATAAATGCATGCTTGTTTATGCTTGCTGATCTGAAGTACTATTCCAAAAACTAGAAGGGCCAAGGAAAAAAATTAATATTAGTACCATTAATACTTATGGAATTCAAATGAAATATCAGAATTGACAATGTCCATAAAATATTAGAATTGACAATAAAAACATTCAAGTGGTAGATAACTTCTGCTTTTTAGAATCAATCATCTTCAACAGCAAAAAGATTGCCCCTGATAAGATTATCTGGACCACAACCACTTGATCTCTGAAGGAACAGCAGTGTCTCCTGATTAGACTGCATATGGCAGGCAGAGTCTTCTGGAGAAGATGCTAAAAGAAGCAAAAGACCATCTATTCTAGAGGAGACAAGATTATGAGTTATGAAATGCTTCTAGGTCCAAGAAAGTGTAATTGAGAAATAATCACAGGTGGCCAAAGGCTTTTCTGTCCACAGCCTCTATTTGCTACTCTAGCAGTAGCTATGAAAGAACAGAACAGAATGATGAAGACCTATATTTGCTGTCCATATAACATAACAGAATAACAGTGTTGGAAGGGACCTTGGAGGTCTTCTGGTCCAACCCTCTGCTTAGGCAGGAAACCCAATACCACTTCAGACAAATGGCTGTCCAATCTCCTCTTAAAAACTTCCAATGTTGGACCATTCACAACTTCTGGAGGCAAGTTGTTCCACTGATTAATTGTATTAACTGTCAGGAAATTTCTCCTTAGTTCTAAGCTGCTTCTCTCCTTGATTAGTTTCTATCCATTACTTCTTGTCCTACCCTCAGGGTGCTTTGGAGAACAGAAAAGTTCTTGAACGGATAGAAATGTAAGATTCTATATTTACATTTGTACAATAAAAAATATAGGACACACATAAAATGTGTGATTTGCAGCTTGAAGCACTACAACAGAAAATAGGTGAGGTATTTACAATAAACTGAACATGAGCCAGCACTGTGAACCAGTTACTCAGACTGGGGATTAGTTACTCCCAATTTTGGGATGCATCAAAAGCACTGAATCAAACATATGTGACATTCTCATTCTACTCTGCACTGCATCCTGAAGTACAATTCTGGACACCACTTTCCAGAAGGAATAACAATCAAAAATAGGTCCAGAAAATGACAACTATGATACAAAGACATGTCCTACGAAGATTGGCTGAAGGAACTTGGCATTTTAGTTTGACAAAAAGACAACTAAGAGGACGCATACCGTATTTTTCAGAGTATAAGACACATCTTTTTTCCTCAAAAAAGAGGCTGAAAATCTGGGTGCGTCTTATACATCGAATACAGCATTTTTTGCCTCCCGAAGCCCTGCCCCTTCACCAAAATGTCTGTGCATAGCCTTATGGAGGCTTTCAGAGAGCCCCTGGGGGGCTGGGGAGGGCAGAAATCAGCCCCCAGCAGCACTCTATAAGCCTCCAAAAGGGTATTCATGGCTTTTTTGGGAAAACAAACGGGCCGATTTTGGGAGGTTTGCAGAGTGCAAAAACTTTTTTCCCCCTTTTGGAAAGCTCTTTAACTGATTGATGAGAATTACATTGATCAAGTGCTGTGCCAGCAGAAACACCTACCTATCTATTGTATTTCCCTCTATCTCTATTTCTCTTTCTCTATCCTCTACCTACCTACCTACCTACCTATCTACCCACACTCTCTACCTACCTACCGTATTTCTCTCTCTCTCTATCCCTTTACCTACTTACCTATCTAACTACTCTCTCCCTACCTATCTACTGTATTTCTCTCTCTCTATCCTTCTACCTACCTAGCTACCTACACTCTCCCTCTCCCTCCCTCCCTACCTACCTACTGTATTTCTCTCTCTCCCTCTCTATCCATCTACCTACCTACTTACTTTTTTAAAAAAATTGCCTCTTCAAAACCTTGGTGCGTCTTATAATCTGAAAAATACGGTATATAAAATGGGGACCTATGATAACGAACTATATTTCCTTGCCACAGAATCCATTATTTAAATGATAAAAATGTATTGCTCGAAGGTTTTCCTTTCATTTAAATGAAACCATAAACAGTGGAACATTCTGCCTCTGAAGGTTGCAATTTCTTTATCACTGGAGATTTTAAGAAGAGTCTCACCTTTGGAGGATGGTATAACTGATTGTAAACTGCAGAGGATTAGACAATATATTTTCAGTCATTTCCAACTGCATAATTCTATGATGCTATGTTTTGCTCCAGTCAGAATAACAGAGTTCCATATATTCAGTAAGGATTTCCATCCCATAATTTGCATTAGTCCTTAAACTGCAATTTCATTTTCAAAACAGACATTCTTATTCATCGATGTTGGGGAGGAGCCCTTACCTGAACCTAAGCTATCTTCTCTTAAATTTGTCTAAATATACTGGAGATTGCAAAACAGGGTATGGTGGCTTAGTGTAGGTGTGCCAAGTTAATAATCACAGTCTGTCTGCTTTTCCCTTCCAGCCTGATCCTTATAATTTTCTTCTTTCTTCTCAGTCCTTCCCCATTTCTTATTAATCATAAATCCCTCTTCAGGTAATGGTATGAGTTTTGTGCCCTCTACACCTGACCCAAAGTATGAAAAACACTGTCAGGTTAGTGCCAAGGTGACACATGTTTAAGGCTACCAATGAGCTCATGCTATTGAGCAATTCTGAACAATTCATTTTTTCTAGGCCTAACCTTCTCCATAGCATTAGTGTTCCAGGGAAAAGTGCTCTGTTAAATTTAAGTGGTCTTGCTAGATTTGACCTTAAATATTTTTTATTTTTTTATATTTTTAATAATAATGTTTAAGGTTATTTTAATGTTCACAATTCTAATATTATCTTAATTGTGATTTTATTATGGGAAGTCACCCTGAGCATTGCGAGATAATAGGGGAAAGTATACATCTAAATAAATTATGGTTGTATAAAACATATCACATCATAAAACATATGCACAGAAGCAAAACATTTCTTCTCGGAAGCATTAAAACAGCTCAGTCCTCTGAAAGACTTGACACAGCTGATTCAAGCTGTCACCCAGTATCTGTGGAAGTGTTGCTTGAATACACCTACCATTGTCATCGTCCTTTTATTCTGAAGAAAAGGGATTTATATAATGCTCCCACCTACAATTTTCCATACAGCTACTACCATGTAAGGTAGTTGGGCTGAGATGGTTGGGCTAAGGCAGGAAAGTCAAACTGGCAGCCAGCAGGCCAGATGCATCATGTGCAGGCTGTGCTCACTCCAGCTCCATGAATGGGGAAAATGTCATAAAATGTCACCTGACAGCAACTGAGTTTGACACCCGTGGATAAGGTGACTCAAAGTCAGTCAGTCAGTCAACGGTTGCAGGAACTGGGTATGTCTAGTTTAAGAGAAAGAAGGACTAGGGGAGACATGATAGCAGTGTTCCAATATCTCAGGGGTTGCCACAAAGAAGAAGGAATCAAACTATTCTCCAAGGCCCCTGAGGGTAAAACAAGAAGCAATGGGTGGAAACTAATCAAGGAGAGAAGCAACTTAGAACTGAGGAGAAACTTCCTGACAGTTAGAACAATTAATCAGTGGAACAGCTTGCCTCCAGAAGTTGTGGAAATCTTTAAGAAGATGTTGGATAGCCATTTGTTTGAAACGGTATAGGGTTTCCTGCCTAGGCAGGGGGTTGGACTAGAAGAACTCCAAGGTCCCTTCCAACTCTGCTATTGTGTTGTATTGTATAGTTGGCTTTCACATCCAAGAGAGCATTAGAACTAACAGTCTGCTGGTTTCTAGCCCAGTACCTTAACTACTACACCAAACAGTCTATTCTACATGCATAATCGATTGGAAAAGCAGCAACGTCAAGCCTTCTGGAGAGAACAATGAACCATAATTGTGCAGTGGTTAGAATGCGATACTGCAGGCTACTTCTGCTGACTGCCAGGTGCCTGCGATTTGGCAGTTCAAATCTCACCAGGCTCAAGGCTGACTCAGCCTTCCATCCTTCCAAGGTGGATAAAATGAAAACCCAAAATTGTTGGGGGGCAATATGCTGACTCTGTAAACCACTTAAAGAGGGCTGAAAAGCACTGTAAAGCAGTATATAAAACTAAGTGCTATTGCTATTAACTGTTTAGGAGAAATATTTTGCTCATGCTAGCACGCTTTCCAAAGTGCTCCTTTCAAACAATCTGGATGTCCCTCCCATATCAGACTCATTTGCTTGGATCCTAATTAATATCACCAGCAGAAAAAAAATGTGACTTATTTTTACTCTGCTCTTTCAAGTACCTTTGTTTCACCCATCTGCAAGGCTAGATTTCCTGATGGAACAGTGAGTATAAATGTAAGAATTTGGAAAAATATTTCCTTTATTTATTTCCATCTCCCATTCAATATAATCATTTCCACAAACAGAAGTCCTTCAATGAAGGACTTTAAATCTAAGCTATTATGTATAACAACTGAATTAATATGATGTCCAAATTGGTATCTCAATAACTATCTTCTGGTAAAGAAAATACAGAAAATGTCAAAGAAGCTGCAAATGGCTATAATGAATTAATGAAGACATCAAAATAATGCAAAATGCTTATATAAATTTGTATCTGATATACATTATTTCTTGAATTTCTCCATCTATCATTAGGTCATAATTCATACTAATATTTTGCCTTGTTTGTGTGTCTTCAGTAATTCAGTACACAACAGATTTCTATATTTTGCAAACACATTTTGTCACACAACATCAATATCAAATTGTAAAATGGAAAACATAAAAACATATGTGAATATTCACACTTTAAAATCTGATCGTATTTTTTTTACTAGCCTAATGCTTATTCAAACATTACAAAGGCAAACATGCACTGAACATTCTATCTTAAAAATGCAAGGAAATAAGTTTTATTGTCCCAGAAAAAATAACTGAAATATTCCCATTTATTTTCACTAACCCAAGATTGTACATATATCAAGGCTCAACATATAACAGCAATGATTAATCTTTGAGGAACAGTTTCACAAAACAATGTCAAATAGTTACTTAAACTTTGTATATTGATAAAACCTGTTTATTATAATTTCAGCTATAATAATAATACATACTAATGACAAAATATGAAGAAAGACATATTAAATAAATTACTGGCTTGAATATATATATATATATAATAAAATCTGTTTTAATGTAGTGCACTTCATGTATCAAATAATGTTATCAAATAATAGTTGAAAAACTGTTTTGAATCTTGTCTTTTGAACTTTTGAATATACTATTTATACAGTAGTTACTTCTGTAATGCAAGAACTGAACTTCACAGCAAAAATCATTTGAGTCTGAAATCATTTATATCAACTTCACTGTTGATATAAATGTATATCATAAATGTATATTTATCAATAATCCCAGGATAAAATAATACGTTTAAAATGCTATATGCAAGAAGTTACCTCTTGTGTAATGCCTCTTTTTTTCACATTTGGCAGGATTTCATTGTGGTTCCCTGAACCATCCAAACCAAATGAGCTTCGTTTTCGCTTGTTGATGTCTTGTAGGCAAGTTATTAAACCATCCAGTGAATTTTTTTCAGGTCTTGAAATCACAGAGCAGTCTAGCACTTCTTCTTCTTTATCAGTTTCTCCTTTCATATTATTTTTAATACCTAAATTAAAGAAAAATTAGTAACACAGGTATCACAGATAGGAAATTCATAAGCTACTGATTCAAGACACATGTTTTGATATGATATATAGTGGATATAAAAATATAATGGATGGTGTTGGGGTAAGATCAGCTATTTAGATTTCCACTTCTTTTCTTTTCTGCCTTTCTTTTCTTTTTGGGGGGGAGAGGGGGTTCTGCACTTTGTTGCCTAATCTGAATAGACTAGAACAAGAATATTGTATACACTCATACATACACTGGATATAAAAACCACTGTTAAAATGACAGATTTTTCAGATGTAAAACAATCAGATCAAGATAAATTGCTTCAGAATTTTTTCCACCCTTAATGTAATATATAAGCTGTACAATTCAAATGAAAAACAAACTGAAATATTTTTTCTGGGAAAAATAACAATAAAAATGTACACTATGGTTTCATAAGTGTGCACATCTTCTTATAAGTAGGGATGTGGTTCAAACTGATGGTAAATAATAGTCAGTATACAGGTGCCATCAATTCAAGTTATTCTGATCAAGCCCATACAAAGTTCAGCTGTTTTAGTAGGACTTTTCTGACATTTATTCAGTTGCCTCTTACAGCAGAAGACCTGGTCTGCAAAAAGCTCACAAAGCATCAAATGGATCTCATTGTTAGAAGGTATCAGTCAAGAGAAGGGTACAAAACAATTTCCAAGTTTATGGTTTGATGAGACCAAGGTTGAACCTTTTGGCCATAATTCCCAAAAGCATTTTTGGTTCAAAAACAACACTGTACATCACCCAAAGTTCACCATGCCCACAGTGAAACATGGTGGTGGACAGCACTCTGCTTTGGGGTTGCTTTTATTCAGCTAGAACTGGGGCTTTAGTGAAGGTGGAATAATCAGTCAGCTAAAATGCTGACTATGATGAGGAATTTCACCTTTCAACACAACAATGACCCAAAGCATATCTCCAAATCAACAAACAAATGGCTTTACCAACAGATCAAAGTTTTGGAATGACGAAGCCAACGCTCAGTTGAAAATCTGTGGGGTAATTTGTAGGAGGGCTATGCACAGGAGATGCCTTTAAAATCTGGCAGATTTGAAGCACTTTTGCAAGGAAGAGTGGGCAAAAATTCCAAAGGCATGATGTGCCATGCTGATAGTTCCTACCCCAAAAGATAGAATGCTGTCATAAAATAAAAAAGGTGCTTCAAAATATTAGTTGAAGGGTGTGCACACCTGTCCAACCACATGGTTGGCCTCAACCTGTCTGAAAAACATCTAGTAAGCCCATTCCTTTTTTTCAAACCCTATCCTTTTCCTCTAGGCCCTGACTGCCCTGTCCCCGGCTTCAGGTAGCTCCCATCCGTAGGAAAAAACTGATTTAGAAAAAAAGAAACCCTGAAAGGATAAAAGGGAGAGTTTTACATCTCTGCAAAGTTTTACATCAAATTCAGTTACTGGCAATATGTTATGCTAATAATAATGAAAAAACCAAGGGGCATCAAAGGAAAGGAAAAAAAAATCCAACCTTTGAACTACAAAAATTGCAACCTTCCTCTAAAAACCACTCCCACACCAGCTTCAATCAGGCTTTAAATCGCTCTCCTATGAAAACGATTACAATGAATATGCAAATATTAATCTATGAATTCAATGCCTTGCTTACGAATGTATGCTAGAGGTTATATGTCTATAGTGAGATGGTGTTGCCATCTGAAATATGTTCTACCTGTTTGGGGCCATGACCCTCCTCAAATCATGTCTGGACTCACTTTGACCTTCAGATTGAAAATATTTTTTACATTTTGCCTTCAGGCACATTTCATATTGCTGCTATAGGACAGTAGAATGATCAAGATTTTACTAAGGAACCAGTGAACCTTCCAATCATAATTTTGCTAATACTTTCTCATAATAAAAGTGTTTGGTTATCATCTATTTTTATTTAGAACTGAACATGTATAAAATCTCTATTTTCTCATAATGTACATAATGTTAGAAAAATAAAAAACCCATTAATAGGAGAGTGAAAAAATAACATTTATAGATTAAACTGCCCAATTCATTGTCACAATACTTACATCAAAATAAATATTGGCTTTGGTTAGATAAATATTATAATTTGATAAGGAAATATATTTAAAGAATAGTACCGTCAGTATTATCTTCATCATCAAATAATTCAGCTGAATTCATATTCTGTTCCTCTATATTAATAGAAGAAGAAAAAAATAGAAGACAATGTAAGACAATAAGCACAATGTAAATCAATGACCCAAATGTAGCATTTCTGGTGGATAAGTAAGATGTACATCAAGTTGTAGGCCATATTTAGGTTTTAGGCAACAATGAATATACTATAATTGTATTCAAGGGCAACATTTGCTTGTGCTGTTTGGTAGGCTAGTATAAAATATGTTGCTTGGGTCATGAATTAATATTATTAAGAATGTAAAAAATGACAATAGTTCCAGATTTCATCAGAGCGGTTGCTGATGTGTTTGTTCTTTCAGAGATTAGCAACACAGATACTCCTAATCTAAGCATAGGACATTAATAGTATATGTATTTATAACAGGCTTGGATCCAACTGAGTCTTCCAGTGAATGAGACTTCTTCCTTTAAAGTCATTTCAGTTAAACTGATTTTCCACAATGAAAGTTAGTGGGGGATGGAGGGAAGATGTTTTCTTTTTTCCGGTCCTACTTCTAATTTTATTACAAGAATCTCAAGCTTTTTAGAGTAGCTTTTAAGTAAAGACAAAGGAGATTTGAGCAATTATTTCCATAAAAAGAACTCTGCATTCAAGAAACTAATACTGGATTGGAAATCTTAGAGATACATTTGATCTATTAAATTCCTTTGGAACAATTAGTTCTTTGTTAGAAAAAGGATTATCTTATATTCATTCTAATTACTTAGGCTGCCATTCTATGGGCCCTAGCTGTTGAGATAAATTCTTTCCAATATCTGAAACAAACAAAAGTAGTATGCAATAGAAATAATTGGTGGATGTGCATCTTCCAATCCTCTGCAACTGCTTTAAGTACATTATTTTTCATGTATTACAACATAAAATAACATCCCTTTATAAGTGTTTTAAATAAACAGGGAGGGAAACAATTGCAAATATCCCCTCCTTTTTTCCTAGTAAGGAAAATAATGTCTGATATCAAATCATCAATGGGAACTCTTTACTTAATGACTATGAGGTTATTGTGTATGAAGGTATACATATTTGTCATTGCTTTGACACTAAATAAGCATTTTCTAATTTTATTCCAATACAGTAGAACAGATGGCTGAAATGTTACCAGGATTTTACATAACTGTTAATGGAAACAGGCTAGTATGTTCTTTAGACTATGGGACATAATATAGACCAGTAGTATGCTTATCTATATACACACCCATTTGGCTATTAAACCAGTATTTCAGAACTCTCAACTGTTTTCCTCTACAAAATATTTTAAAAATGTATTTTTAAAAAAAGTTAGATTCATTCATTCACATTTGTTCTATTGTAGTATGTATATGTGCTGTGCTGCTGTAAAGGTGTTTTCCTTTTGAACATTTGGTGGCTGGGCATTTGTGGCTCATGTACCTCTGTGAAAGCAGTTGTATCCTTCCTGCATTGGGATCTGGATCCTTCATGGGTCCTTTTCCTTCTTCTACAAATGACATCCATTTCCTTCAGGAATTGGCACGTAACTATATCTACTACCACAGCAATCCTCACACCTTTTGTGCTGTTAATAGGTCAATCAGGAATAACAAAAGATTAACACTGCCAGAAAGGAATCTGTCTGATGTAAATCTAAGTTAGGGTATATGACTTGAGTTTTACAATGTAGTTAGATTATGATGTGATTTGTTTTTGAAAATTTCTGGATGCCTTGAATTGTGACAAATATGTGAAATTTACTCATTTTACTGCTTCAATCACAGAGGCAGTGGGAATGTCATGTTCCATGAAATTTAAACATTCTGTCTACTGAAATAATGTTTGGATTTCCACACTTGGACAGAATGGGGGAAATTCCACAATATGAGACTAAAGGTATGTATGTAAAGAACTGTATACTTGGCCTCTCTGACCTCAGAAACAAAGGACTGCTAGCTCAAACCATAACTCTCGAATTTGCTGTTGGTGATTGAGTCCTGATAAAACCCGATTGAGGAAAAAACGTAGCCTGGGACAGACCCTTGGTAGTTAGCCCTGCTAACCACTGAAGCCCTGTTAATCACTGAAGCAGTAGCCCAAACTGGACAGAGGGCAAATCACTACACCCGTGGAAAGTGATTCCTGGAGACGACCTACTGAGAATGAACATTTCCAAAAACTGATGTAGTCATGGTGATATGCAAAGATTTTGTTTTTTTTTCTCGTTGCAGTAGCAGCAACTTTCTGGCCTCTTCTATTCCACCTGAAGATCCTAAAAGCAGCTGTACAACTTTGCACTCTACAGATTGTGTTGATTTTGTGATTGTAACTGTATCACTGAATATTACTGTTATTATTGTTGTACTTGTAAACTGATACACACCTGTGGGGAGTAGTGGGACACTATACAGGTGAAACTCAAAAAATTAGAATATAGTGCAAAAGTTCATTTATTTCAGTAATGCAAAGTAAAAGGTGAAACTAATATATGAGATAGACTCATTACATGCAAAGCAAGATAGTTCAAGTCTTGATTTGTCATAATTGTGATGATTATGGCTTACAACTCATGAAAACCCCAAATCCACAATTTCAGAAAATTAGAATATTGTGAAAAGGTGCAATATTTTAGGCTCAAAGTGTCCCACTCTAATCAGCCAATTAAGCCATAACACCTGCAAAGGGTTCCTGAGCCTTTAAATGGTCTCTCAGTCTGGTTCAGTAGGAATCACAATCATGGGAAATACTGCTGACTTGACAGTTGTGCAGAAAACCATCACTGACACCCTCCATAAGGAGGGAAAGCCTCAAAAGGTAATTGCAGCAGAAGTTGGATGTTCCCAAAGTGCTGTATCAAAGCACATTAATAGAAAGTTATGTGGAAGGGAAAAGCGTGGAAGAAACAAAAGGGATCACTGCAGCCTGGAGAGGATTGTTCAAAAAGCCATTCAAAAGTGTTGGGGACTTTCACAAGGAGTGGACTGAGGCTGGAGTCAGTGCATCAAGAGCCACCACACACAGACGAATCCTGGACATGGACTTCAAATGTCGTATTCCTCTTGTCAAGCCACTCCTGAACAACAAACGTCAGAAGCGTCTTATCTGGGCTAAAGAAAAACAGACCTGGTCTGTTGCTCAGTGGTCCAAAGTCCTCTTTTTTGATGAGACCAACTTTTGCATCTCATTCGGAAACCAAGGACCCAGAGTATGGAGGAAGAATGGAGAGGCACACATTGCAAGATGCTTGAAGTCCAGTGTGAAGTTTCCACAGTCTGTGTTGATTTGGGGAGCCATGTCATCTGCTGGTGTTGGTCCACAGTGCTTTATTAAGTCCAGGGTCAACGTAGCCGTCTACCAGGAGATTTTGGAGCACTTCATGCTTCCTTCCACAGACAAGCTTTATGGGGATGCTGACTTCATTTTCCAGCAGGACGTGGCACCTGCCCACACTGCCAAAAGCACCAAAACCTGGTTCAATGACTGTTGGACTACTGTGCTTGATTGGTCAGCAAACTCGCCTGACCTGAACCCCATAGAGAATCTATGGGGCATCGCCAAGAAAAAGATGAGAGACATGAGACTGAACAATGCAGAAGAGCTGAAGGCCGCTATTGAAGCATCCTGGTCTTCCATAACACCTCAGCAGTGACACAAGCTGATAGCTTCCATGCCATGCCGCACTGAGGCAGTAATTGCTGCAAAAGGGGCCCAAACCAAGTACTGAATACATATGCATGCTTATACTTTTCAGAGGTCCGATATTGTTCTATGTACAATCCTTGTTTTATTGATTGTATGTAATATTCTAATTTTCTGAGATTGTGGATTTGGGGTTTTCATGAGCCGTAAACCATAATCATCACAATTATGACAAATCACAGCTTGAACTATCTTGCTTTGCATGTAATGAGTCTATCTCATATATTAAGTTTCACCTTTTAAGTTGCATTACTGAAATAAATGAACTTTGGCATGATATTCTAATTTTTCGAGTTGCAACTGTAATTATGATTGCTCCCATATAAACTTCATATATATTGGGACATTGAATCAGACCACAGTAGTCCCAAGAGAAAGTGAAATCATAATCCCTGAAGAGATAAGATGTATTGATGTAATGCAATGATTCGATATTTGAGAATAATTTTCTTATGCATAGGACAAATAGGAAGAGAATGTAATGCAATGACAAGTGTGAAAAATCATACATTCCAAGCAAGGGTGTTTTCTTTGCTATTACCTTGCAGTCTGGAATTAAACCTAGTAACTCAGTTGTAAATATAACTAGACAGAGTGGGTTATGGACGGATGTGGTAACTCTTAATTAGCATGCTCCAGATGGCTTATAAGGTTTGCCTATGTACCTAGCCGATGGTATGAAGCATGTGTATATATGCTGAATAGAATTATAAGGTTACAGCCAATGCTTGAAATAATGACTAATGCAACTGCTAGTGCTCTAACTTTTACAACAACTATATCCCAGAATACGTTTGCTTTACATAATTTGTTAACAAAATGATGTATCTGTGGAAAATTTATCTCACAAATTTTGTTTACAAAATTGATGACCGGGGAAAAAGCTATACAGGGGAAAAACTGCCAAAGTGGCGAAGATCGCACACATCTCAGTGTAGCCTTGAACTGGGGTAGTTGACTTCACCTGATTTGGCAATATCTTTATTACAATGGAAAGCATTCCATTTTTTTAAATAAAAGGGTGGAATGAAGGGGACTAGTAATAAGGATTCAAACTTGTTGATTAGTAGAAATATTTGTTTTCTGTAACACACATATATTATGCCTTGCATTTGTGACATATAAGGTTGCATGCTAGCAGGGAACAAAAGTGCCTTTTGTTCCCTGCAACTGACTTCTTGGGGCAATGTTATTTTGGTCTGTAGAATATCTGGCAAATGTCAAATCCTTGCCATTTGAACTCTTATCAATCTTCAATCTATGGGCATAGAATGGAGCTGTAAAGAGCTGCAAAATTGACACCTTTGATATGTCCCACCTTCTGCCTAAGAATGTATCTCACCTTTGATCTGTGCCCTTCACAACAGGGGGCCAGAGGGCCAATCCTGGGAACAGAGGAAAGAGATAATGCTGATAAGGCTAGTGAGGAGTACTGTAAAGCCAGGATGTTATTCTATGTCTCTTAACTGTATAAAAAGGAGCTACACTTTCTCTGAAGGGTAGTTCTTCCCTGCATATCCTTGGGGTATGTTGGGAACAACTGGCCATCATGTCTTTAAGCTTTGATCAAAGATTAAATGCTGATTGTTATTCAAGCTTCCCTTTAATCTCATGTTTGGCTCATTGTGACTTGGATGTGCTCTCAAACTTCTATGGGTCTCAACTATTCTCAAACCTTACATTACCAAGTCCCTATTTCTGCCAGCACCATCTTGCAGTTGGTGCTGGCAGAAATAGATTCAGCAGGTTCTTCCTTAGGGCAGGTTCATACCTCTGTGCTTGCTCCTCTGAGCTCCCTATCTACCTTGCTCTGCTGTCTTATGTTACTTCTCAAGTCTCTGGCCAATTCGACCATGAGGACTAAAAAGGCTTATCCCGAAAGAACTATTTAGGTCAGGAAAACTGGTCCACTAAGGTAATGTAAAAGTCTGTAGATTCTCAGTAATGGTTGTCGCAACCCTTTGGCTAAAGTAACCTAGGGCACCAAGACATTCAGCAACCCCCCTCCCTTTATACGATTGCGAGACAGCGGGTCACGTGGCTATCCTTTTTTCCACCCACCCACCCCCACACCAAATGGCCGACGCGAGGGACACATTCCCTCTCCCTCGCAAACTTGACTGGCAAGAGAGAAACTTTAAAGAACTTAATCGGCCACAGTGCCGCGGTCGGCAGGCGCAGCAGCCACGGTGCCAGCCCCCAGCCCCCGCCAGCAGTCGCAAAAAAGAGGATCCCCGTTGCCATCCGAGGAGCAGTTTCTAGGCAACGGGGACGAGAGAGGTGGGACTTGAAGCAAACTGGAGAGAAGGCGGGCTGGGGCCACGGCCGGGCTCGCTGGTTACCCGCTGAAGCACCTTTCCCAACCGGCCCTTCCTAGCAGCGCGGCTCCCTTCCCGTTGCTCGCGGCAGCTGCCACAAGGCTTTCCTTTCCTCACCCCGTACAGTCCACCACAATCCCGCGGAAGAAACCCCCTCTGTGGGAAAGCTGGAAGCCCGGCAGGAGGAGGGGAAATAGCCTTTCCTTCCTTCCTCCCTCCCACTGACCGAATGCGGCGGTAGTGGTGGTGGCGGCGGCCGGGCTGCTCGGCCGCGAGAACCCGGCCATGGCTCCCACAGCCGCTCTGCGCCAGCAGGGGAGACCGCCCGACGCGCCCGCTCTCCGAGCCGCGGAGCCAGTCATCCCGGCAGCGCACCGCAAAGAGATAACGCGCGGGGAGGGGGGGGCCGCCTCGGGGCCCAAGCTGAGAAAGTTGGGGAGAGGGAAGGGGCTTACCTGGCTCTGTCTTAGGCACTGTGGAAAAAAGGAGGGTGGGGACTCTTGGTCTCGGGTGGGTTTGTGGGTGTTTTAAAAAAAATAAATAAATGTCAAAGAAAAAAAAAAAGAACGGCCGTGTCTGGCTCCCCCGGCTTTCCCTCCCCCTTGGCGCTTTGTGTGAGTGTGCGTGTGTGAGTGCACGCGTGTATCTTGTGAGCGAGAGGGTCCGCGCGCTCCGCTCTCGCGTGACGTGACGGGACCGTGTGTCATTTCCGCAAAAGGACACTGGGCCCCGAGGAACTGCTGCGGCCACCCGGGACACAGAATGTGCAGGGGAGGGAAGGAGGAGAAGGAGGGGGGCGCGCCAGCAGGCGGGCTGACGAAGTCCAGGCATTGCCGCCGCGCGCGCGCGCTCCCGCTCGAGGAAAAAAAGGAATCCAGCGCCCTCTTGGGTTCCACCCGCATGCATGGAACGCACCCCCACCCCCCGTCCTCCTCCCGCGTGCACTTCTGAGCCCCGCCCACGTCCCCGTGATTATGGGCTGGTGGATAAAGCCGTTAGGGGACACGCTGCCACTCTCCTGCTCTTTCTCTCCACTTCCGCCCCACATTTCTCCCATCCCCTTTCTTCCCACGTCGTCACAGCAAGCCGACTACCAAGTCATCGGCTTGCTTTGTCTCCCTTCCTTCCCTTCGGGATCGTAGGCCGCGTGGTAGAGGCAGGGATGGGGTTTTCCCCGGGTGGAAAAAGAAAGGGCTGTGATGCCCGCAAGTGCTACTATTTTGGGCAGGCTGAACCTCTTACAGGGCACGCCGGTCGGGAGAATCCACCATGAGCTAACTTAAGCGTAGAGCTTTCTTAGAAAAGCTTTCCCCGATCGTTTTTGTATCCACTCGGCGTGGGGCGAAAGGCAAGAGGTTGGTGGTTGTGTTTTTTGGAGCCCTGCTGCTACGTGCCCATGTGTGAGCGGAAAAGTGGAAGAATTCGCCCTCGAATTTGAGTTTTATTAAATTTTGCTTAAGGCGCATCTTGAGAAAGTAGAAACGCGTGAAAGACGCCTCTGGCTCGGTCGCCCTTGCAAGGCCATTAGCGGTGCCTTGCATGGAGGCAGTTTCCTGACATTTGCCACATAATGTCTTGGAAAATGTCCTAATGATGACGGTTAAGAAGTATTTCTGTGGACCTTTTGTAATAACTATATGCTATCTCAGTTGTGTGGTAAGGTTTCTTCAGTACTATGGTTCTCTTAAGGCATTAGTTTTCTTTTTCTTTTTATTCCACCTTTATCATTTTTATAAATAACAAGCAAACATACCTAACACTCCTTCCTCTTCCTATTTTCCCCACAACAACAGCCCTGTGAGGTGGGTTGGGCTAAGAGAGGGACTGGCTCACAGCTGGCTTTCATAGCTAAGTGGGACTAGAGCTCAAGAGTCTTGGGTTTCTAGCCTGGTGACTTAACCCCTAGAATCTTTTCCTCCTCTCAGCGATCCTTTGCGAAGGGAAACAGCTCTGAGGTGGGAAAAGCCTCCCATCGAAAACAGAGCTGAGTGGGGTGGGGAATCCTCCCTTTCCTACTCTCGGCGATCTTTTGCGAAGAGAGGCTTCTCAAAATGGGACGCCCCCATCTCTTTGCGCCCCTCAATCCGTCTCTCTCCCTCTGTCCTCCCCCAATGGCTCAGCGTTAAAAACTGGGGGGGAACAGTGCAGAGGAAAAGGAGGAGGAAGGAAAGTGGGGAGAGAAACGGAGGGAGGGGGAGAAAGAGAAAGAGTGACACACACAAAGGGGGGAAGTTGGGAGACTCTCCCTCTAAATACTGACGCCCTCTGCTTTTTGGGGGAAAGTGGGCGATCTCAGGAGGGGAAAGGAGAGGAGGGTCCTTGGTGAAGCTCTACCCCCTATCCCAGTTAAGCCAGCTCGGTTTGGGACCCAGGCTTTCTAACTTCATTTGGGATCTTCTAACTTAGGATCTTCCTTTCCTCTCCTGGCCCCTTTTGCTGGCACTTTCAGAACTTCTCTTTGTTGGGCGGGCGATTGAGGGTGGGGGACATACGACAACCTAAGGACCCCTCCCCAAAGCCAGGAAAAACATAGAGGAGGAAAAGTAGCAGATCACCCAGCGGAAAGCCGGGCGCTTTCCTGTTTTCCACGAACCACAGCCCTGCTGTGGGATGAAACGTTTTCTTGAAATCTGCTTCTCATTTTCCACGGGAATTGACGTTCTCTACCTTCCCCTCCCCAACTCTCTCTGCCGTTTTATTTAACCCTTGGATCTATTGAAGCACCAAGTTCAAGCCCCCAAACGCTTTTCTTAAAAGCAAGTCCGTCAGGGCTCAGTATCTTCTCTGTTGCATTTCTCTTTTTCTCTGTTTCTCTTTCTCCCTCTCCCTCTCTTTCTCCTCCGTTTCTCCCCCCCCCCCTTCCTCCCTCCTCCTTTTCCTCTGCGAGGTTCCTCCCAGTTCACGCTGAGCCATTTGGGGTGGGGGCAGGGAGAGAGAGAGAGAGCCTCCAGTGCCATCACAGCCCTAGACCAAATTGGGTCTTGTCTACATTATTATTTTAACAATTTTATAATTTAATAAAATATGATCTACAATATTTATTGGAGTTATATACCTTCAAATCCTTATGGATTAAATTTGTAGCACTGCAGTATGTCATGGTGTAGGAAAAAAGTTGCAATGCAAGATAGTCAATAAAAGTTCAATTATATACAATAAATCACTAGTGGTATAGATGGCAAACTGCAATGCTAAATTAATGAAGTGTTCCTTGACATAAATCATCCAAATGCTGTTGTTTCATACCTGTATGTGTGATAATCTCGTGTGTGCCATCAATTGCTCCCCCCCCCCCCGCCAATAAACTTCACAAACTTAGAAATATATAAATATATATGTTACTGTTATAACATGTATCTGTAAATTGTAAAATAGCTTCATGGAGGGTGAATCCTCCCTTCGAATTAGATCTTAAAATACCAGTTTTTGTCATGGGGTATTTGATTTAGCTTCTTAGGCCCCATTAAGTATAGAAACTAAAACCAAACAACTGTGCTAAATACACATAGCTGCCATAATCCCACTGAGTGGGATTTGTATACTTTGTATACTTTGTATACTTGCCCTGAATGGCATATAATTAAACAATTTTACACAATACTAATATCCTTGCCACATTGCTTTCTATAAAAGTTTTGATTGCAACCTATTGAGGGATTCCAAATTTATGGAGCTCTTATTGCTCTTATTGCTCTGAGTTGGTTCTTTGCTTGCAGACATTTCATTAACCAACTAGGTATTAACCCAAAATTGAATATACATTTCTATTATATTGGTTATACTATTCTTAAGCATCAAATACAATAGTTATTTCATTTCAATTGCCAAGAGAAGTGAGCATTGCTCTTGGATGCTCTTTGTATTCTAGATTTTATAATTATGCTGATTACATTTCTCTGAATTATTCAGAGTGAATCAAATGTGAAGTATCCTTTGAAATATCCCACAGTCCCATTATTTTTCAGAAACTAGACACTGTTAACATTTATGACTTTGTTTACATTGGCACATCAATATTATTTATACAAAAATCAAGATCACGTGAAGTGTTAATACCACTTTATAATGCCTTGGTAAGGCCACACTTGGAATACTGCATTCAGTATTCCACATAGAAAAGATGTTGAGACTCTAGAAAGAGTGCAGAGAAGAGCAACAAAGATGATTAGGGGACTGGAGACTAAAACATACGAAGAACGGTTGCAGGAACTGGGTATGTTTAGCTTAAGAGAAAGAAGGACTAGGGGAGACATGATAGTAGTGTTCCAATATCTCAGAGGTTGCCACAAAGAAGAGGGAGTCAAACTATTCTCCAAGGCACCTGAGGGTAGAACAAGAAGCAATGGGTGGAAACTAATCAAGGAGAGAAGCAACTTAGAACTGAGGAGAAATTTCCTGACAGAACAATTAATCAGTGGAACAGCTTGCCTCCAGAAGTTGTGAATGCCTCAACACTGGAAGTCTTTAAGATGTTGGATAGTTGTATGAAATGGTATAGGGTTTCCTGCCTAGGCAGGGGGTTGGACTAGAAGACCTCCAAGGCCCCTTCCAACTCTGCTATTGCATTGTAAAAATGTGTAGATGTTGTTTATTTAATCCATTATTATTATATGTATTCAATGCATACAAAATTTAGAAATACGTATAATCTATTAGGCAATAAAAGTAAAATTTGAATGCTTTAAATATAGACACATTTGAAACACTTATGCTAGATTCTGAGTATAGATAGTCATTGATTTATTAGTTGCTTAGTGACCATTAAACGGTATGGTGGACCTTCCGAAAGGATACTTTTGATCCATATTTGACATTTAGATGGCTGCTTCTCCTTTATGCAGTCATGTGCCTGCATTTTGGGTGCTTGACAACTAGCCTTCATTTATGGCTGTTTGCAACAACTGCAATTGTGATCGTGTTTTACATATTTTGCCAGAAACCAGTATTTATTTCCAGTTTCTGCCAAAAAGTTCTCCATAGCAAACAAAGGATTAGTAATGACCATCACATTTGCTTTATGATTGCCGTAAAAAAAGGAAAATTGGATGTCATCATGTGATCTGCTTAATGACCATGATGACATTACCAAAATTGTCAGCTCAATTATAATTGACTACCTATATTGGAGGAAAGTTTCTCCTATTGGGGATAATAGCTTTTTTCTGGGGCAATATTGTATGTACTAACGCTTTATTTACCTTTATAGTATTTCTATTAATTTCAAAAATTCAAAGAATAATTTCCTAAGGAATTACTACTTGAAGTATGAAATATTTATGTTCTTTCTCTTATACATTCTTGCACTAGGGCAGAGGAAGTCATACTGGTAGTGCAGAGGATGCTACATTCGTTGCTGCTAGAAGCCAGGTTTTGCTATAGAATCTGCTATATTTGCATATCTTAAAAAACTACAAAGCTTGAATAACATGGGCCATTTAACTCCAGCCAGCTCTCTAAAACAAAATTAGTGGCTTTTATAATCAAATTATATACAAAAAATATAAGGTCTTGGTGACAAAGAAGCTACAATACTAGGCTTACATGCCATAATGAACAGAAAATGAAATAATACATGACTATGGTAATTACGGTAACCAAGATTTTTTGTTTAAAATACAGCCAACATGTACTTTTAGTTGTTAATTTTTATAGCTGCTTCTAACCACTTTTATCAAAAGAAAGCTGTAGAGATACCTGTGTCAGACAACATTGTCCATTTATAAAATAAATATAAAAGGGATGAAAATGTTGTCTGTATTATTCTAATATGGTAAATTATACTATGTATAAAGTGTATAGTACATGACTGTATATTTTATGCACCTGCCTCTATCTGTTTTCTCTTTTTATTTTTCTCCCAATAGATCTCCCTAATGTTAAAGCCATTTTTACTGTCAGTGTTTAACCAGTTCATTTGAGTATCACTTTGTGTTCTAGAGTCCAGAAATTCCTCATCCTTATATTTTACCTTAGGTCAAATTTATGACTTACTTTAATGCACACACACATACACACACACACACACTTATTCACTCACTATCATTCTCAACTCCAAATGTTATAATGAATTTATTTTAGCATATTATAAACCAAATTGGGATAATTTTGCTTGAAAATATCAACAACTTAATATCTTGAAATCTAGTCTCTTAGGTAATGGATTTTAGTTATGATTAGTTTTCTTTACCCCTACGTGATAAACTGAACTTGTTAGGATAAATTTTTCATCTTCACATCTATTAAAAGAATGGAAACCATCGATATTTCTTTAATTTGAAGTGTAACTAGTGTATTAAAATAATTGTACTTAGTTCTGTAGTTTTTGTTAACCTGAAAATGTTTTTTTACATTATACTTAGCCAACCCTGGACACACAAAATAGAAAAAAAGCATATTTCTTTAAACCCACTATGTTTCTGAAACAAACAAAAAAATCCAATTTGAACTACATCTAATTTCTACAAGTAGTATTGGCCTCAGGCATCACTGCTATTAGGGGACTTAGGCCCAGAAGGGACCCTGCAGGATCTTAGTTATTTATCCAGAATGCTATTTAATTTTTTTCTCTAAGATTGAAAAGAAATAATATGCAACCCTACTTCAGGTATACTGCCCAGTATTTGTAAGCTTGTTTTCCACAATTTTCATATCTACAAAATAAATATTTAGATATTTGTAACAAAAGCATTAATTCAGAAGTGCTTTCTGCTTCTTTTTCAATGTCTTTAAATTACTCTTTAGATGTCAAGGGAACAAACCTCGTAACCGATTTGTAATTGAAAGAGCATTTTTTAAGGAATCATGGTTAAATAAAAAATTATATTTTTTGGAGTAGAAAAAAGAGGGTGAAAATTTTGGTGCGTCTTATACACTGAATATAGCATTTTTGGCCCCAAAACCCCACCCCGCGCATCCTGTTTTTTGCAAAAATGGATGCGCAGAGGGTTTGGGAGGCCTACAAAGTGCTCCTGGGGGCTGGGAAGGACAAAAACGAACAAGAAACTGGCCTGTTTTTCACAAAAAAATGTTTTTTGCCCTCCCCAGCTCCCAGGAGCACTCTGCAGACCTTCCAAACTCTGCACGCCCCGTTCTTTGCAAAAGATGGACCCATTTTCACGAAAACAGTCCATTCTCTGTCCTCCCCTGCCCCCTACAGGCCTTCCACACCCTCTGTATGCCCCGTTTTCACCTCCCAAACACCCCACGCATCACATTTTTGCCTTCCCCGCCCCCCAAGGCCACCTTGCAGGCCTCTCAAACTCTGCATGCCCCCTTACCACAGAAAATGGGGCGTGCAGAAGGTTTGAGAGGCCTGCAGAGTATTCCTGGGGGGCAGGGAGGGCAAAAACTTTTTTTTAATTAACCTTCAAAATCTTGGTGTGTCTTATACTCTATACTTATACTCAAAAATATGGTAACACTAAAATAATCACATTCTAAAATTTTCATAGTAAAAGTTTCTAGCATTTCTGCCTTGTTATTAATTTATTTGGCAGTGTTGGGGCAACTTTGCTTTCTGAGAAACTCTGCAGAGAAAGTTTTTGGGTGCCTAAAGAATAAAGTTGCACATTTTTAGGTTACAGCCAGCCATTTTGAATATTTTGTGCTTTTGGTTCATTGGTTTGTATTATGTCAAATTTATTTTTTAAAATTAATTTATAACATTATTTATTCATTGACTGCCTTATTTTTATTTGCTTTCTACTTTAAAGAGATCTGTGTATTCCATTTGTTACATACAGATCTATTTCCATTTTTATAATGTACAAGATAACAATTCTAAATTTGTGATCTAATCTATGTTCTAATCTGTGGAATTTTAATCTATGGAAAATTGCTGTTCTAATCTATGCTACAAATCTCTTAACTACTTATTAAGAAGAATAACCATTTTAAACTCTACTTCAAAAGAAAGTGATAGTTTTATGCTCACATCTATATATCTTGGAATAAACTCCATTCAGTTCAGTGGCTTTTGGAGTAGATGTGTATAGATCTGTTCCAAAAAACTGCACGATTGGTTTAAGATAAGTAATTTGCATAGCTAGAGCTTGAACAGTTACCATTGAATGGAGTTGTAAAGTACAAAGAAATATGCAATTATACTATAAATCTGATCTCTGCTCCTAATTTAGTATGTAATTTAGTATGTACAAGTATTAATGCCTACTGAAAAAGTGGACAATATACAGTATCTTCAAGTGTTGTTCTGTGATGTTGCCACTTTTTTGTTCTAGCCTGATTTCTATTTTATGTATCTGCTACAGTGTTTGGCTTCAAATATTAATAATGTTCCTAGGCAATGCAAATTTTGGATTTGAAGGTAATATATTGTAGAGTGAGCGAGGCGACACTTTCCTGAAATTCCTTAAATCAAAGAAGGCAGTTGCACACTTGTAGGAAAGGTACATATTTTTTTACCTTCAAATCTTGTTTATGGTTATGCCAATGAATTCCACATCGTAAGAAGGGAAGCCTAATATGATATTCCAGATTTGCTCTCTGATCTCTGTGGAAGCACTAGTTTATTTTAATTAAAAATTTGAAGCTATTCGCAAAATAAAATTTAAAAAGGTAATCTTACCGTAAGTAAATGAAACAAATGAAACTACCAATGTGTAGCTTCGTATTTATAATAAACATTTAAATATGAAATGAAACCCTAAGGTGCATTTTTAATGCTATCATTGTCAAAATTTTGGTTTTATGCTTTGCTATATACCTACATATACACTAATAATTTGACCAAATGATAGAATTCTTTTTATAGAATGGAATGGAATGGAATATAATAGAATTCTTTATGGAATAGAGTAGAATTCTTTATTGGCCAAGTGTGATTGGACACACAAGGAATTTGTCTTTGGTGCATATGCTCTCAGTGTACATAAAAAGACAAGATACATTCATCAAGAATCATAAGGTACAACACTTAATGATAGTCATAGGGTACAAATAAGCAATCAGGAAACAATATCAGTATAAATCGTAAGGATACAAGCAACAAAGTTACAGTCCTGTAGTCATAAGTGGGAGGAGATGGATGATAGGAACGATGAGAAGACTAATAGTAATAGTAATACAGCCTTAGTGAATAGTTAGACAGTGGTGAGGGAATTATTTGTTTAACAGAGTTCGGGAAAAAACTGTTCCTTGTGTCTAGTTGTCTTGGTGTGCAGTGCTCTATAGCTTCGTTTTGAGGGTAGGAGTTGAAACAATTTAAGTCCAGGATGCGAGGGGTCTGTAAATATTTTCACAGCCCTCTTTTTGACTCGTGCAGTGTACAGGTCCTCAATGGAAGGCAGGTTGGTAGTAATAGTTTTTTCTGCAGTTCTAATTATCCTCTGAAGTCAGTCTGTCTTGTTTTGAGTACTCAATCATGCATATTCTCAACTGGCTTTGGACTTGTCAATTGCGAAGATAAAATCATTATAACTTTCGAACTATATGAACTTCTGAGATGTCCTCTTTGTCCTTTACTCTTATTCCTGCCCTCTTCTTAACATTGTAGATTAATTATAGGCGAGAGCTACCTCCCCCCCCCCCCGGGATTTCCTCCAATATTCTGTCTTCTTCCAGATACCTGATTTTCTCATCTGGTTTTTCATCTCAACTACTTACATCGCTGATAATGTGCTCTGTTTTTTAACCTTTGAAAGATCCCACTCTCCTTACATGTTTTTGTACTTTATCAAATAAAGTGTTGGGATAATGGCAAGTTTGCTTACATAAATACCCATATTGAAACAGCTAAGTTCGGTACCACTACAAATAATTGTGTTACTTTTAATTCATTTATTTGTGCTTTATGTGAAATCACCACCCATTGGAGCACAAAAGGGGAAAAATAAAAAACCTACATCACCGGGCTGAAAGTTTACCTACCAGTAAAGAGCAAAAAGAAAAATAACTAAAATACATCAAGGAAATCCTCAGAATTTTTAACTATCCAAACAGCCTTTATCAAATCCAGCCAAAGACCCAGCAGGAGCTCCTCCATAACAGACAAAGAAGAGAACAACAAACAAAGCAACATCATTCCATATTTTGCAGGAATATTTGTAAAGCTCAGGAGGATTTTTCAACCAACAGGACATACATGCATACTTTAAACCCAAGAATACACCAAGACAGAAGGTTGTCTACCTCAACGATAAAATATTCAGACACAAATTAAGTGATATGCGCAATACAATGCAGTGAGATGCAGATCTATACATTGGAGAAACAAAACAACCACTTCACAGATACATGGCACAACACAAGAGAAAAAAACCCCTCAGGACATGATTCAGTAGTCCATCTGCATTTAAAAGACAAAGGTCATTCTTTTGAAGTCAGCAAATTCCACATTCTGGATTGGAAGAGCCATTGGTTTAAAGAGGGGTAAAGGAGGCCATCTATGTTAGAATTGAACATCCTTGCCTCAACAGAGGGGAAGGAATACAACACCACCTATTTCCTGTCTACAATGCAGTCCTTTCAGCAGTTCCAAGAAGATTCCAAACCCATTTGCACTCTGATTCAGGTGACCCTGAGGTGCAGATTAACCCCCCAAATGGTTAATATGAAATATGATCCTTCCATCCCTCCCCCATCCAGTTAGAACAGGGGTTCAAACTCATCTATCAATTAGCAGACTTAAATCCAAGAAGCCCTCTCTGGCACTCGCTCAACAGCTGTCTTAACAATTTTGACATCAACACACAATGGAAAGCCGAATGGGCTGCTGAACACCCAGAAACAGTCAGTTACATAGATGACGCTACACAAAAGGTGCCAGGTTTTGATCTTCCTCACCAGCATTGGTCAATTCTGAACAGGATCCATACCCAACATGGTGTCTGCCAGGATTCATTGTTTAAGTGGGGTCTTGTCTCTACCCCTCAGTGTGACTGTGGTGCTCCTCAACAAAGTATCCACCACATTGGGTCCACATGTCCATCAAGAGCTTACACCAGCCCAATGTCTGATTTTTTTCAACATAGACCACCCTGTCCTTGAATGGCTGGGTGGACTGGACATTAACATTTGAACTACTACTATAAGTCCATATATTTGCCATACGCTAAATAAATAAAGGAGTTCAAACTGGCGGTCCACAGGCCGGATGCATCACATGCAGGCTGTGCCCATCTCAGCTACACGAAGGGGAAACAAATTGAAATTGCTTGAAATCTGAGTCTCAAGTCTAATAACCAATTATAGACTCTCCTCCACGAATTTATCCAACCCCCGTTTAAAACCATTACAATTAGCAGCACTAATTATCACATCTTCTACTGTTTTATTCTACAGGTTTATTACATGCTGTAATTATACATATATTTTCCAATCAATTTCATTGGTTGAATTGAGGAGAGATAAAATTCTATCCCCACCTTCAGTTTTTCAAAACTTTCAAATCTCTTATATTGCAATAAGTAAAATATTTTAAATGTGTGGTGTTCACAAAATGATGTACTTTTACCAAGCAGCACAAGTTATACAATTAAACAATGTACTATTGACAAGTATCATCAAAAACGTTTTTTAAAAACAGCACTCAATTTTGTATTATGGAAGAATTATTCAAGCACAAGCATTAAAAATGTAGTGACATAATTTATTCAGAAATTTTGTGGATGTGAGAGAATCTGTTACACACGGGGGAGCCAAAGTATTCTTTTGACTAATGCAGAGAATGTCTATACAGCACATCACCAAATCAATAATACAGCATGTCAGTAATCTTAGAAGAATATGAAAAACAATTACAAAAACAACGTATTTTCTTTGAATGTGTACTCGTTTCCACTTCTGTAGGTTTATTTTCTTTTAGATTTAAGCCATGTGAATTTACTGATCAAGGCCACCAAGTTGTGTACTGCATTCAAACACTCTATAGAATAGAAAGATGAATTGTTGCAGGCAGCTGCTTGAAGATTTCATTTCTTAATAATCCTTCAGTAAACAAAAATGATATTGATGTCCTGTAGGGTATAGAGGATAGGTTGACCTAATACAGAAGTATTTATGAGTCTCTTGTTAATAACTATACTGTGTATGAAAACACTAGGTTTCACCCCCAGGTCTTTCAAAATAAGACACCAACCCTAATGGATGACACAAGTAACCCAAGACACTTTCATTTTAAAGTGTTTTAATAGAAACACTGGATAAAAAACCTGGATGTACCATAAAAAGTGTGCCTTAAGGGAAAAAAACGCTGTCATTGAAAGTAAACATAAGGGAAAAAAGTCAGTAGGATGAGAGATGTGATGTTAATAAAGAATGTGCTCTATTTTCCAGCAGTACATTGCTGATTGTTTTTGTTAGGTTTCAACTATCTCAAAAAGATTTACAGAATGGATCAGTTTCTGCATTCTGCCTGTACTAATTACAGTGTTAGACCGAAACCTTAATTCAGGAAATGGGAGTGATTTCTAACACAATCCCAACAGAACTGAGCCACTTGATCATGTTTCCTAAAACCTTCATAGATTCAGGAGAGATTATGACTTGCCTTTAGTTAGAGATTAGGATTCCAATGCCTGAAATATAAAATAAAACCAGATATAAAAATCCTATGACTCTATGAATAAGTAGAATTATTACGATACACATCAGCAAACTTGAATGGAAAAAAAATCATGTTATCTCTTACAGATGTAGTGTACCATTTTTAATTTATACTTATTTACATAATGGATTTGTTTGCCCTATTTAATCTTCAGTTATATATTGAACCAAGTATTGGTTTACATATCAGAGCCAGAAAACTTGATTAGAAGTGAGCTTGTATAGAAATTGGTAACTTGTGATTTTGCAGTGTAAGGCATTACAGAAAATCTATTCAAATATATCTTCAACTTCCTATAGTTCAATTGGCAAACATTTTTCACTGAACTCTCCAATAAAACTTGATTTTGCCCACCAATGCATTATTTTTTTAGTCTGTTTCAAGATGTCTGACATATCTCTAAAATGAAATTATTTCCATGAGAAAATGGTCATTTTCTTTAAAGCCGTCTTACTGCAAATAGGTGCTAGATTGGCACTTTCCCTTGATATAGCATGTGTTCTATGCCTAAAATTATGGTATGTACTCCTGCACAAGAATCAAGGGGAGCTTTTCTCTTCTTTGGTTTTATTGTATTATTATAAAACAGAATTAATACATTATATTGAGTATGGTATTTATACAATATTGACTAGAGATTATTAACACTAATACTTAGAAAACAAACTTTTAAAGATGAATGAAAAGCTGATATCAAAATTAATGATTTCTAAAATGTCAATATCGAGGAACAACTATTGAGCAGTATTAATGTCCTCACAACCGTGATAAGCCACATATCTCCCCTATGAATTAGGCATACATACAAAGTACCCACCTAATTTATTTGGAATAGAATAGAATAGGCTTTATTGGCCAAGTGTGATTAGACATACACAAGGAATGTGTTTCCGGTGCGTATCTTATCAATCTGTCTGTCTTAATTTATTATTATTATTATTATTATTATTATTATTATTATTATTATTATTATTATTATTTCTTAGCCGCACCCTCTCCCGGAGGACTCGGGGCGGCGTACAATAAAAACATAAAAATACAAGTATGGACAAACATACATATAATTATTAGCTGCCCAATTTGCCACATGGTAACTCTGGTGTATTTAAACTTGATGTATTTAAATTATTCTGAAAATTCAGAATCCATTTAATTACAATTGCTATTTTTAAAAAATTGTAGTAGAAGCTAAATACTACACAATAATACCAAATGTTCCTATTTTCAGATTCCTGAAAGTATAGAAAAATTAAGATTGCATGAGAAGATTTCTGTTCACGTGACATAACTTTCCCCTAAGGTCCCTTGTGTATTTTATCAGATGATAAATATGAAAGCGTCTATAGCCAGAAAGTCCTCCATAAACAAGCAATTGTTAGGCTAAAAAGATATTGTTAAATAAAAATTGAAGTTGTTAAAAATTCTGACAATTTTGCAGCCATTTCACTTTCCCATCTACTTTTATCAAAATCTGAGTATCTTAATAATTTAGCTGTATTATTTCTGTGTCCTTTTTGTGGGTACTTCTACATATTTATTACAAGGACTGCTATAAGATTAAATTGGTGGCATATGTAGTCTAATGTTGATAATAATTTTGTAAATTTCAAATTATTATGTTACATGTGCTAATTTTAAAAAGTAACCCTTAATGGTGAAATGTATTTGAATTAAAAAAAATGCTATCCATCTGTCCATCCGTCCATCCTTCAAAACTGAATGTCCCTTAGGACTGAAATAGTTTGATTTATTCATGTACTTAAAAAAGATTAAACATGTGATAATATTTTTGGAAACAAGTAAAGTACTAAAAGTCCAGTCTAGTCAAGGTTTGAAAATGCATAACTTCCTCATGTGTACCTCATGAGTGAAACTAAATATTCAATTTAAAAAAATAATGTTTCTGTTGGTGAAATATTTGCCATTATGCAGAAGGTGTATTCACATCACTGGAGAGACACTGAGAAAAAAAAATTAACTAAAATAACTCCACTTAGTGTTTGAAAGAGCAATGTAATGAAATCTGTTTGCTGTGCTAGCTGTCTCCAGATTGGGCTGTAATTACACCACACAAGGAAGAAAGGTAGCTGAGTCTCAATCTGGATCATTTATGTAAACTCAGCCTTCTTGTCAACGATGTTCTCAGATTGCAAGCATGCAAACCACAAAAATCATCTCCTATGAACAAAATAGAGACAGTGTCTGATTGCAGGCTTCTGATATACCATGTATTCTCTCTGTAATTGGACTTTAACATTTGACACAGTAAGGTTAAAACACTTCTTATACATCCATTCAGGGAATGAAATCCTGTACGGAGGGAAGAGAGGAAGAACTATCACTTAATCCTTTATGATAGGAAATTGAAGCAGAAATTGATTTATCATTTGTCAAAAATGAAAACTGAGAAAAAATTATGGGTAAATGTAGGAAAATACGGTATTTGTTTTTGGACGATATAGAAAAAGCAAACACGGTTTAAAGCTCCATTTTTTTAATCAGAATTACACAAACAGAACAGAATTTCACAAACAATTCAACATCACAGTAAACGCTTTCCATACGTACATCGCTCTTTCAGTAACCTGTTTAAACGTGAATAGTTACAAGGTTATTTCATATTTCAGGGCGCACAGAAAGTGCTACAGAAACATTTGAAGTAGTTTGACTTAAAAAAATGTGTTACTTTCTGCCAATTCATCAAGCTGCTTTTTTGTGTTGATACATTGCTACATTAATTCTACTTTTAACTCCGCTTAAAAATGTGCTTAAAAACCACTGCTCCCAACACCTGCAGCCTCATGGCCCCCTCTGTCTTCTCCTCTGCAGGAAAACCACAGGCCACCCTGCTGGCGCCATCCCTGACTATGTCCAATCAATAAGGACTTATTTCCTGTCCATTTGCTGAGGTCACAGAAGCTTGTGTCATTAATTATTTCTACCAGTGCAGCCTCAAGTGTGCTTCTGGCATGACAACTGAAAACTATTTGACCTTTTTTTCCCTAATTTTGTTTGCAGCAGTTCCGAAGGAGACGTGTTCATTAGGGAATGTAGTGAATGGTACAGAAACACGTTTTTTTTTTTTTAAAGCCACAAATGCATTTGGACTAGCAATGACAGATCTGACTTTTGCAATCACCTGTTCTGTTCGGCTTGTTTCCGCAAATGAATAGCAGTTTCCCCCTCCCAATTCTACATTATGAAAATCTTGTCACAGCATAAACAATGTTTTCTAAGGCAGATCTGGCCTCAGAGGGAGGGAAAGAATCTAGAGCTTCCAGTGCGCTGTTTCCATGGCAACGGCATAGGTCAATAGCTGAAGTCACACCTTTGCTAGCCTTGATTGCATCTTGCAACTGTGAGAAAACACATGCAGAGTATTATCAGCTTGGACAGAAATAACACTATGCAGAATGTTTAAGAAAACATTATGGATTTTGTAGTTTCATGAACTGGATTTCAAAGGCATATTTAACTATATTACTTAAATTATATTGGTATCTTCAAATCAATGAAACAGTCTAATTGATTTAAATTAGTCCATCATTTACAGATAAGTACAAATATTAAGCCATTTTATTACAGTTACAACATAACTACCATAAAAAGCTTTCAAATATTCATCTGTGTGATGTGTAATTAACTAGAAAGGATAAAACAAAGTACTCTGTATTTAATGAACACATGAATATACATTTTGAATTAAATGTCACTACCAGCAAATACATTACTATACTATAATTTTCATGTTGTGCATTCCAAACAATGTATATTGTGCTATTTACACATTTTTCAATTTAAATTGGATAGAAATTTCAGAATACATTTTCCAAGATGGTAACAATGATCTCTGTACATTTTTTTCTGCACCGAGACCTCAATAGGATTAATCAAGAACCAGAAATAATGTACATACACTTCAGTTCTTGGGAATATTCCACCTAATATTTTAAGGGCAATCATGCAGGTCTTTGTGCTGATCTTGCACTGTGCAAATTTTTTTGAAACTTTGATTGGTAAAAGTATTTCATTATGAACAATTAAACAATCCTGCAAGATAGAACAATCTTGTGGCACCTTAGAATTTAAATATACAGTATTCCTAAATTGTAATTTTTGAACACTTTTGACATAATAAGTAGCTTAGTATTTATAATGCCAAAACACTGGCATTTTCACAACAAAAGTATAATACACCTATTTCTCTGAAAAAAAATCTGAAAACTAAAGAAATGATATTCAAAAGTCAAAACAATAACTGAGTAACAGTTTCTTCTTGGATTTAAGGATACATCCAGATGTTTCAGACCATAACTGTCACTTTAGTCAAAACTCAAAATATTTGAGAGCTGTAGTTTGAAACATAAGATGGTACCAGCTTGCCTACTCTAAATTAATACTCTTGGATCATAAATTCAGCTAGAAAATATGAAGCATATGTTTAATAATGTAGCTGGATTAAATGGCATTTGAAGTGTTAGAATTTGCAACACTTATATGAGCTTCTGTTTCTGCAAAAGAGAAAAGGGAACCCTCATCCTGAATGGAAAAAAAAAACATTGCTTTCCTACTAACATTTCAACTTCATAAGAAACACAGACAACAAGCCTTTTCTATCATTGATTTTTTTAAAAAATATATATAATTTTATTAAAGTAATGTTAAAGAATAAAAAAACAATACAATTTTTGAAAGGGAAAAGTAAGGAAAGTAACAAATAAAAAAGTGAAAAGAAATACAGCAAAGAGGGAAGGGGAGGGGAGGGAAGGGAAGGAAGAAAGGGGAAGGGGGAAAGGTTCTGGTCTTCTTAGCAGCAGTTGTAAGTACATTTATGTTTTATCCTCTCTCCATATAGTTACAAAGTAGCCTCCTCCTTTCCATTGTTTACCCTCTCTAATTATTAAACCCACAAATCACAAATTCATTTTTTTCTTCCTTCAACAAAAAAGTCCAATCGCTAATAAATGTTAATTATTAACTTTCTCCAGTCAAGTCAATTTTGCCATCTCTGCTAATTCTGTTATATTTGCCAACCATTCCTCCATCGTGGGTATTTCAGAGCATTTCCATTTGTGTGCATATAATAACTTCACAGATGTTATCTATCATACCCAAGGATAGTCTTCCACAACTCTTTCCTTATTGACTATCCATTAGTACCAACAGAGCAGTTCTGGTTTCAACTGAACATTAATTTTCAAAATTCTTTACATCATTCTATCTGAACCCCAAATTTTATGACTTTTTTGCAATCTACCAAGCATGATAAAATGACCCTTCATGTTCTCTACATTCCAACATAAATTTGAAGTACCTTTACACATTCTAGGCATTTGTTCTAATACATCACTTTACAAAAGTTCTCTTGTGTATTATAACATAATGTACATTTCAGTCTTTTCAGCAACATATTTTCACATTGTTTTATCAGTATATTATATCCAAAGCCCATTTTATCACAGTCTTTCACTTGTTGTTCTTCTGTTTCAAAGTTCAACAGATGTATACATTTTAGCAGCTACACGTTCATTTGCACATTGTTCAGTTTCAAATTATGCGTTGTGCTGTTCAATTCTAAATGTTATCTACTTAAAATATTTCTCTTAACTGTGCATAGCAAAACCACTGAAAACAAAATCCTTCTGCAGCCAATTGATCTCTTGATCTCATTTTATATCCTCCATCCTTTATGGACATCTGATTGTGAAACAGTCCTAATAGAGGTACAAATAGCACTTAATCAAACCTTTTTATTTTTGCCTTTTATTTTAAGCTCTGTTTCACTGAATTTTAAGCTCTGTTCCACTGAAGTTTTATTACCTTTCAATTTTCCTGTCATTATTTATATGCTTAATTTTGTGACATTTTTCTCTGCTCTAATTCTCTGAGAAAAGGCAGTTTAAAATACCAACATTAAGGAAATGAAGATGTAATAGAGAGGATATTTATATTGTACTTCATTCCAACAATCTTAAATCAATGTCCATGATTCTATCATCCATCCATCAATCCATTCATCCATCCGCATCTCTCTTTCTGTCTTTCTCATTTGGAAACCACCGATCTCCCTCACAAAGCGACTCCCAACAATCCTGTGATGATGTTTACAATTGAGATAGTGTGACTTTCCAGGATCTCTGCTAGTCACTGTGTTTCTTTCTTACTTGTTGAAGCTTTTGCCTTAGAAGGATATTCTTTCTAAGTTTGTTTATACATAGTTATCATGAAGGGACAATTGGTGTAAGCTACATGGAAAAGATGCCATATCCCTTTTATTTAAACTATGTCCACCTTGACATCCATTTCAAACCTTTTAATATGAAGAAAAAAAATACAATTTATCATCCTGCCACATGGGCATTTAACTATTTGACACACATATCACCTTATTTCTTTTAAAGTGAGTAAAGCCAACCAAATTCTTGCATAACAATACATATTCAAGTAAGAAATGGATAGTTAATACCACAAATGTGTTTGTACTTTCGGCTATTAGCAGGCAACTCATACTTTAAAAGAAGCAGTTGAAATAGGAGGGCATTTATCTCAAATGGAGCTAACAACAGGATTGAAAAATAACTTTTAAGGAGGTGGTCATGTTCAGATAGAAAGGTTAGGGCCAGCCACAGATCCTGTAATTTAATGTACCTTAGAAACCTGAGATGTTCCATAATTGCTTTCTTCAAGTGTCCTTGAATTGAGATACAATGTGCTTTTATCTATTTATTTATATCATGTCTAATTTTTAAATAAACCAAAATTGCTGACCTAAGTCAATAGAGTACAATAAAAATTACCTCTACAATCAACTAAAAGTGGCAGTACACAGAAGTAAAACAATTACTATATTGTTTTCTAATAGCAGAAGTCTAAAGTCACATTCCTCAGAATTTTTTCCTACACAGGAATTACTTATATACTTTTTAAGCCTTAGCAGAAGTGAAGTTTTTGCAGAAAATAGAATATAGCACACATTGATTTGAACTGGAGGTCTGGCTAATTCATCATAATAAAACTCTATTTTCTCTAAGGCCCTGATTCTCCAGTTTTAAGAACCTTTCTCCCAGATTGTAGGGCCTTTTTGAAGGATTTTGTACAGTCCTTCAAGTTCCAACTTACATTTTTTTAAAAAAAAAAGCAGTGGTGTTTCATATACTCCTATGAAATCTATCAACTAATCAACAAGAAATAATCTGTGCCTTAGGTAATTTTAAACAATAATTAGTTTTCCCCCTAATACCATTTCTAGTTCTAGATATTTAGCCTATTCAAGAAGTGGCATTTTTCACTCTGGCAATGTACATTTCTAGCAGTAAATATAAGCATTTAAGCTCCTTTACTAGAAGGGATTGTCGGTGGCACTGACTGTCTTAAAAACTGTGTGAGTTTTTAACATTATTATTTAAGGTGAGAATACTGAAGGAAAATTCCACTTCAGTTCCAGCTAGATTGAACAAAATTATTCAAAAATTTCACACCCAACATTGAGAAAAACCTGTTGATTCTGATTAGTTTCCTATATAGAAGAGACATTGACAGAGCACTACAAAAGTCTGTCAAAGCTGAAAAAACAGGGAAAAGGAATAGTTCAAACCCAGCTACCCTTGTTTTGCAAGCTCATACTGCAAAAGTGCATTCTTTATTTGGAACTTCAACTTCTCACTGTCCCCACATCTGAATAACTGCTCCAAATCCACTGCATCTACCATATCCAAGAAAGTAAAAGTATGCAGCTACAACAGTCTCTCAAATAAAAATAGAATCCAAGCCTATCCATATTTAGAAAAAGAACAAAATGACAAAATAGTGAAGGTTTCCTGCTCTAATTGGTGACCCAACTCTCACTCAGACCAAACATTCCCTGCTCTCTCTAGCTCTCATCCTTCTTTATTGGCCACTTACACGGCATCCTATATTGTAACTTGCAAAAGAGAAAAAAAAGGGAAAAAAAGCAAACCTAAAATTGATTTGTGGTCAAGCAACTAACTAATCTATTAAGAGTTTGCCATGCTTTTCTAATTTTGTTTTTCTCTTGTGGAGAACCTTCTGCCTCACTAAGTGCTGATATTTCGTCTACCAAGCTGTTAGCCTGAAACAAGGCCAACACAATTTGTAGCTAATAGATTTACTTTTCCTTGTTACAGTTGGAAGGTCTCCTTATTTCTTACTACAGATCTGATTGGTGTTTGTGGCTTCTCTCCTTAACCTCTTCCTCCTTTTTTAAATGGCAGCTGGACAAACATTTATTTAAAGTGCTTCATTTTATATAACTTTTTGGCTGTGCTATAATGCAGCGCTTCCTGTCAAAACACAAAATTGGAAACATACTGCCAAATATTTAACAGTTTAGCTCTTCTATTATATATAGGGAGTATAACTTTACTACAAAACTATGCTTACTGGTCTGGATCCAGATTTTACCATTAAAAAAATAGAAAGTCTCATTTGGGCTCTAGAAAACTTTTGAGTCAATGAAGAGAGTCTCTCACTAAGTTATAGGATATGCAATTTTGTTAATTTCCTTTTGTCTAGTGTGGTCTGCAGCAACACTTCCTCATGATTCAAAGGAATTTCCACCTCCACTGAAAATGTTTCAAAGGCTCCAGGGAAATTAGGAAACAATCTACAGGTGATTTGTGATGCCAAAACTGGATTCTTAATCTTTATTTGGTTCACAAGGTGTGAATGTATGAAATCTAAATGGCAAAGAAGGAAGGTTCAGTAAGATTGATTTTTAAAAAAGAGCCAGCTGAAGCAATTGCATAAATTACTTACAGAAATACATTATCAAAGAAATGTATTAATATGAGAAAAGCACTGCTCCAAATCTGCTTATAGAATTGAAGCAAAGTTAGAAAATCACTTCCAAACAATTCAATTGTACTTATTTGTGAACCTGAATACTGTAAAGTTTTTAATATTACTTTTAAGTATGGCCTGAATGTGTTAATTATATAAAAGCAAAAAAGTAAAATACTTGCCATTTTATCCAATTTAGCCTTTCCCCATGTGCACCGAGACATGGCACAAACAGTCCTCAGCAATCTTTTTATTTCCCTATGATGCTGTCTTCATCTCATCCCCAACTGTACCTTAGGCGGTCTTGTGTACTTACTTTAACTAGTGCTTAAGCAGACAACAAATCATAGCGATTTTACTGTAGCTGTAGATACAATCCAGATGTGGTATTCAGCAGGTTCTGACCAGTTTTGGTTAATACCACCTCTGACTGGCCCCACCCCCATCTATTTTCTGCCTCCCAAGTCCCAGCTGATTGGGAGGGAATGGAAATTTTATAGTATCCTTCCCCTGACACGCCCACCAAGCCATGCCAGCCCACCCAACCACACCTACAGAGCCGGTAGTAAAAAAAATTGAATCCCACCACTGATACAATCTGAAATGCTTTCTGTGGTCTGCTTTATCAGTGATGCTCTTAAGGTGACTGTAGCCAATCAGATCAGCCGAGCATCAATTAGCCATTTTGGGCTGTTGCTGAGGACACAACCCTTCCCTTCTGCTCTCTGGGCACAGTCTTCCAAAACCACTTCAAAATGAATTCTCCCTCTTTACCTGTTTGGTTCTTAAGTCAATCTCAGCATGGAGACCTGGACCCAAATAGTACTTATCTGGTAGCTATGGTGGTGGTGATGGGATGGCTGTGTCATGGAACAGGAAAAACTGGTCCTTCTCCCTGCTGCTTCACAACTGTGATCTCATCCCCCCCCCCCCCTTTTGCTCGTTGTTGTTTAGGCTGCTTGAAAGTTGGGTTTAGTGTTTTTCCGGAAGAATACTAAACATTTATTAAACATTAATGCAAACAAAGCACCTTTTGAATCAGTGTATTTTTCAAAAAAGTAGCCATAATTTTTGCACAGCTAACATTGCAGCTGCTTTGAAAAATACCCTGGTTCTGGGTATATGAATGCAAAGATTACACTTCCATTGGGCTTTTCTTCCATGAATTAAAGTGCTTGCAGTTCAAGATTCCGTGTAAGCCCAACCAGTATTTGTTATGGTTATTTACATTTAATTATGCCAAGCCATTTTCAGGAAGCCTTTGTCATTTCTTTACATATACATATGCTCTCTACATGGGGCTCCCCTTGAGGTGCGCCTGGAGACTGCAGTTGGTCCAGAATGCAGCCGCGCGGGTAATTATGGGGAGAACGAGGTTCTCCCATATAACACCTCTCCTGCGTGAGCTGCACTGGCTTCCTGTGGCCTACCGGGTGCGCTTCAAGGTGTTAGTCACCATCTTTAAAGCGCTCCATGGCACAGGGCCTAGTTACCTATGGGATCGCGTCCTGCCCCACACATCCCTGCCACCTATTCGCTCGCACAGAGAGGGACTTCTCCGGGTGCCGTCCTCCAGAGAGTGTCAGAGGGCGGCGCCCAGGAGTAGGGCCTTCTCTGTGATGGGCCCTACCCTTTGGAATGACCTCCCCCCAGACATTAGGACAACAACTGACCTCCGCTCCTTCCGTATGAAATTGAAGACCCACCTGTTCCGACTAGCCGGCCTGGCTTAAATTTAGAGCTTCTCCACCTCTTGGGCATTTTTAATTGTTAATTGTTAATTTTTAAATTTTAACTGTCATTGGGGTTTTAATTGTTTCAAAGTACTGTAATTTATTTATTTATTTTCTACCTCCTCCATATTATATTGTTGTGATTGTTGCTATTGTACGTCGCCCCGAGTCCCTGGGGGGCGACTAAGAAGTCAAATTAAATAAATAAATAAATAAATATAGCCAGAGGTGGTATTCGGCCGGTTCCCTCCGGTTCGGGCAAACAAGTAGTGACGGCTGCAGGAGCCTCCGCTCACCCACCCTGATGTAATGCACAAGCATTGGGCATAAGCAGTAGGCAGCACACACTCACATTTGCGAACCGGTAGGGGGAAGGTAAGTGAATCCCACCATTGCATATACTGTAGCTATTACCAGTATTGTTCTTTTTCTTAATTTCTGAACAGAAGAAGAGACTACATCTAAAAAGACTACATCTGCAGAGACAGTATACACGTTTTGAGGACCTACACTTCAGCAGAGCTATTTCAAACACTGCTTCTAATGTTTTTACATTTAACCTATATCTTTTATTCCTTATTGTTCATGGGGGTTCAAAGAATCCCACCCACCCACCCTTACCGTAATAGGATATTAATTGAGGATAATTGATTTTCATATGGTCACAATTCTCTAGAATATTTGACTAGTTTTAATAGATTTAAGTATCAATAAATGGCTTCTCATAGTAGTAACTATGGGCTTTTGAAGTGGGCCAAAATCATTTACAAAAAAAAGATCCTGCAGAATACAAAGGACATATTGGCATGAAAGATCAATGGGACTTTACATTTTCGGAGTGCGTAAGCCAAGTCAGAACATGTTAAGTTAAATGATTGTATATTATGGAAAAGGAACTTCAGCATGAGTCAAAACTAGTGCTCGGGTCTCTCCTTGAACTAGCTCTGATTCAACAGAAATTACCTGGACATTTGCCATGGCAGATCTAATTAAGAATCTTTATTGCACACTAGACTGAAGCCAGTTAAATTAGTTGACTGCCTTCTATAAAACGCAGACAACACTTTTTGCACCCTCCCAATTTAAGCCAGTACCTCTTTCTCCTGCCTTTTTCACGGCTTAATGGACACCTTGCTTTGAGTTCCTCATGTTTATTGTGAGGTAGCAGTTGGTTATTGACATATTTGGCATTCCTGCCAAGAGAAACTCTAGCTCCCAATGTATCTCCCACAATAGCATCAAGTGTATCAAACTGAAAATAGATGATAGGATAGATTACAGTCTCAAGTCATCTTTACTGTGATTAACTGTGCAGAGTTAACACTTTCCCTTTCCTTTGTTTTGTTGTGAGAACAATAGCAGGGTATTTTATAGAACAATACAGTGTTATCATTATTAATCATAACACTGAATTTCCATCCCTT
This sequence comes from Natrix helvetica, assembly GCF_964273705.1. Classification (NCBI taxonomy): domain Eukaryota; kingdom Metazoa; phylum Chordata; class Lepidosauria; order Squamata; family Natricidae; genus Natrix; species Natrix helvetica. Next base: position 185,295,580 of record NC_138552.1, read on the forward strand.
TCCCATGTGTATTTTAAATGGTAAGCATGCTTTCTTCCTGCCCCACAATAAGAATTGTAAAATTGCTTCAACTTCCATCAACAAGGTTCAAACCAGACTATTAAACATTAGCAAGAGATACAAGGGACTTATTAGTAAGATACAAGGGAATCGGTGGCTCAGTGGTTAAGATCCTGAGCTTGTTGATGGTTTGAATCCCTAGGGCTGCGTAATGGAGTGAGCTCCCGTTACTTGTCCCAGCTTCTGCCAACCTTGCAGTTCAAAAGCATGTAAAAATGCAAGTAGAAAAATAGGGATCGCCTTTGATGGGAAGGTAACAGTGTTCTGTGTGCCTTCGGCATTTAGTCATTCCGATCACATGACCATGGAGATGTCTTCGGATAGCACTGGCACTCGACTTTGAAATAAGAGATAAGTACCACCCCCTAGAGTCGGGAATGACTAGCACATATGTGCAAGGGGGAACCTTTACCTTTTTAAGATATACAAACCCCTACAGCAGCGATGGCGAACATTTTTTGGCTCGCGTGCCACAAGTGGGGGGAGTGCAGGGGGGTCGTGTGCGGGCGTGCCATACCCATAATGCAATGCGCGACCCCCCCAGTGCGCATGAGCTCAACAAGCGCGACCCCCCATTTTTACATGCTTTTTTCGCCCTCCCCAGGTTCCAGAGGCTTTATAGGAGCCTGGGGAGGGCGAAAAGAGCCTCCTCCGCCCCCCCCGGAGGCCCTCCAGAGGCTTCAGGGACCGTCCGGAGGCTTCCCTGAAGCCTTCGGAACGCTTAAAACCACCCTCCGAGGAAACCGGAAGTGACTTCCGGGTTGCTCGGAGGGTCGTTTTAAGCGTTCCGAAGGCTTCAGGGACCGTCCGGACAGTCCCTGAAGCCTTCGGAGCGTTCAAAAGGATCCTCCGAGCAAACCAGAAGTGACTTCCATTTTGCTCGGAGGGTCGTTTTAAGCGCTCCAAAGGTGTCAGGGAAGCCTCCGGACGGTCCCTGAAGCCTTCGGAACGCTTAAAACGACCCTCCGAGCAACCCGGAAGTCACTTCCGGTTTGCTTGGAGGGTGGTTTTAAGCGCTCCGAAGGCGTCAGGGAAGCCTCCGGACGGTCCCTGAAGCCTTCGGAACGCTTAAAACGACCCTCCGAGCAACCCGGAAGTCACTTCCGGTTTCCTCGGAGGGTGGTTTTAAGAGTTCCGAAGGCTTCAGGGAAGCCTCCGGACGGTCCCTGAAGCCTCCGGAGGGCCTCCGGGGGGGCGGGGGAGGCTCTTTTCGCCCTCCCCAGGCTCCTATAAAGCCTCTGGAGCCTTGGGAGGGCGAAAAATGGCTTTTAAAAAGGTGAACTCAGCTGGCCAGCACTTGTGGCACGCGTGCCATAGGTTCACCATCACTGCCCTACAGTATTAGGCAGGGTTTGAAACTTAGATACATAAAACTCAAGCAAAGTGCCAAAAACAATAGTCCTAACTAAATGTCCTTGTTAAAAGTATTATATTTCATGCATTCCTATAAATGTTATATTGTAATGGTATAGTTAACTACTATATGAAGCACATTTTTTATGTAGGACAGGAAATATTCAATCAAGGCATCCACATTACAGTTCACTATGATGGCCTTCTCAAAATGTTATTTGTAGTTTTCAGCGTGTACCTATAGGAGGATATAGTTTGGATGCTGATAAGCACAGAATCAAAATTTATACAGGTAGTCCTTGACTTATGACCACATCCGAACCCAATTTTTCTGTGGCTAAGTGAAACAATTTTGAAGTAAGTTTTGCCTCATTTTACAACCTTTCTTTCCAGTTGTTTAGTTAGTAATAAGCGTGTTAAATGAATTTGGCGTGTTAAATGAAATATGAGTCAGTTGCCAAGCATCTGAATTTTGATGACATGACCATAGGGATTGCGCAATGATCATAAGTGTAAAAAATGGTCATAAGTCACTTTTTTTCAGTGGCATTTTAACTTTGAACAATCATAAAACAAATTGTTAAGTCAAGGACTACCTGTGTGTTATCAGGCTATACTAGCAAATTCAACAAGCCAAGGCCGTTATAGAATCCACAGTTGTATTGATACTTAAGCCTTGATAATTAGGGCTCAAACACTTGCCTTCTTCTGTCTCCCAAGTGCCCTTAAGTTTAGCACTCAAAGGCAAAAGCTACAATGAGAAAATAGCAGCAGGTTGCTCCACAACAACAGACCAGAAGTGGTATTCAGCCAGTTCTCTCCGGTTAGGGCGAACCGTTAGCAGTGGCTGCAGGAGGCTCCACCCATCCGCCCTGACGTAATGCGGGACCTTCTGAGCACACTCAGATTTGCGAACCGGTAGGAAAGATAAGTGAATCCCACCGCTGAACCAGACATTCATGCAAATCATCTCTTTTCTCCGGGGAATCTGGAAAATGAGACTTTCAAATGAGACTCAGCAAAATGGTTCCATTACCAAAATTTGTGAAGCAGCAGATATTTTAATCCATATGCATTCTGGCAAGTCCAACCTAGAGGAAGCTCTTCCTATAACCACTCTTTTATTACAGTTAAATTCTGAGATAGGGGACTGGCAGAGAATATACGTAATTGGCAGAGAATAGCGATGCATATAAGCTGAAGTTACAAGGGTTCCCCAAAAGTAAGTTATTAGAATATAATTAGCCTAAAGGTTGTCAAATCTGATCCTAATTAGTCTTCTAAAAACAAGAACAACAATAATTGCATCAGTAATACACAGCAGCAATAAGAAACACACTTGGGTATAGGAATATTTGCTGGCTGTACACCTGATTGCTGTGCTACTTTGTAAGTGCATCCATTTCTGAGTCTATCATGCCTGAAATCAGACTCAGCTGAAAATCTGATCCTGCCCTATTATTGCAGTTTATATACCTGTATCACACACACTGTACTGTAATTGTTATAAGCTGCTTTACGAGGCAATTTGTGATTGAAATCTGAGATGAAATACTATAATTTAATAGCAAAGCTCATTCATATATTCCTTCAAACATAAAAGTTAACAAGTCTTTAGAATGAAGACATATTTTAGCTACTCACCTTGCTATAGTCTATTAAGTCTTCTTCGCCTTGAGTCTTAAACCATATAAGAAAAACAAATAAAATTATATTACTATAAGCCTGTAAATCATAAGCTGTACAAAGCTCTAAGAAAAATCTAACACATTGTGCTAAATAGGTAAAGGTTTTCCTGTCAGTCATGTCCAACTCTAGGGCCCTCTGCTCATCTCTGTTTCTTGGCCAAGGGAGCAGCGTTGTCTGAAAACAATTTCCGTGGTCATGTGTGCTATACGCCAAAGGCACAAAGAATGCTGTTACTTTCCCACCAAAGTGGTACTTATTAATCTACTCTCATTTGCATGCTTTTGAATTGCTATGTGGGCAGGAGCAGAGGCAAGTAATGGAAGCTCACCCTATTGTGTGAAGCTCGAGTCTCAATCCCAGGCTATCAGTTCTCCAGCCAAGAAGCTCAGCCTCTTTAATCACTGAGCCCTCGTGCCCCTGTGCTAAATAGTAGACCCATATATTTTTTTCATCAGGTTTAAGGACTCACATTTGGCTTGTCAGGTGTCTACTGGTTTCTGTTCTACTGACATCTTTCAGAGAGTGGACATGATACATGCTGCTCAAAGAAACTAGTTCTTTCAACTACCCCTCAAGTGGAATTCTTTCTTTTGTTTCTGAGAAAGACTGTGATGAGTTTATGGATCAATGAAGCATGGCCCTTAGCCACATTCCACATTACTTTCCTCTATGCAATTACAGTCTCATGAGAAAGAATGGGAGCAAGCAAATCACGTCCACCTCTGTATGTAACCCATAGTAGCAAATACAGCTCTGAAGGATCAGCCTCACATAAAGACAGACCTTGCAATGTATAAAATACACACTGTCAAACTTTTTAAAGGGTTCACTCTATCTCCCATTTAAACTACCCATTGAAGAAAGGATCATATATTAAATGACTTATATCAAGGCTTACATTAAAATGCTTCTATTTGAGATAGCTTTTGGGAAGGAACCACAATCATAAGATAAGCAATAATATCAAAGCCAGTAGGCTAACATGTGCCCAACCAGCTGTGTTTTGAATTATAATCATATATGCATGAGCAGCTCATTCCCTCTGCTTTATGCTAGAAATATTCAATTATTGTAAAACTAAAACTGTAGGGAAGGCAGGCATATTTTAAATTACATTTATTTTTGTATTTTAATAAAATTGAGTCTAACCGGATGAATTTTAAAAAGAAATTACCATAAGAATCATAGACTTTATGCACATAAACACACTCAACAGTAGCACATTTAATTTCTAGTTCTACTAAATAATAAACATGCAAAAATGGGAAAACTGTTTCTTTTCATAAATGCTTAGTGTTCTTCAAATGGAAGAGAAAAAAAAATTATAACAATAATACCTTTTATGGAACTGAATAGTTGGATTCAGACTCTATAACGGTAGTTAATGTTAACTATTAACTATAATAGCTATTAACTGTTAACTATAACTAAAAACAAATTAATATGAGGGGATGATTATAATTTTGTAAGATGTACAAACATAGCCACTATAGATGTAATTACTTATTTACCTCTTTAATTTGCTTAATCCAGACTTCTCTTCCAACAAACTCTTGATGGAATACTACAGGAGCAGAATTTAAATTAAATGGCAGGGAATCATTCGAATTTCCATCAATAAATGGCTGAATATCAGCATTTAGCTGAAAGAAGGGGATTAAAATAATGAGGTTAAGAGTAGTTATCCACAGGAAATGCATTTAACAACTAATATTGTATGAAGATTGCAAAAGACAGCTGATCTTTACACAGCTATTGAGATTTATGATCTATGATTTATGATTATTCTAATATTTCAACTGAATCTTTATGTTGATGGTTTCATTTGTTTGTTGTTAACATTACATCAATTACTTGCCATACATACCATGAATAAGATGGGATGCAATTTTCTAGATAAATACATGGACAATTTCCAAGGCGGCCAAGTACTCTCTTTTGTCCCCTTCCACAGATGCTCCGGCAGCTATCATAACTCCCCAAATCTCTCTAATTCCATACTGAGCTCCCTGTAAACCTTCTGCTCACTCCTCCTATTCGCTCACATTCGCTTCTTGGGATTAGTTGGCTACTTTGACAGCTGTCTCTGTTTTAAAGGCTGTAAGTATATCGAATCAACTTAGCACAGGGAAATGAATTCTGTGATATGCTAAATACTTCATGTAAGTATTTTTCCATGCAGTTTAGTCACAAATGAACTAAATATGTATGCGTGTGTGTGTTTTTAAAGAAACATATTATCTACAGAAAGACATGCTTCTTGAAATATGGATGCTGGCTGCTTGGCCATTCGGGAAGCTTTTAAAGGAAGTCATACCTTGTGACACATAGACATGTGCTTCCCATACTTAAACGCCATCTTCTGAATTCCTACAGCATGCTTTGCCAGCTCCATTGCAGCATGGCAGCTTTTTGCCAACAAGACACAATGAGATTGGAAAACCTGCTCTTTCCAATCTGATATTCTGATGTCGTCTGTGAGAATGTTTTCCTAGAAACACAAAGAAAGATGTTACACATTCTAAAAATAATCAACAATGATAGAACAATGTAATTGTTCAATACGTGCCACTTGAAGCAATTCATTCTGCTGGCTTGAGAGACAGAAATGATAGAAATTAATTGGTTTTTTTAAAAATGTTAAGCTTCTGCGGAATATTCTCAATATCTTTCTCCCCCTGGCATTTTACCTTTCTTAACTTATAAACCAAACTGTAAATTCCTGTGATCTATTTAGATCTCTATGCTGGGATTGTAATGTGACTGAATTATAGCTAACTACTAATTATCACACTACTAATGTAAGTATGATTGCAAAGCAAAACAAAACAAAAATATGAATATTCGCCTGGAAGAAAATATGAGTCTATAAAAAATAGGTGGTTACAGGAAAAGCTTTGTGATGGACAGAGGGAGAATTGAACAGTTACTTGCTTTACTTCTAGAATCATCCTCTTCTGTTGCTTTAAAGGAGTAGTGTCAAAAGGGGTTTCAGGATGTAAAATGGACATTTAGAGAGCCAGCTTGGTCTAGTGGTTAAGGCACCAGGCTAGAAAGCAAGAAACCATAAGTTCAAGTCTTGCCTTAGCTATGACTTTATAATTATTGTACAATTTTAAAGGTGGGATATAGACAAACCAACATCAAGATGCCTTCATATAAGTCCTGTTCTAAAAGCATTTAAATTTGCCTGGGATAGTCCAACAACTATGGATACTCAGCGTCTTAGGAGAAGCCTTCAGAACCCCAGATACTGCTGATATAACTTGAGATCACCTGATAAACAAAGATCCCATAATGTACAGACAGAACCTGCATTTGTTTTTATGGGAAATGTAATATCCATACACTGTTGGTTGATATGATATAGAGGGGCGGCGCCTAGGAGTAGAGCCTTCTCTGTGGCGGGCCCAGCCCTGTGGAATGACCTCCCCCCGGATATTAGGAATACCTCTGACCTCCGCTCCTTTCGTGTAAAGCTCAAGACCCACCTTTTTCAAGTTGCTGGCCTGGCTCAACTTTGATCCAACTATATCGCTCCTGACGGGTTTTTTATTTGGGGTATTTTAATTGCATTCAATTTATTTAGGGGTTTTTAAACATTGTGTTTTTACTTGTTTTTATCTATCAGTTCACCTCCTCCTTGTATATGTCGTATATATGTCTTGGTATATGTTTTGTTATATGTATGTCGATATATTTATTTCCTATGTTTTGTTGTACGCCGCCCCGAGTCCTTCGGGAGAGGGTGCGGCTAAGAAATAAATATTTATTATTATTATTATTATTATTATTATTATTATTATTATTATTATTATTATTATTATTATTATTATTATTATTATTATATATTATTCAAAATGGTTCACCAACATTTTGATTACATCTAGGACTTTTTATTATTGCAGTGACTTCTCTTTCTTTTTTATTATCTACCATGAAGAGATTTAATGGTCTCTATCAGGGGTGGGTTCCGGCTGCCGCTACTGCTGGTTGGCTCAGGGACATGCCACGCATGCACGCTTGATGTACGCATGCTCAGTGCAACAAAAATTGCTATGCGCAGAAGGCAAAAACAAGATGGTGTCACCTACGGCACCGCTGGGAGAACCGATTCGGGGGAGTGGCAGGCCTAGGTCCCTGCCGGTTCCAGCGACCCAGGCCGGCAAGTTACTACCGGTTCAACTGAACTGGTAGGAAGCCACCTCTGGTCGCTATCAAGAGTAAATAGCTGCAAAAAAAAAGCACAGAACCTATTTGGTGACTGCCTTCAGGATGGGCTGGAAGGCAGCTAAAGATCCAGGCAAAAAGTGATTATGCCATCTACACAATTCTGGCTCTATGAGTTACTTCAATTAAGTTGCTTAGAAAAGAGAACTAAATCTGCATGACACTATAATTTTCTAGTAAGGTATTATCTGACATAAAATTGGTAAGAAAAGAAATAAAATCCCTGCATTCAGTTGTAATCTTCCTCCTTTGTGGTTACTGCCAAAGAGTGCTGTGTTGCAAGGGGATAATATGAGACTGATGGGGAAAGTAGTACAATTCCTCAAAGCCAGCTTGCTGAACGTTGTACCATTTCATTTCATTGTTTTCAACTTCCATGAAGGGAGGTGATAATGGGAAAAGAGAAGGCAACAAGGGAAACCACACATTTGCTCTTCTATTTGTGACAGTTCAGTAACTGGCAATCACGTTTACTTTAGAACAGGGATCTCCAACCTTTTGGACCTCGGGGACCACCAAATCTGTAATTTAAAATCCCGCGGACCACTGGATGGGAGGGTCATCCGCCTTTCGGGCCTACCTGTATGCTTCTGCGAGGCCTCCAAGTAGGAGGTCCGAGAGAAAGCACCTGGTCCAGGCACACAGCCTGGAAACCTCTTTTGTGTTCTTTCTCTCAAGAAGCTTGGTCAATCTGAGTGAAGGAAAACGAAGACAGGCAGACTGACGACGGCTTGCTGACGTTGGTGGGAAAGTCGGTCCCATATTCCAGAGCTGTAATAGTCACAGGACTGGCCCTTTGGTTATCCCGGAGCAGCTCCTCCACCTAGGTGAACTGGCCTGCAGGGGAGCTCCCCATCAGGCCAGTGCACCCGGGTGGAGGAGCTGCTCTGGGATGACCAAAGGGCCAGTCCTGTGACTACTACAGCTCTGGAATATGGAACCAGGCCATGGTGGGGCTGGAAATCTCTGTCATAGGTGGGTGGCACGTGCAATGTGCAACTTTGCAGGTGGTGCAACATGCAAAAGGAGCACAGCCCTCGACAGCTGGAACAAGGTAATGATGCTATTGCAGCGGGGGGGGGGGCAAGTGGCCCGAAGCGGTGGTAGTGATGGCTGGAAGGAATGAAAGCAAAGTGCTACTTACATTTGCGCGGCATCAGCATCCCACCTTTGCTGCGGTAAATTTACACCAGCTGGTGGTACCAAGGCAGCCCTCGTCTCCTGCTGCTTGAGGCTCAGAGTGGTAAACCACATTCAGGAAGCATTGCAGCAAAGAGAAGCAGCCGTAGTCAACCCTACCTTTGCTGCCCATTGCAGATGGTAGATCGGCCCCCTGCAAACTCTCATCTCTCAAGGAGCCTGGCCGAAGTTTACTCAGTGCTGCTTCAGCGAGGACTCGAGAGATGAGAAATTGCAGGGGGTTGATCTAGTGTCCGCAATGGACAGCAAAGGTAGGGTTGACCCCGGGCACTTCTCTCCGCTAACAGGCAGCCAAGCTAACTGCCTGAAGGACCCCATCCTGTCCCTGGGAATCAAAGTGCTGTAGTGCTAGCGGTATGGGAAACCTCTGCTGGGCTCCTCGAGTGAAATGCAAAGATTTCTCTGTGAACCACCGAAATTTTCTTATGGACCAAGGTAAGTGCTCTAAAAGCATGTTCACCTAAAATCTGAATTACTGTTTACTTATTAAATTTATATGCTGACCACCTCACTCTGAAATGTTATTTTATTCATTTTTATTTATATGAGTATGATTTCATTTAAACACTGTTAAATCTTAATCTTTATTTATGCAGAAGAATCGTACGGCTGGCAAAAAGTAACAGATTTTGAAAGGAGATATGTTTGTTGTCAAGTAAGGCACATGTTCGTTTTCAGTTTTTACATTTTACCTAAAATGAATCATCTCACTAGATTGGGTATAAATGTCTGGCTATTATCATTTGCAGAAATGTAGCAACTGCTTCCTCCAGAACCAGAGATTTGATGTGACACTGAATGAATGTAAGAACAGAAGTGGAAGATGCAGACGAACGGGCTGAAACAAGGAAGTGTATTGTTTCCAACATTGTATAACATATATACAATTGATTAACCAGTTCCCAACAACTATTCATCTATGCGGATGATACAGCAGTGGCCGCACAAGGATCAATTATGGATGAGCTAGCTGGGAAGCCTATGGTAGCACTTGTAGAATAAAGACCATATTACACTATCAAGGGATAAGTCTATGTTGCACACATCAGCTTTGGCCTTGATGTCTGCTCCAGTGTGTGGCACATCTGCACATAAAAAACACATTGATATCACCATCAATGAAGAAGGAACAGAATGTCTCAAACCTACACCAATTGAGAAACTATATCATCTTGCTGGCATTGCTCCATCTAAGATCAAGAGAAAGGTAGCAGCAGACGCTGAGAGAACTAAACAAGAGAATGATCCTTGACATCCTCTGAATGGCCCCAAACAGATCTAGGAACAGCTTTATGGCACGAACAAACATTATTGTGGATACACAAAACCAAAAACAAATTAAAAGATGGAGGAAGAAGACCATCAAGCAAGGAATAACATTAAAGGAGGATCTGGCTGAAGGATCCGACCTACCTTATAGTACCTGGAGAACTCTGAATAGGTTGAGAGTTGGCGTGCCTAAGTGTAAAGTTAATGTGTCAAGTGAAGGCTCTTAGCAGATAATAACATGCTGTGTGAATGTGGAGAGAAACAGAACCCAGCCCATCTGCTAGTATGTCGAATGACTTATTTTTGGCCAACAACAAAACCAAGAAGGTGGCTTCATTCTGATAGTTTAAAGTTTGATCTGGACATGGAGCAAGAAGCAACGGCATCCAAAGAAGGCATTCAGTCTGAGTACCTATTAATAATGGATGCAAATCAACTGCTTCATTTATTTGAATTAACATTCCACAAGGGTTGTCTGCCCACATGTGAAACAATTAGCATCCTATAATGTCAAATGTATTTAAAAGTAACTAGTATACATACATAACAATGGGTGGGCTCTGTCCTGAAAATAATTTGCAGACCCAGACATTTCTGTTATCAGCCCATAGTAACTGCTATTATAAATATATATTTGTCTTGACCCTTAAAGAATAATTACTGGATAAAATGCTACAGTATTATGAAAATGATCACTTTTAAATATGGAAATACATACATTCCAATCAGTAGTGAGATTCAATTTTTTTTACTACTGGTACTGTGGGCATGGCATGGCTTGGTGGGCATGGCAGGGGAAGGATACTGCAAAATCTCCATTCCCACCCACTCCAGGGGAAGGTTACTGCAAAATCCCCATTTCCACCCAATCATTGGGACTTGGGAGGCAGAGAATAGATGGGGGTGTGGCCAGTCAGAGGTGGTATTTACCGGTTCTCCAAACTACTCAAAATTTCCACTAGTAGTTCTCCAGAACTGGTCAGAACCTGCTGAATACTACCTCTAATTCCAATGTAGGAGGTCCTGAGAAGATTCTCGTATAAGGATTATCTATCAATAAAGATGTGTGCATATACACACAAAGCAGGGAAGCTGCTTTCTCTTAGGATATTTCTAAGTAATAGCAAGATGGCATCAGCATACACAATAGTGCCTCTGATATTACAATGCTGGAAAAAAATTAAGATGGGTGAAACTTCCTGAAGATAGCCAAGTATTATGAAATCTCTGCATTTTCACATATCCTATGAGATTTTAGCCATTTACATTTTAAACTTCACACTTTATAATAACTAACTTTCTCTTATAAGAATTATGGCCATGCAATCCCTCACTTTTGATTAAAAAAAAGTTTTGGAATGCCCAGAAGCATGAACACAGAACTTGCTTACAATATTCTAGCTGAAGAAGTCTGGGAGTTGAAATCCACATATCTTAAATTTGCCAAGTTGGAAAAACATGGATCTAAACCACAGTGCCCAGTTTCTGGAGGACATCCTTCTCCCAAGAACATCTGCCCATACAACAAGAGGTATAAGGAGGACCTGTGTCTTTTAAACTTTGCGATCTCATGGGACCTAGAAAGTGTGCTTTTTCATACTGCTCCTATGGTCTGGAATAGTCTCCCATCCAATACAGAACAGGCCTCAACTCTGCTTTCCTTTCTACTTTCATATACCCCCCCCCCCCCAAAAAGGGTATATATGAAGCTGAAACTTTCTGCAGTACTAATAGAAACACCATACAGTATGGTAAGTTGTGACACATACATAATTCAGAAGTAAACTGTAAAGTCTTAGTATAATTTAAAGCTCCATAAATATATTTAGGATGCAAATACAAAGATAACATTTCTGCCAAAGTTTATATAAATGCAACCACATTTTAAAAAGAAAGCTAAAGTATGACAGTTCCTGCAATCTGGTGAAACTGTTCGATATTATTAAACACACACAGCATATATTATATACCAAAATGGACAAAGTACTGGGAGAAAAATTTAGAATTTGGAAATAGGATATTCTGATTCCATCTTTCATTTTTCTTGTATCTAGTCTTTTCTTCTATCTAGTCTTCTCTATGGTTAAGCATTTACCCTTATTCCTATCCAGGTAAGTCTCACATATGCAGGCCAAGCAGGTCCACTTATTCCTCAATTAACAAGTTGTGGAGGATTACGGTCTTATTACAAATAAACCTGGCATTAACTAACAGAAGCCTGAAGCAAGATACCCAGCAACACCACAAAGAACATAGGGAAGAGGCAATTAATTCTGAAGAGGACGGCATCTCCTTCCAGAACTCCATCCAGGACTTCCCATCTTATCTCCCTCTGCCAGTCACTGTGGTAATTTGTCTTCTATCCCTATAACTCATACGAAATATCCTCAGTCTAAGCAACATCCTCAAGCCCTGAAACATCTTTCCAATCAAACTTTCTCCTCACTGTCAAACATCATTCGAGTCTGACTATCAAGCTAAATGGGCTTTTCTGTCAGCACTATTACGGTATGCTGTATAGTCTGCTTCCAATGTACTTCATATTACTTGCAAAAATATGTTTGGTTGTGTATAAGACTATGCACTATACGTGCTCTCTCCCCAGAGGTGGGTTCCTACAGGTTCGAGGGAGGGAGGGAGGAAGAGAGAGAAAAAGGAGAGAAGGACTACAAGCCTGGCACTAGACACAGCTTCAGAGGATGCTTTGAAACAGCAAACAATCCAGGGCTGGAAGGGACCTCAGAGGCCATCTAGTTCAACCCCCTGCTCCAGCAGGAGACCTTATATCAGTGATGGTGAACCTTTTGTGGCTTGCCTGCCAAAACTGGGGGGAGTGCAAGGGGGTTGTGTGCTGGTGTGCCACACCCATAATGCTATGTGCATGACCCCAGCGCACATGCGTGCACGACTAGCTTTCCCCCCATTTTTGGTGTGCTTTTTTCGCCCTCCCTAGGCTCCAAAGGCTTTATAGGAGCTTGGAGAGGGCAAAAACAGCCTCCCTCGGCCTCCTGGAGCTTCCCTGAAGCCTCCAGAGCACGAAAAACCAGCCCCAGGGGCAAACCAGAAGTTTGGACTTCCAGTTTGCTCGTAGGGGCGGTTTTAGCCCTCTGGAGCCTTCAGGGGCCTTCAGGAGGCCTCCCTGAAGGCTCTGAAGGCCAAAAAATGACCCTACGATCAAACCAGAAGTGACTTCTGGTTTGTCCATATGGCCATTTTTCATCCTCCAGAGCCTTCAGGGGCTTTCCGGAGGCTTCCCTGAAGGCTCCAGAGGGCAAAAAACGGCTTTACAAGCAGCTGGAAGTGACTTCCGGTTTGCTCGTAGGGTCGTTTTTTGCCCTCTGGAGCCTTCAGGGAAGCTCCTGAATACTCTGGAGGGCGAAAAATGGCCTCAAAAGAAGATCCATCCTGATCAAAAGGGGTTTTTTTAATCAAAAAGGCAAATTAAAGATAATATGGGAATAATTCTGGACACTTTGGAGTATTATGAGGCGCGCTCCGGAAAAAAAAGGCTTTGATGTTTTTAGACGCTCAAAAAGCATTTGATAATGTGAATTGGCGATTTATGTTTTTACAACTGAAACAGATGAATTTTGATAAGAAATTTACCCAAGCCATTCAAGTCATATACCACAAACAGCAAATATAATGATAAATGGAGAATTGAAGATCCTATTGAAATAAAGAAAGGTACGAGACTTTTTGTTTTAACATTAGAAGTGTTAAGTAGAAAAGATCAGAGAAGAAGAAATAAAAGGAATGAAAATTGAAAAAGAAGAATATAAACTACAAGCATTTGCAGATGACTTTTTTTCATTCTTGAGGACCCATTAGAAATGGCACACAAATTGATAGAATAGAGGAATATGGAAAGTAGCAGATTTGAAAATGAATAAAGATAAAATGAAGATTTTGACAAAGAATATACCATCAAGACAAAAGGAAGAATTGGCAGAAGACTTGGAGATTCAAGTCACAAACAAGGTCAAATATTTGGGGATATACTTAACTGCAAGATGCAGCACACTTAAAGAGAATAACTATCATAAACTTAAGCAGCAGATTGCGACTGACTTAATGAAATGGGAAAACCTACAATTATCAATGATAGGGAGAATATCTACAATCAAAATGAACAACTTACCCAGAATTTTATATCTGTTCCAGACTATTCTAATTAGATTAGGAAAAGACTATTTTGATGAATTAAATAAAATAGTGCTGAAGTTTATTTGGCAGGGGGGAAAAGCAAGAATAAAACTAAAATTGTTACAAGATGCTAGAATAAGACAAAGAACTGGGCTTACCTAACTGGGAATTATGTTACCAGGCAACAGGTTTGATGTGGGTTAAGGAGTGGATAACATTAAGGAACTCAGATTATTGACTGTAGGACATGACTTACTGTTGGGATGGCATGCTTTTTTATGGTATAAGGGAACTAAAACACAGGGTTATTTTAGAAGACATTATTTACGGGAGGCTTTGTTACTGAATTGGGAGAAGATCAAAAGGCAATATTATTTAAAAATCCCAGTCTGGCGATCAATTATTGAAGCTTTTTCATATCCAATAATATACAAAAAGGAACAAACAGTTAGATATGGTGAAATATTGAATGCAGAGGGTGAACTTAAATCTATGCAAAAGTTGAAACAGGAGGAATAGGAATGAATTGGTCTTCATGTGTGCAAATACAATCTATATATGATAAAGATCGTAAAACGGAAGGTTTCTATGATAAAATGACTGAATTAGACAAAATTTTGAACGGTACTGATGAAAAAGTAATAAAAAAACTATATGGACACTCACTAGAGGGTAAGTTAAAGGAAGAACAAGTTAAAGAATCTATGATAGGTTGGGGGGGGAAATTTTGGACATGGAATTGAACTAGAGAAATGGAAGAAAATGTGGTCTCAAAATTTATAAAATGACAATGTCAACAGCATAAAAGGTATAAGATGTTTTGCAGGTGGCACCTAGCCCCCAACGAGAATAGCAAGAATGTCCAAGAACAAGTCGGAAAAGTGTTGGAAATGTCATCAGACACCGGATTCAAATGTGGTGGACACATATGTGGTTCATATGTGGTGGACTTGCATAGAAGCTAAAAGGTACTGGACTAAAATCCACACGTGGTTGGAGAAAATGATACAAAAACACATAGACTTTAAACCAGAGATTTTTTTTATTGGGAATCATACCAGAAACATATAATAAAGATCTGAAATATTGGATTGTAAATGTTTTAACGGCAGCTAGAATTGCATTTGCAAAAAATTGGAAAAATGAGAAAATACCAACGCAGGAGGAAGTTGTTCGAAAAACAATGGATGTGCTGAAATGAGTAAATTGACATTCGAAATTAGAGAACAAGAAGATGAACAATTTTATAAGGTATAGGATTTGTTCTACCAGTGGTTAGATTAAAAAAAATGGAAATGAAAAATCTTGGAGAAGTCTTTCATATTGTAATAACAGAATGAGATAGGTGATATCATAAAGACATATTATTATTGAATAGATTGATAATGATGCAATGGAATATTGGTATATATATGAATCGAATATCTAGAATATTTTGTTTAAAATGAAGGAATAACAATTGTAGTTGAATATATTATATACAATGATAACAATGTATCTATGTATATTTGATGGACAATCTGTGATTTTAGATACAATTGAAAGTGGTGATGCACAAGTACAAAATGGAGATTTTTTTTCATATTGTAAGAACAATAGAATGAGATAGGCGATACCATAAAGACATATTATTACTAAATAGACTAATAATGACGTAATGGAAAGTTGGTATATACAGTGGGGCAAAAAAGTATTTAGTCAGCGACCAATTGTGCAAGTTCTCACACTTAAAAAGATGAGAGAGGCCTGTAATTGGCATCATAGGTAGACCTCAACTACGAGAGACAAAATGTTAAAAAAAAACCCAAACAATCACATTGGCTGATTTGGAAATAATTTATTTGCAAATTATGGTGGAAAATAAGTATTTGGTCAATATCAAAAGTTCATCTCAATATTTTGTTATATATCCTTTGTTGGCAATGACAGAGGTCAAACATTTTCTGTAAGTCTTCACAAGGTTGGCACAGACTGTTGCTGGTATGTTGGCCCATTCCTCCATACATGAATCTAACCTCTAGAATATTTGCTTAAATTGAAGGAAAAACAATTGTAAGCTGAACATATGATCAACAATGATAATAATGTACCTTCAGTGCTGTTCTAACTTTGAATGGTTACTAAACTGTTGTAAGTCGAGGACTACCTGTACCTAATCAAGTTTAGCTTGAAAACATTTTAAATACAGAGGTGTAGGTATTCCTCACTTATTAACAATAGGAACCAGCAATTCCCATTGCTAAGTGGTGCAGTCAGTAAGTAAAACCTCACATGACCATGCTGACTTACAACATCAGCTCCAGCTGCAGTTTTTAAGCAAATTACTGTGGATCATTAAGTAGGATGCCATGGTAACTCTGCTGGGGTTTGCTTGTTGAAAGACAGCTATGAAAGCTGCAAATACTGTTCACAAGACCCCGGGGAAGCTGCAAATGTTCACTGATTGCCCAGTGCCTGAATTGCAATCGCATGACTATGTGGATGCAACTGCAAGAACCAGTTATAAATCTCCTTTTCAGTGCTGTCATAACTTGGTTGCTGAACAAGTAGTCGGTAAGCAAGGACTACCCGTATCACAACATGTGCCTTCTTTACTCCATCTTAGTTCACTTCATCTAGTCCGCTTTAGCACATAATATTGTCTTGGGTATTTAATGCAGCCAATTGGAGTGAATTCTCCAAGCCATCAGGCTATAGAGCAGTGATGGCTAACCTTTTCCGGAGCGAGTAGCCAAAGCACATGCGTGCCATAGGTTCGCCATCATGGCTATAGAGAAAATAATAGAAAATAATTATAAAAATATTTCAAAATGAAAAGCACGAAATGCAATAAACTAAAGTTCCTTTTTAAAAAAAACCCGGATTCTAAATGATTTGAAGTACATCTTAATTTGTGACACTGCTGTTCGTCACACCCTGTCACACAGACAATATGGCATTGCAAACTTCAGTTAAATCTAAGTCAGAACAATGCACAGGCTGGGGAAAAAAAACATGGCAATTTGGATCATTCAGTGCTTCAGCTATAAAGTGAGATGATTCAACGATCTTTATTTTCCCATCTGTGTAGGAAAAAAGCCAATAAAATTGTGAGTCTTCAGCAGCAACACAGTAACCCTGCAAACATCTTGCATGTGATTGATGTCTCACTTAGCAGATGTCTTACTGCTTGTTGGACATGACAGGACATATTTTATTGGTCTATTAATATATGCCTCTGATGTTTGTGATAAAAAGGGTTAGAATAAATGGACCCATAAAATGCATTATTTTATTCAAATTCCACAGTAAACCGTGTTTAAATGAGAGAAAAAAAGAGGGCTCCATCCTTATTCCACAAAATATACCTTAAAGGGAAATTAAATGTGAAAGGAGAAAGAAAAATGAAATGAAGATAGATAATAAGAGAGTACAACTTTCTCTGATTACACTATTATTTAGAAGTAAACTTCAGCTGCAAGCTGACCTTCATTCTGTTCCATCTTTCACCACTCAATCTTTTCTCCATTCTTTTTCAGACAATTACAGAAACACATTAAGAAATCTAGCTTTGTCTGAAAGGACTCTGACAGGTACTACAAAGATAAAAGTACGCAATATAGAACTTCCAAAGAGATGTATACAGATAATCCTTGACCTACAGCAAGGGTGTAAAACTCAATTTCATTGAGGGCCTCATCAGAGTTGTGTTTGACCTCGGGGGGGGGGGAGCTGGGGTAGTTGTGGCCAGGGTGGGTGTGGCCAGCACGACGTCACTCATGTCCGTGATGCTTCTGCCAGTAAAAACTTGCTTCCGAGCCGTTTTGGCTGCAAGGGCCTCCTGCAACCCTCTTAAGGCTGGAATTTGGGTTCTACATTATTGCGGTTGTTAAGCGAGATACCACATAATAGACTGGATATCATGATGACTTCGATGATGGTCATTAAGCAAGTCACCACAGTCATTAAGCTAATCCAACATTTTCAAGGGGTGTTTTTTGCCATTTTCTGTTGAAAATGTGAAAAAAAATTGCAAACCCTGGTGACATGACGCGAGATGCCGCAAACGGTCTTTAAGGCAAACCAGTTACCAAGCACCTGAAATGCAATCACACAAGTGTGTGCTCAGATGGATATCTGAAAGTTGAAACTTTGAGATTGTGTCATATATAGCTTTTTAAAAATCCAGCTTCGTTTTGAATAGTTGTTAAATAGCACTAGCACTTGGATTTATATACTGCTTCACAGTGCTTTACAGCCCTCTCTAAGCGGTTTAGAGAGTCAGGACATTGCCCCCAATAATCTGGGTCCTCTTTTTACCGACCTTGGAAAGATGGAAGGCTGAGTCAATCTTCAGCCAGTGAGAATCGAACTGCCAAACTGCTGGCAGTAGGCTGTCAACAGAATTAGCCTGCAGTACTGCATTCTAACCCACTGTGCCACCACGGCTCTTAAGTCATGTGAGTGCTATTTGCAACCTTCCCAAGGGCCTTCCAACAAGACAGACAGGTATTCCTCAACTTACAACCATTCAAAGTTACAACAGCAGTGAAAAAAGCAACTTATGACTACTTTTCACACTTATGACCGTTGCAGCATCCACATGGTTGTATGATCAAAATTTGGATGCTTGGCAACGGGCATGTATTTACGACAGTTGCACTGTTCCAGGTTAATTATGTGATTACCATTTGCAATCTTCTGACAAAGAAAGTCAATGGGGGAAGCCAGATTCACATAAGAACTGCAGTGATTTGCCTTTATAACCACCAATGTCACAAAGGTTGTAAAATGGGGTGTGAGTCGCTTAACAACTTCCTTAGCAACAGAAACTAAATTGGGCTAAATTGTGGTCATAAGTGGAGGACTCCCTGTATTTACAAATGCAAAACATACTAAGAAAGAGAAACGTGACATTTTATATAATTAGAGCATCTGACTAATGGGGCGATGCTCTGAAAAGTTATGCTCTAATAATTGTAACATGAAGGGAAGTTTTGATTCAGATTAACCCAAGCTTTATTTTTTAAACTAAGAGGAAGAAAGTGTTTTAAATCTAAGGACATTTGTGAACTATCGATTTACCTTTCCCGGGCTTGAATTTTCGTAATATATTCCTTGTATTAAGTCGCCAATGGCACTTGACATTATCTCTACCACCTGAAAGAAAAAGAACAAGTTTCCAGCAAGATAAGTACAGAGTTACTAAAGGATGCTAAACTAAGAACACAGGGAGGCTTAAATAAAACAGCATCTGTATCCTGAAGGCTCTTTATACAGAGATATATTTTTTAAAAACTACATTTCAAGTTAATTTTAAAAAAGCAAAGCACCATTTGTTTTTTTATTTATTAAAGTGAAGAGTTCTCAAATTGTACATTGAGACAACCCCCCACCCCAGGGGACTATGAGCAATTTAAATCAGGCTTTGTGCAGACAAAATGGGAATGCTGTCAAAACTCATCCTATGGTTGGTTCCTTATTTTGTTTGAACAAGCCCAAAGTGGGGAGCTGCTATATTACAAGGCTGTATGATGTATAGATTAAAATTTAATTATTAAAAACAGTAAACTTATTTCTTGCCCAAACCCAACACCAATAAAGTATTAGTTTTATTCATGAGGGAGTTTTGTTCAAATACGTCTTTCACATTAATGGGTTGTGGTACTACAAAGTTAGAAAACCACTATATTAAAATATAAATTAAATAAGCTACTAGGCGTACAGAGATCAGAACAACCTTCTGGGAACTATTAAAAATTCAGCCTTTTATACCTAATATGTTTGTTCTTAAACCCAGTTAATCTTTATAACTCATTTCATATACTGGACACACTGTATTTGCATTTAGCAGCCTATCCCAGAAATGACAGTGACTTGTGCTTGGATTTTTTTTTTTTGGTCAACATGGAATTGTTATTTAGCAAACTATTATCTTTAAGGTTTTCAGATTTTCCCATTAAAAACTGAACAGAATCCAAAATAAAAAAACCAAACATAGTTTCAGCTAGATTATGGTCTCACTGGAAATAGTATAAGAAATCGGAGCTCTGATTACGAACCCCCTTTGCTAGAATAATATAGGAGGATTCAGAGCAATATATTTAATATATACCTACCTTACGGCTATCCTGCCTGCTATAGGTTTATTCTTCCATGATTAATTTCCTAGGTATATGGGTCTATATCAAATTCCCCCTCCCTCTTGCCTAAAATGGTGTCCATTTATTATTGAATTAAGAGTATTCAGTTTCAGGTTTTTATCATTCTTGTAACTGAAGCCAGCATGGAAAATAAAGGCCCAAATGTTACTTCTATAAACCTCTTAACATTCTTGATGACCATTATAGTTTCATGCATAGGCCTTCCCCCACTCTATTATGTTTAGATTAAAATCCTATATACTTTAGCTATGAAAGAAAGCCACACTGAGCCTTATATGGTTTACTTCTGAGTAAACATGGACAGCAGCATGCTTTTGATCTCTTAAACAAACATACTTAGCAGGACACCTTTGCAAATGGAACCAATTAATCTTTTTTTTAAAAAATGATGTACGGGAATTAATTTCTAAGTCTCTTTAAGAACAGCCTCCTTTTCAGAGAGAAAATTTGTCTTGCCCTTTCAGTAATCAGATACTTAAGGAAATATTGTAGCAATCTAAGCTGCAGGAGAACTGAAAGGACAATGATCCTACAGTGTTAACCCAGATGTGTTGAGTTATTTAAGTGGGGAACGGAGAAAATGAGGGACTTTTTGGGAAGGTATCAGATAAGCCTTATGCCCAAATCCAGGAGGATTGTGTATCGCCAATGGGTCTATGAAAGCCTGAAACCAAACACTCAGTGTCAGATTATATTACGGTTTATACAAGCAACATCTCAAGATTCCTCTGATGGCCGAGACACATAATACAGATCAATCACTCACTAAAAAATATTATGGTTTGTGAAACGGTTGGAGCCCAGAGACATGGCAGTAATATGAAGAAGAAGAATTTACAAAGACACTGAGTCCTACCTCTAAATGTCAAAGTGATAGTATGAGCTTTAACAATGCACCTAGCTGTGAATAGCCAGAGCTCCCCCTTCTCTGAAACTCTAGACACAACTTGACCCAGAGAAAGATCCTTTACTTTAATCAACACACATGGAAGCAAATTCCATGCTATAGCGATTTGGAGAGGATAAATTTGTAGAAGCACCTAAGGAAAAAATATTTTTTTTGGTACAATTATAGTATGGCTTTCCTATGAATGAGTAATAGAGATCCTATAAAGTGCCTAACACTTTATTAACTTACTGGCAAGCTAAATACTAAATGTTACAACTATGTCTTCACCCATAAGAGCCATTATTTTGATTGGCAAGTGCTTTCAGCTTCACACGTTAACTTTGTCCTCCCCAAATTTAATTCACTATAAAGCACTCTCTAAAGTGAAGTCAGGTGATTTTCGTTTGGTTGTTTGACAACAAATTATACATTATTTAAAGGCTTGGTGTTTAAGTTGTAACACAAGAACTACCCGGGCTTTGGTTTAATTTCTGGACAAATTATCTTTGGAAATAGATGATAACTCAGTGGTAGAACATATCAATCAGATGCAGAAGTGTACAAGTTCAATCCTAGGCTTGTCCAGTACCTCAGAAGACCTCCTCTGTGAATTATTAAAAAGCTGTTGCTGATCAACATGGATGATGCTAAATTTTGATTGGTTTCAGTATACAGTTGGTTTTCGTATACAAGATTATCTGAGGGGGTTTCTGGTTGGTTTTGGTATACAGGATTATCTGAGATTGCAGCAACAATTTTCAAATTTTTAGTCTCAGGACAAAAATGTTGACAAATATACGAATGTCAGGGGAAAAAAAACACATGTTAGAAGCATTTTAGGGTCATATAAATGTGTCCTTAGCTCAAGATAAGTTAACCTGTCTTAAATTGAATCTGTTGGTGATTCCATAATACCACTATTATGTGGGGACACAAATACAACTGCTTTTGAAGCTGCACATTTAGATGGTGATAGATAATTCTGGATAAGTTGTTTTTAGGGAATCATTACTTATCCTTTTACAGAGAAATCCTCAGTGAGTCAATTAGGTTTTCTGATTCTTCTTCCTTGGTAACTTCCTTTTGGACTTTAAACTATGTCAGTTGGCATGTTGATCCCTTTTTCTGTCATGAACAGAGGGCAAGCATCTGCAATAAAGAGCCTCTATGGACTTATTATTATTACAGTTCATTAGATATTCCTAATAGTGTATAATTGAATCAAGATATTTTAAGGCAAAACTGTACGTGACACTGCAGGGATTAATACTTTATCACTACTTATGATTTGTTGTTTTAATTATTTTAATATTGTATTATATTTTTTAAAAAAACTTTGGCATGCATCTCTAGGCTGTCATTTCAAAAGGGAATGATCTATTTAAGTTTAATTTACTCATTCTCAAAAGGTAGACATAAATCGGCTGGTGGATATTCAAAACTGCAAACTGTTCCCTGGTCCAGAGAAAGGTTAATTTATGGATTGTGCATAAAATGTCTTACAGTCAGTGATCTGTGTCTCAACATTTCTGAAAATATTCCTCGAAAACAAAACTCTTCCTCATCTACTATTTGTTTTGCCTAGATCCAAGTTCACTGGTCATAAGTAAATGGAAGAAAAAGACCTTCACAATGACATCTGTCTGGGACAATACTTTTCAGCCTTCTTGGAAATAGAGAATTTGATATGTGCCCATATCCATATTGGTAATGCAGCTGAAGGCAGTAATGTATCAGATATTCAGTAAGTATGTGAATTATAAGATTAGTATTAAACTGCTGAAATAAATACTGCCTTATGTCTAACAATTTTACAGGAAGTTTCATCTACCTAAAGACTCCCCCCCCCCCCTATCATTACTTCCTATCATGGCAATATAAGTTCTACTCTTGGGGCCAATGAACTAAATCAAGACTAATGTTTTCCATTAGCAGATAGAAAGTATGTTATGTAAATAAACTCATTAGGTAAAACCAAAGCTGATTTAATACAGATCAGTTTCATGAGAACACACTTTTCTGTATAGTAGCAGCATTTAAGGAGTTATATCTCCTTGAATATCTCACCATCAATGCATGTTTTGCATCATTAAAATCTGCACTGGGATGTTGATCATGGCACAGAACTCAGCAGTTGTTACTCAACACAAATTGTACAAAACTCACTACAGCTATGGGTCTGATCTGCAAGACATACTAAACATCTGTTCCATTTCTTTCTCTTGAAAATAGAAAGAAATAGACTCAAATTCTTGTCAGCATGACATGTATAATTGCAGTTTCCCGAGTGTCATTTATACACTTGTTTTATTTTTCTACAGAAGACTTCGTTTGAAATTTTGTAGAGTTTGCAGAACTTTATTTAACTGGAGCCCCTTCCTATGCAAACCACATGTATTAGCATGGGTTGTGCTGATCTCTTCAGTGGTAAGGTCAGAGACCAAGCAGAGTAGGAAGACAGTTGTGTGAATTCACAGAGGATCACTTAAAGTCCTTCAGCTACGGGTAAGTACCAGTGGTGGGTTCCGGATCCTGTTCCAACCTCTATGGTTGGAATGGGCCCGGTGTCACCCACATGGACACCTGCAGTGCGTGCATGTGTTGTAGCTGCAAACAATGCTTCCGCAAGCCTCTGCAACACTCCAGCTGTTCGGCGGAGTTTGCACAGGTGCTGTATGTGCCATGCACGTGCACGGAAGCACTGAAAGCTTTAAAACATGGTAAGGAACTCGGGCGGGTGGGCCCTCCAGAGCACCATACTGTAACGGTATCTGGTGGTCCGGGCAGGCTCCAGTATGCCCATACCAGAGCGTACCGCCTGCAACCCACCACTGGTAAGTACCCATTTTTTTCTTAAATGTGCTCTATGTGATTCAGCTACATTGGTGCATAGCAATTTTCTTAACTGTAATAGGTCTGGTTCTCATTAGGTAATGAAAGAGAGAGCAGTTCTTCTAAAGGCAGCATCAAATTGGGAGCAAATATACAAGCTATGGGATGAAGATTTACAGCCAATCCCCTGGGACCCAGCCGAACTCTGATAAAGGAATATCTCAGAGATAGGCTGCTGCTCTTACTCTTGTTCATGTGGAGCCTGGTTATTTGACCAGCTCGCAAGACTGGAGGGGGGGAGGCGGAGGGGGGGGAGGGAAAGAGACAGTTCATAAACTTCAAATAACTCTGGAAGGCTAGTAATAAACGAACAAACAAATGTTCTAAAGGAAAAAAAATGCTTTATGTCCTGGTTAAAAAAAATGTTCTGAATGTGATAAGACATCCAAAAAATGGAATAAGGCACCCAACAATCAAGCAAAATAGATAATATACCGTATTTTTCAGAGTATAAGACATACCTTTTTCCCTCAAAAAAGAGGCTGAAAATCTGGGTGCGTCTTATACACTAAATACAGCATTTTTTGCCTCCTGAAACCCTGCCCCGTCACAAAAATGGCCATGCAGAGCCTCTAGGAAGCTTTCAGAGAGCTCCTGGGGGCTGGGGAGGACAGAAATGAGTGAAAAATGGCTGTTTTTGCTCAATTTTGCTCCCGCAATCCCTAGGAGAACTCTATAAGCCTCCTAAAGGCTATGCATGCATTTTTTTGGCAAAAAATGGGCTGTTTTTTGCTCGTTTTGGGGGGTGGGCCAAATCAAAGCCTGTCAGTGCTGGATTGTCAGAATAACTTGAGGTAATTCTAACTATTTGGGGTTCAAATCTGCAATGGACCAGCTGTGGTTATCTTGAAAGCAAACCATAGGATGCAAGCCTTGTATGGAAATTATTGGAGACGAGAACCTGTCTGGTTTCATGAACAAGCGTTCATACAGTACGGGTTTTTAAATCATAAAACGTAAATGTATAACTCATATCACTCATAGAGTCAAGATATAATTATAACTGAACATATAGCAATTATGAACGATTAGTTAAGGAAGTACCATTCCTCAGTGATGGAACACATGTTTCGCATTCAAACGATTCCAGAATAACTTCCTGTTATCTCAAAGTACAGCTTACAAAGATGTAAGCTGACTGAACTCTTAGAATTTCAATATCTAGGTACTGAGAGCAGGCAGCCTTCAGTTAATTTTAAAGAAGATATATTTAGTCAGCTTTCTGCAACCTAACACTCTGAAGGTCTGCTAAACTTCAGTTGCCATTATCTCCAAGTCTATATAATGCCATGTTTCCCTGAAAATAAGACAGGGTCTTATTTTCTTTTGCCCCCCCCCCCAAAATAAGTGCTTGGTCTTATTTTCGGGGAGGTCTTATTTTTGAGGTGCAGGAGGTGGCGAGCATGGCCACCTCATGGCTGCTGCTGCGTTGCAATATTTTCAGGGAGGGCTTATTTTCAGGGGAGGGCTTATTCTAGCACATGCGCTCAAAATCTTGATTGGGTTTATTATCTGGGGAAGTCTTATTTTCAGGGAAACAGAATACTGGCTGCATAGTTTGAGAGTTTTGAGTTTTGTATTCACCAGATTGGAGAAGTGATCATTAGTTAACCCTGGCTGATTTTGCTCCAAAAGGATAATATGTAGCATTCAACTATTAGAAGATTGGACTATTTTATTCTATGGAGTCCTTGAATTACCATATTATTTAAATGTATATACAAGCTAGGTTTTGTACTGTTCATGGGGTTTTCATGGCAAAGATACTGGGCGTGGGTTGCCATTTCTTTCTCCAGTGGATCACATTTTGTCAGAGCTCTCTACTATGACCTGTCCGTCTTGGGTGGCCCTGCACTGCATAGCTCATAGCTTCATTGAGCTACGCAAGTCCCTTCACCATGACAAGGCAGTAATCCATGAAGAGATTTTAATGCTGGGAAAGATTGAGGGCAAAAGGAGAAGACAACAGAGAATGAGGTGGCTGGATGGAGTCACCGAAGCAGTTGGCATGAGCTTAAATGGACTCCGGGGGATGGTAGAGGACAGGAAGACCTGGAGGAACGTTGTCCATGGAGTCACAATGTGTTGGACATGACTTCGCAACTAACAACAACAACAAGCTAAGTTTATTTAATCAGTTTTGGTTCACATTGAACAGTTACAGTCAAGGAATGTGTTGTATTTCTTTTTTCCTTAAAAACTGACTACAAAAAAAAATGAAGACAAGTTATATCACAGAGCATGAATCTACATTACTGATTTCTGTCATCTCAAACTGAGAGTGATCAAAGATATTTCAATCCTTTCTATTAGCTGCTTCTGAGAGAGATTGCTGACTGGCACTCAAGCATTTATTGCAGGAGTAGAAGCAATCATGTTCAAATTTATTACTTTTCTCTTAATAAAAACAGCATTAAAAACTATCATGTAGAAAGCTGAATGCTCTCAAGGGGAGATTTAGCTTCTGTTTATATGCTGAATGGGTGGGAAATATATTCAAGTAAGGAGTTTAGTATTCAGAGCAAGATCGGATGAAAGATTACACACGCACACACTTGAAATTGACAATGCTAACTCAAGTCAACTCTTGTAGCTCTTTAGAAGAAGTTATGTATATTATCGGGAGATACATGTTAACTTTCTCTCTTAGCAGAAATGTAATTATATATTCATTTTCTAATATTGCTCATATTATTATCATTTTATTTGAGCCTAAAATACAGGCTTTAAAATAATATATCAAAGAGTACCTTCTACCTTACTTGAAGCAGTTCCTTTAAGCTCAGGTTCACCAGATGCAGTTATTTTCATTGTTGTGTTTTAGTATGAATGAACATTGCAAACAATAGATCCAGGACTGTCTCTCCATGAAAAATTCCCTCGCTGGTAGCAGGACAAGGCTGGAGATTCATTTCCTTCTCTCTGTTCTCCCACTTACGTTTCTTATTCATTATGAAACAAATGTTCCCAAAAATATATCATTGGGCTTCAGTTTTACCAGTTGAACCCATGTAGTCAGAAGTATGTACTCCCAATTTCAGACCAAAGGATGCTAAAGTAGTGAACAAGCAACTTCTGAAAGTGATTACAAAAGAAAGGTTGCGAATCCTGTATTCTTAATGGCAGTTTGTCTTCCAGAGTTTTAAACCACAGTCTCTTCGTGAGAAGGAACTGTATGGAGCACTTGTGGATTATCTCAAGTCATTTCTTTGTCCGGAGAGGAATTATAAAGCTGATTTAGTCACTGGCTCTTCATTCTGCTATGGTCGCTGGCTACACTTTTAATGCAGTTTAATTTAGTTTAGTTTCAGTTTTAGCTTTCAGTTCACCATTATTTCTCAGAAGTCCTTTTTGTGTGTGTTCCCTGTGGATTAGTATCATATTACAGAAATACAGTGAAGTAGGTGGTGGTGGTGTTTTACAAAGCTGTCTTTTTCATAAATTTGACAGCTTCCCAGGAGTTGTCACAAAATGGATCAAATGTTTTAGAACAGGAACCTATGTCAAGTTAGCATAGCTTGTACTGAACCAGACCCCTGAACCATTTAGCACAATACTGTCTACATCTGTTCTCACCAGCTATCCAGATTCCATACTGGAGTTTTTTCCTAGTCATCCCTAGAATGACCAATGTGGAGGATAATATTGCTGAGTCTTGCCTTTCTCTTTGTTGTGGAAATTTTGATCTGTATTCTGTGGAATGTCACAGCCGATCCAGTGTGGAATATCTTCTACAATAAAGAGAAATAGCTAGACATGTCTGCGTTTTGGAGCTTGCTGGACATTCATATTGCTCAACAGTGAGCTTTCCCATCAGGTAGCATAATATATGTTTGCATTATTTACATATGCAACTGCATGCTTGCTTTAAGGGAACTGTGTATTTTGTGCTGGACACACATTTCTTTTGTTAAAGCCAGGACTACCCGATCTGGGCTGCAAAATGTTGATAACAGCAAATGGTTTCCTGTATCTCTTTGCTGCCATCTCATGGTAATCCAGATTTGTACAGTCTGGATCTCTAAAATATTCTCATATTCATGTTGGCCAGGGTTCTCATCACAAAGCAATCTGGGCACTAGGATTGCCAAAATAGGTAATTTAGTATACTGGGTTCCCCCCCCCCCCCTTTTCCTTGTCTCTTCTCTTCCAGCTGGCACGCTAGAGTAACCTATGTTTAATAATACTGTATGTGAATGTACTCATTTATAAATTAGGTTGTCATTTTGTTATTGCACTACAAATGTATAGAAATTAATAATACTACTTTTAGGGTTTTTTGTTCTTTGTGAGTTTAATGAGCGGGGGGGGGGGGGAGAAAAATGCATTAGAAATCCCTCTGAGCAATCAGAGATGTTGAAACATACTAGTTTGGATCCAACAAGGTCCCAGCAGTAGCAGCAGTCATCTGCTGATATAGCAGTAGTTCAATTCTCCCCCACTGATGATACATCTGTAGCTGATTCACACAGAATCTAACACTATTCCATATGGTACCAGGGTCTATCAGGAACACTTCTTCAAAGGATGCAGAGACAGTAACAAGAAGGTGTTGAAAAAGCTTTTTTTTTTTTGCAAACAAAATACCAGTAAACTGCCAAATGAGAGTCAATCTCTTCCTCCCCCACCCCTCCCCCTCTCTCTATCTGAAGCTCAATGGTATTACTAACTGATGAAAAATTATTTCTGGCATAAGCTTCAACTGCATCAATATACTTCTTTTCAAATGTTTTCTATTTTCGGTGTAAGTTGCATTTGGCTTCTTGTTCACCTTAATTTCTTATCAGTGATTTTAGATCATGATTTCATTCTTCACAGTACACCCAAAATACCCCCCCCCCCGGATCAAGGATTTGTTTATATTAACAATTAAAAATGGCAATGACTTACATATCTAAATAATGGAATTTGAAATAAAATGTATTATTGACCCAAGATGTGCCAGTATGCTATGGTAATTATATCTGTATATTGATTATATAAAGTCTTCAACATACCTTCATCCCCAAGACATGGAACGACTAAATTCATCCGTGAATTTGTGAAACATAAGATTATTCATTCAAATAGAAGTTCACAACAAGTACTTTACTTTACTTTACTTTTATTTAGATTTTTATACCGCCCCCTTTCCCCAAAGGGACTCGGGGCGGTGTACAGTCAAATAAAAACACATCAATAAATAGAAAATACAAACACAAAAGAGGAGGCAATAAGAAACTGTACATATCTGAAGCAAAGTAGTTAAAAGCAATATTTAAATAACCCTAAAAATACCCAATTAAAAATATCTGCCAGGAGGTAGAATAAAACTATAAATGGGCCAGGCCGGCTAAACGGAACAGGTGAGTCTTCAGTTTTTGTCGAAAGGAGCGGAAGTCGGTGGTGGTTCTGATATCGGGGGGGAGTAAAATTTGGCCTGAATTTATTATGAAGTTTATAATATTGCAGTAGAAATTAAAATGTGTTTTTCAATATGATACGTTACAAACACAGAAATATATTGCTAATGTATGGTGAAAACTGCAGTGCAATTTAGCTAAATGGAGAGCTTAAAATCGAATGTTTATTTGATGGGATTAATTTTGTAAGAAACCACAATTCAATCTGAAGAGATAATGATTAATCAAAATTAGTCTGAATTAAAATACAATAAACTGCTAATATGGATGTAGTCATTCTCTCAGGAAATCTAAGATCAGTAAGACAACATTTAGATATCAAAATGGTTACAAACATAATATAAACCCTCCAGATGATTAGATCTATTCTTCTCTGTTGAGATCTTCAATAACATAAGAAGCTTTTTTTTAAAAAAAAAATTGACATAAGATGTTCTACTGAGCCTCCAGAGCTCACAACATATTGTTTATCTCCACGCAGGCAGAAGAATATGAGAAGTAGTCATATTGATGGGCTTCCTGAAATTTCACCCAAAATGATTGAAATTCTGTTTTTTATTTGAAAAAAAATCTATTAAAAGACTCTGCAAGTTCAGTCTCTGTTTGAATTTTAAATCACAAATCTTATTTCTCTGTTGAGCCTATGCAGCAAGCCTGTTGCTAGCATTCACTGCTCAGGAAACAGTGGTGTAGCAGTTAAGGCAGCATACTAGAGACTGGAAAACTGTGAGTTCGCATTCTGCCCTAGGCACAAAGTCTTTCTCCCTCTGTCAGCCCTAGGAATAAGGCAAGAGCAAAATTATTCTGAAAATCTTGCCAAGAAAATTGCATAGACTTCTCCAAGCAGGAGTCAAGACTAACTCAAAAATGTCCCTCTCCAGATCATAGGAAATTCCTAATAAAAAATATAATTTGGACTTATGGTTTTGTTCCTTTTCTACAATAAATGATAAAAAGAGACCCTAGAGATTTAGAATAACCCTCATGAAAAATACACCCAATTAATTGGATTATTTTATGTATTTGTACATGAGTGAGAATAACTGGTTCAATTAAAACTAATATTTGTTTCTTTTCTTTTGCTTCCAGTCACTGATAACCATATCTAGTTTTAAAATTAATGGCAAAATACAGCAAGATACTAAAGATGCAATTATTGCTTTTTTATTTCTGAACATTTAACTTCACAATCAAATTTACTTATTATTAAACCGAGTTGGCCATATATTACAGCTTCTTAAATTGACATGGCCATTAATGATACATCAGTATTTTCTACCAGCTTCACTCATAATGGAATTTTTGGCTAGACCTGCCACATGAACATTACATTCAAGCATCATGGCAAGCCAAAATTCCCCTCCTACCAATCAGCATTGCCAGAAAACCACAGATGGCCGTATGTAAGATTTGCTAGCTTATCATACAAACCAGAGTGCTCCATTTGGAACAAGCCAGAGAAAAAAAGCTATGCAAGAGATGAGAACAATGTCTTTCAAACACAACCATGTCTATATCCAAAGTATCTTCACAAACAGAATACCCTTTCTGTGGATACAGCTGATACTGTTGTCTTTAAAATCAGAAACTTCTCAACAGTGCCAGTTTGCTTTACAAATAGAATGGTTTATTGGATTCTGTGCAGAAGGAAGCGCTGTTTGCATAAATCAATGCTATTTATGTAAACAAACAGTTTATTTGGTAAGCAACATATTTATGCCTTTAGAAATATGTAAAGTTAGCATATGGAAATTCATCCACTCTATAAGTAGTACATCTGTGTAATTTGTTATTTTTAAACAACTAATGCCTAACAAAATAATACTGCCTCACATTGATCAGTTGAAGCTATTCCATATATATGAAATGCTATGTTCCATGCAACATTTTTATTTTACTATCCAGCTTTAAAAATTCTGATGTATACAACTCAGGAGGATTAATCCAAGAAGCACTTTTTTATATCAATGGGGCCCAGGCCATCTCACTTTGCATTCAACTCACTTTGAATGCAAGCCACCTTAGTGGAAAGCACTCCATTTGAGTTTAAAACAGTTCTGTCAAGTTTATAATAACTATTCCGATCATTTTGCAACTGATTCAGGTTTTGAATGCAACGTGATTTCAAAACTTTGTATATATCCCTGCATGTCTACACAACAAACCACTACATCGGTAAATACTTATATTTGTTATATATTGATCTCTCAACTCAGAATTTATATCTAATCTACACCTATTTAAGAATGAGCAAGCTTAACTAATAAACAGAATTACTAAGGTAGTGAAATGAACATGCAATAAAAACTAAAATGCATCAGATATGGGTTTTCTTCTGTAACATCCCACTGTTCGGCTTCAGAGTACTCCCAACTATCAGATATTTTATCATTGAGTAAACTATATATTTTTTCAAGAGATAATGAATTTGACAGCCCTGTTTACATTATGAAATTGCAGATTAATTTAGCCGTTACCAAGTGCACAATGAAAAGACAAGAAAATAGAATTCCAGAACTGAAAATAGTAATTTTAGTTAGACCAAGCGAGTATGAAATTGTCACTTTCCAAACATGATCTTCATATGGTACTATGAAAAGGGTTATGTGCATGGCAAGAATTGAGAAAAGTTATAACATGATTTAAAATTACAGATACAATCTGCTTGCTTGGAACAACTGCATGCAATTTATAACTGACATTTCAATAGATTCACTCAACAGTGATATATTTATATAGTATTATCGCAAAAAAGTACATTGTGACAAGATTAGCAACATTCTTAAAGTCATGATTATTTAAGAATCATAGAGTTACCTAAGGTAATTACCATGCTCTCTTTTAACATCTACTGGGAAAGATCTGAAGGGAAAATAATTGACTTCACTAATTTTACCCTTGATAATTATAAAATAGCTCTGCATTTCATTATAAGCCAAAATTTTCACATGTAATTGTCAGCCTTGATACAAACAAGATAAATGCTTTGCAGAAAAGCTCTGACAATTAGCTATAAGATCATGATACAATTAATTTTGGACTTGTAATGCAAAGTAACACTAGGAATCTTAGATACTTATAATATTTGCTTCAACAATCAATAAACAAATCTGTGCTTATTTGCTCTCTGTAAATTCTCATGGCTAGCATTGTCACTATTGTAATGAATTTAAAAAATCATTAAAATTTATTTGTTATCCTAGTTAACAGATTGCAAAATATAGGGTTCGCAAGTGGTATAGAAAGAATTAAAAGTTGAGAAAATTCATGAAGTAGAACTTTCATGAATTCATCCTGCAAATTTTCTCCAAGTACTGTAAACAAAGCAGCCTACAGAATCTTTAAGATACAAATATTTTATTAACATGACAGCAGACACACTATAATGGGGAGCAATGTAGGTTTTTAACTTAATTCAAGATGGTTGAATGTTAGAAACGTGCTGGATATTTTGGAATACTCTTATTTGGAAAAACAAAATGAAAAACGGGTCACTTTGATCTTTTTAGATGCAGAGAAGGCTTTTGACAATTTGAATTGGGCTTTTAAAGGTAAAGCCATTTTAAAGGTAAATTCCAATGTGAGCAATTCATAATAATGAATATAAAATGATAAAAGATGTATTCTTTGCTTCCATGTGCAAAGACTAATGCAGATTCTGTTTTTTTATTATCTGTCTATACAGGTAGTCCTCAACTTACGACCACAATTGAGCCCAAAATTTATATTGCTAAGTGAGAAATTTGTTAAGTGAGTTTTGCCATCTTTTATGATTTTTCTTGCCATATTTCTTAAGGGAATCACTGAAATTGTTAAATTAGAAACATGGTTGGTAAGCAAATCTGTTTTCCCCATTGACTTTGCTTGTCAGGAGGTTGCAAAAGTTGATCACATAATCCCGGAACTCTGCAACCGTCATAAAACTGAGTCAGCACACAAATGTAAATCATGTCAAGCACACAAATGTAAATCATGTAACCATGAAGATGCTGCAACAGTCATAAGTGTGAAAAATGGTCATAAGTCACGTTTTTCAGTAATGTTGTAACTTCAAACGGTCACTAAGTGAACTGTTGTAAATCAAGGACTACCTGTAATATGTCTATAACATTTTCTTAACTGGGGGCAGCATCAG
Organism: Natrix helvetica; assembly: GCF_964273705.1. NCBI lineage: Eukaryota > Metazoa > Chordata > Lepidosauria > Squamata > Natricidae > Natrix > Natrix helvetica. Next base: position 185,328,988 of record NC_138552.1, read on the forward strand.
GGGTGGGATTCTATTGGTCCAGGCTGATTTGGGTTAACTGGTAGCTCCAAAGATCTGCTGGGGGCAAACCAGTTCGTTCCCACTAGCAAGTGGGTCCGCCCATCCCTGTCCTTTACCTACCTTTATCTTCTCAGCTGAGTCGTGCGGCAGAATGGATTGCCTCACCTCAGCTGTTCTCCCTAAGCAGTAAACCTGAAGGTAAGTCTTCTCTGTACTGCGCACGCAGTGCACGCAAAACATGTGCTCAGCGAACCAGTTGTTAAACCGATAGGATCCCAACCCTGGACAGCATGTATCAGTTGTTATTTCTAACAGGTTGCAAAATTAATACTAAAGTTCTACAGGGATTATAAATAACAAATGGAAAGGCAAGCAGAATGAAGAAAAGATGTTAGAGGAGCATTAAAAGGTAGCAAGCGTAACTTGCAGATTTATGACTATCTGACATGATATATAGCTACACTTGAAAATTTGTGCCTAGTTTCACAATTTGTTAATCTTTGGGATAGTATAATTTGAATTGTGTTTCTTTATTATTACTTTATACCAGTGCTTCTCAATTATTTTCTGTCATGCCCCCCCTAGGAAGAAGAAAACATTTTGCGCCCCCCCCCCCCGCGCGACTGTAAATAGTATCATTTGTCTATAAAATTGTTATAAGTACACCTCTGCATAACATAGCACACCGGTCTTTCCTCGTCTCCCACCGTAGTCACATGCTTTCTTTCCTCTTTCCCTCTTACTTGTCTATCCTTCCTTCCACCCTCCCTTCCTCCTTCCCTTCCTTCCTGCCTCCCTTCCAGTTCCCTCCTTCCTCTTTCCCCCTGCCTGCCTGCCTTCTTTCCCTCCTGCTTATCTATGCTTTCTTCCTTCCTTGCACCTCCCTCCCTTCTGCCTGCCTGCCTTCTTTCCTCTTTCCCTATCCTCCTATCCTTCCTTTCTCCCTCCCTCCTTCCCTGCCTCCCTTCCAGTTCCATTCTTCCCTCCTTCCTTCTGCCTCCTTCCTTCCTGCCTGCCTTCTTTCCTCTTTCCCAATCCTCCTATCCTTCCTTTCTCCCTCCCTCCTTCCCTGCCTCCCTTCCAGTTCCATTCTTCCCTCCTTCCTTCTGCCTCCTTCCTGCCTGCCTGCCTTCTTTCCTCTTTCCCTATCCTCCTATTCTTCCTTTCTCCCTCCCTCCTTCCCTGCCTCCCTTCCAGTTCCATTCTTCCCTCCTTCCTTCTGCCTCCTTCCTGCCTGCCTGCCTGCCTTCTTTCCTCTTTCCCTATCCTCCTATCCTTCCTTTCTCCCTCCCTCCTTCCCTGCCTCCCTTCCAGTTCCATTCTTCCCTCCTTCCTTCTGCCTCCTTCCTGCCTGCCTGCCTTCTTTCTTCTTTCCCTATCCTCCTATCCTTCCTTTCTCCCTCCCTCCTTCCCTGCCTCCCTTCCAGTTCCATTCTTCCCTCCTTCCTTCTGCCTCCTTCCTGCCTGCCTGCCTTCTTTCCTCTTTCCCTATCCTCCTATCCTTCCTTTCTCCCTCCCTCCTTCCCTGCCTCCCTTCCAGTTCCATTCTTCCCTCCTTCCTTCTGCCTCCTTCCTGCCTGCTTGCCTTCTTTCCTCTTTCCCTCCGGCGTGTCTGCTTTTCTTTCCTTCCTTCCACCTCCCTTCTGCCCTCCTCCTTTCTTTCCCTCTTGCTTGTCTATCCTTACTCCCTCCTCCCCTTCTTCCCTCCCTCCCTGCCAGCAGCTCCTCCAGCATCCCAGCTGGAAGCAGCAGCACAACAGTCGCCGTTACCAGGGGCGAAGGGGTGGCAGTGGCAAGATCGGGCGACCGCCGCCCCTTTGTCCCTTCCCCAACAGCGGCTGTTGCGCTTCCGCTTCCAGACGGAATGCTGGCGGTGGAGCTGCTGGCGGGGAGGCGAGCTACGCGGTGGCGAAGACGGGCGGTCGCATGCTTCCCTCCCTCCCACTCCCGCCCGAGCAGGCTTCTTGCAGAGCTCCAGCCTGCGGCTCCAATGAAAATCCACAGTCCGAAGTGCTGCCACTTCCAGGCGGGATATATTATGCCTCGCCCACGCCTTCGCCGCCGTTGCACCCAGATGGAAAGGGAGCCTTCGCGCCCCCCTTTACGGAGCCTCGCGCCCCCCAGGGGGGCGCGCCCCACTATTTGAGAACCGCTGCTTTATACTAACTATCTATCTATCTATCATTTATCTATCTATCTATCTATCTATCTATCTATCTATCTATCATCTATTATCTATCTATCATCTATCTATCTATCTATCTATCTATCTATCTATCTATCTATCTATCTATCTATCATCTACCTACCTACCTACCTACCTACCTACCTACCTACCTACCTAATATCTATCTAACTATTATCCTATCTAAGTATCATCTATCTATTTGTCTGTCTTTCTGTCTGTCTATCTACCTACCTACCCTCCAATACATTATAGTATGGGAGGGTATCAGTGGTGGGTTCCTACCTGTTCAGACCGGTTCATCCGAACCGGTAGTGGTTTGGCGGCCTGGGTTGCTGAAACCGACAGCGACCCAGTCCTGCCACGTCCCCAAACTGGTTCCCTGGGCAGTGCCATAGGCACCGCCATCTTGTTTTTCAGTTTTGCGCATGCACGGAACAATTTTAATTGTACTGTGCATGTTTACGCTGTGCACATCAAGCGTGCGCATGCTGTGCACATCAAGTGCGTGCGTGCGTGCATGCACGCACATGAACAAACCAGTAGTAGTGCCTGCCAGAACCCACCCCTGGAGAGAATGAGCTGATATAAATACTGAGTTGATTCCATTTAGGTTATATACTATAGAAGTTTGTTAAGTTTTCATTTGTCTAAAATAGGAACAAAATGATATGTTTTGCCATTACTTTCAGAACAAGAAGCTTAATTAGTTGAGAAGTCACATAATTCTGTAGGTCACTGTTTTAAATCTGAACTGTGGCAAGCTAAAAATAATTACATCTATTTGCTTAGAAACAGAATTTGATACAGAATAACAGAAAGCATTTCTGCTTCGTTGAAACCCACGGCTATTCTTCTGTCTAGTTTTAAAAATAGATTTAGCAAAAGAGCCAATTCACAAAATACATGTTTGACAGACATGCAAAGAATATGTTTATAGATTATAACTTGGCTATATTGAATGAAACAGGTAGCATGGCCTGTGATTCCTGTGATCATTCTTGTTATAAAAATCCTATTCTACTAATGAATATTTGCTACCAGCCTATCAGTGTTCACTTGTTCCCCATGTTTACACTTTTTCATGTTTTGAAAAGATGCTCAATGAATCAAAACTATAATTCATTTACTTTATTTCACTCGTTCTTCAAGGAAGGATCTTCCTGCTAATCTCACTAGTGATTCTATGAGAAAGAATTTCATAGTACTCATTTTATACATTTAGTTCATCTGGCATAGCTGACACTTCATATCTAGTAAAATTTAAGATGGGGGGATGTATATACAATGTAAAGTGACACTAAATGCCTCAAAGCACTAAGATTTCTAACAAAGTAAGCTCACAAAAAGCAGCAATTGAGCAGTTTTTCAAAATAAAATACATATAAAAAATGCTCTCATCACATTACCTTAGTATTTTGCAGCTGAGCAAGACTTGTGCAGGCATTTGCTAGAAGAAAATCACCACTCAGGACAGCCATTTTATTTCCAAATTGCATATCTTTCAAAGGTCCATCTGAGGATGTCAGTTCACTAATGTTTACTATTCCACGATGTACAAGGAAAGCTGTGTGGATCAACTCTGTGATCTCTGCAAGAGTTCTTTGGCTTTAAAGTAAAGATCAGGCGTAATACAGTTAGTTGCCGAACCATTGCATGAGCCACAGATATTTTTAAAAAACCATTGAGCACAACTGGGTGTTTATCAACGCAAATATAACATTCACTCTGTTTTGACCTATTTGACCAATGATCACTTTTGATTACAATTTCTATCTGAAGCAGAATATTTATTTCTTGGAAACTTGAAACAGTTTAAAATGTAAATCCTTCCTCTATTCTTCAAATGTGAACTAACAATTGTAATGCATCAATAATTATTAATTAAAAAAAAGTTAATGATGTAAATTGACCAAAATAGTCTTATGGGTATCCTATTTCAGCAGCAGTAGTATTGATTCAATGGCTAAGCTAGTATTGCCATAAATCACATTATGGAGGTACAGATGGTGTCATGGGACAGAAACATTCTAATCATTGTTAAACTTTGCTGTCTTCTAGAATGAAACAGAAATACAAGCCATTTATATTCTAGAACAGAAAACTGCATTGTGCTATAATCCAAGGTCTAAAGAAGGGTTAATATATTCTCCTGTTGATGTGAGTGAGAGGGAGAAGACAGAGACTAATAAGGCATCCTGATGCTCCTGCTGTCATTGTCAGGGCAGTCCTCCCAGGAAAATGTCCATATCAATTCAACTTATCAGATGGACAGCTGATCAACATTAAACAGATTTGCTCTGGGCAGATTGAGCTGAATACCTGCCATGAATCACAATGAGAGCCCTCTGGTCTCAGCAACTGAGATCTGCCATTTCTGACTTCCGAAGATCCAAGGGCATATGGAGATCTCTAGTGATGAGGACATAAAGCTGCAGCTTCCTCAACAGATAGCTTGTTTTCCCCAAAGGTACATATTAATATCCTGAGGAGAAAAGTCTCTTTTTTTTTACCTGAAACACAACCCTTCATTATCCTACCCAAATTACTACTGTTCTTTTTCTTCCCCTATTAAGCTTTTAATGAAGAAAATAAAATTGGCACTGTTCAGCTCATCATACAAAACTTCAACAATATATAAATGTAGTATTTTCCAACTTTCCCTTTCTATTTTATCCTTCCTTTCTGTTTAATCTCCAAATAGCATCTCTAACATTTAGCTAACCACATTAGAATTCCTCTTCAGGTTCCTTTATTTTTAATTGAAATAGCATAGAATTCTGGTACCGTGAGAAATTATTAAAGAGCAGTAGGCAATTTTGAAGGATTTGAACACCTCCTAGAGAACATCAGATTTTTTTTCAGCAGCTCAATTCAGTTTAATGTTTAAAGAGAAACATTTCCATATAAATCCTGGAGCATTCAAACAATTATTGCATTCCACCCTCAAATTAATTATAAAACAATGACTTTTAAAATCACAAATATTAAATTTATTAAAATATGGTACAAAACATGTAGGCTGAGAGGGAATTTTATTTATTTAATCAATGAGGGCTAAGAGTACAGTATTTATAGAGCTTTTAAATTCCTAATTTGCAAGCCAATTCTATAGAACATGTATAGAAAAATAATTGTAAGCAACTCCTCTTTTTCAATCATATTGCCCAGTAATTGGAGAGCTGAAGGCAAAAAACACCCAATATAAGACACAATTATTTCACAAGTGTCATGACATCATTGTGCAAATGATGCAAATTAGATAATGTCATTTGCATTGTGTCATGATAGACATGATGGCTCTTTTCCCTTTATCCTATCCACAAATACTTATGACTGAAGGCAATATGTTTTAGGCTACCTTCAATGGTAGAAATCCAAAGACGCTGTATGTGTGGTGTGTGAGAGGGAGAGAGGGAGGGAGGTAGAGAGAGGGGGAGGAGAGGGAAAGAGAGAGGATGAGGAGAGAGAATGCTCTACCTCTGGAAAAACATAATAACAAAGGAAAGGCAAAGAAAAGCTGTAGGATGCTATATGTAATGGACTCTTTTTTCTGCTCACTTTTATATATCTATTTATTATTTATTAAACAAATTTATATAACTGCCCAACTCATATATAGGTAACTCTGGGCAGAGTTTCTACAATTCCATAATGTCTTTAAGTTTTACAACTGTGGACGTTAGTTGTAGAAGAAAAAGTAGGTTATAAAAAAAAGATAATAAAATGTTTAATCCAAGACAAGCTTTGCTGAGTTCATTAAGGCATTCATAATTAATATACATAACGTTGCAATCTTATCAAATTATCTCTTCACAAATAAATCAATGAAGATAATCACAGAGAAAATATTGTAGATGGAAGTTAATGTATGGCACAAAGATGTAACATTAAGGGGGGGTGGGGGGAAATGGCCTAAACCAAGAGTCTTACATAATGGGCATCTAATTGACGAAGTGGGGACTATCACCTTATCTTTCAGTATCAGTATTTAATCCTAGAACATATTTAAAGGAAGAAAAGTGAGAGAGCAGTAGTTCCTTTTTTCGCCACTAAACAGTCAAGCTACTGTTCATACATTTTTAGAACAAAGCTACTAATTCAATAACTCTTATGCCTCTTGCACTGTTTTCATTTCAAAATTAATAACTATAAAATATTTTCAACCTATTCCAATGTAGAATAAACAGTTCCATACTGATCTCCATCAAATCATTCCTAAACATTAATTCCCCAGGCAACAGCATTTGTCTGGTATCCTGTTATACAGTAATTGTGTGATTTAATATTTGTAAACAGAATGTGCCAAAAAGTGTATGTTGAAAAAACATGGCAAGTAAATTTAAACACAAACAAAGCCATAGCTCTCTCAAATTTAAAACTATTAGCTTCTATTATCTTGTAATCATTATTTAAAATTAGCCAATCATTAAAAATAAAGCTTATAAAACAAGCTTTAAAAAGCTGAAATTAGACTATAGCATCAGAAAATGCCTCGATATCTTCACCTTGTTTATACTGATTGCATAAGCCAAATTTAAGAGACTTTAAAACCAGTTTTTATTATTCACCAACTGAGCAAAGCAGCACTGATAACTGATTAAAAAAATAAAACACTCTTGATACAATACTGCTTATACTTGCATTTCGAATATCTAAATTGGAACAGACAGGAAAAAAAATCGCATTTCATCTTTGAAGAAAAAGCAGGAACTTTAAACATTTCCAGAATAGGTAGAGTCACCATCTATCTTATAGGCCTACCAATGTATAGCAAAGATGTATAGTTAAAATGCAAGAGTAACTATGGTTCATTGTCACTTTCTTGCCTATTTCCTCACTTGCGCTGTATAAAATGGAAAATGTGAAATTAATGGATTAATAAATCCTGCTACACATGAATATCATTTCAAGAAAAAATATTTTTTACTATACATTCAGCTTCAATTAAAAATATGTTTTATTTTTATTAAGAGCCAGGATGGTGCCGTGGTTAGAATGCAGTATTGCAGGCTAATTTGACTACTATTTGATCCTGACTGTACAGTTCGATCCTGACTGGTTCAAGGTTGGCTCATCCTTCCATCCTTCTGAGGTCGATAAAATGAGGACCCAGATTGTTGGGGGCAATATGTGACTCTGTAAACTGCTTAGAGAGGGCTGTAAAGCATTGTGAAGCGGTATATAAATCTAAGTGCTATTGCTATTGTTGTCTTAATCTGAACAATAAAGAATTTGTTACTTATACTTCTACCATTAAGGAAGGAAACACATAGTTATGCATGAAAACTATGATTACAAATATATATTTGAGACACAAAAGGAAACCTTGAAAATGCAAACTGTAATAATGTATTACTGATCAATATTTGAATTCTTTCAATATTTATTGTTCTCTTCCATTTGAAAAGCACCATCTTATGTCAGTATCAGGTTATGTAGTAATCAATGGCATTGATTAACAGCAATGATCAAACCTTATGTATACATCAGCCTGCATTCTAGAAACCTCATTAGAGTATAACAAAACTCATAACCACTGTTATGCAGCAATATGAATAAAACAATAAAATAAGTTGTATCAGTCATGTGATTCATTTAACTACTGCAGTGATTTCCTTAACAACCATGGCAAAAAATAGTTGTAAAATCAAGTGTTACTCACTTAACAACCACTTTTTCCTTAGCAATGGACATTCTGATCTCAACTGCAGTTGTAAGTGGAGTACCTATATATAAAATCAAATTATCTAGTTCTTAGTGGAAATAATGTAGTGATAAAAAGGAGAGCAATAACTCATTTAGGCAAGATTTGTTTATGAAAAAGGTTTTCAAGTTAAAGCCTGATGTTATTGGAAATTACATGAAAATAAAATTTATTTCCACTTAGTTAGTGTTATAACCTAGCTGCATTCGTGTGTGCAGAGAGCAGAAGCCAGTGAAAGACCTCGCAGGATGTGAGGCATCGCGACCCAAGGTGAGGCGAGACCAGCAAAAGAGGCTAGAAGAGCCAGAAACTGGAATACTGCTAGCTAAATGGTGCAAAGCTAGTTCGCCTCGCCCCTCCACAGTGCACCAAGGATAGACACGCATGAGCTGAACAGAATGAATTAGCAATCTAGGCTGTCAGCACTGCATTTTGTCTAGCATGTGCAGATTTCCCTGACATGTATGCCACAAGCTAAATAAATAAAACATTATAATGACCAGAAGCGTATATAGTAATCCAAGTGTAGTCTCACTACTGATTGCAAACATGGATGTTTTCTGTCCTTTGCTTTCTATGACATGCTTAGCGAAGATTCCTTCCCATCCATATTCAGGTGCAGTTAGTTGTTTAACAAACTTTTCAAAAGACAAACAGCTGAACTGGGCCATTTGTATCAAGGCCAGGGGCTTTTATAATTAATACTATAAAGAAACTGCTAGATATTTTATTATATTTAATGTATGGCTGCTATGAGATAATGTAACTTAACAAATAAAGATAGTACTGTGTTTCCCCGAAAACAAGACAGGGTCTTATTTGCTTTTGACCCCTGAAATAAACCCCTGGCCTTATTTTCGGGGAGGTCTTATTATTTTTGAGGTGCAGGAGGTAGTGAGCATGGTCACCTCATGGCTGCTGCTGTGTTGCAATATTTTCAGGGAGGGATTATTATCCAGGGAGGTCTTATTTTCAGGGAAACAGGGTAATGGAAAAGCTGGACTGATCAACCAGAAAGTCTTCAACCTTTTTGCAAACAAAATTTTACGGAGTGGATTTCCATTTGCGCAAAAGATTATTGATTCCTTCCTTTCTGCCTGCAAACTTCTACACCTGGTTCAGGAAATACTGCAAAGGATGGGCAGAGTTGCTGTCTTAATGATGTGTGCTGCACTGGCAGACAGCCACGTTTATATATCCTTCTGAAAAATAACATATGAAAATGAAATAAATGTATGAAAAAAGTAAGAGATTGTGGGCCTGGGATAATGATAGACATGAGAATATTCAACTCTGGTGGAGAAAACAAGGTTCTAGTATCAATGCAGCCACTTGCAAACAGATGGCTACAAGGAAAGCAGGGAAAGCCCTAATCCAGCATGGCCAAGGTAATGCAGCAGATGGTTGGCAGAGATGTCTCTAAATACTATCAGCATCACCTGTTAGGGCTAGATTTATTCCAAGCACACACTCCCAAAATACAATCCTCACTTTCAGAACTGACAGATCAGACCATCTGTTCTTGGAGAAAGATGGTGAGGAACTGCGCGAGTGGATCCATATAGGTGGTTCTTAGTTGTGTAGCTGGCCTTTTATCTGCATACATGGATACTGGACTGGAAGCTGATGTAGAAGACTTTCATTCTACTTCTCATAATGTGTAGCAAGACTGACTGTCTGTAATTCTCCTGTTACGTTTCCTACACACAAGTCCTAACCAGGCAAGTCACATTTGTTAAAAACGGCATGTCAAATAGTTCACCATTACAGACTATATCAATACATATTACGCCAGGTGGTAATGAGCCGTATACGAGGACTTATCCATCCAAAATAATCATACAGATTTCTACAGCATTGTTCAAAAGGTTATGGTTTATTACACAGTACTCATTAGACATACACTGCCACCATTAGCAATTTTTCCTTCATTTGTATCTCATTTAAGATTCTACTTTCACAAGCAAATTCAAATTAGTACACAAGGTTAAAACCATTATGGTTAGGAATAAAATTATCCTGTCTTTTTATGATATAGCAACAGTGGATCAAAGCTCTCTAGTCTAGCACATTTTAAAGAACTAGTCAACTGAGTTTTAAGTAAGACAATAGGAATATACTCATCACATATTGTGTCGGATACCTTAAAATGAGTTAATAGTCAGGTTGTTCTAAATAAATATATTTTAAACTAGCAAAAACTCACAAATGTCATATTTCTTTTTAGCTAAGTGTTATTGTTTGAATACATTCACAGAAAACTAAAGAGAGAAATTTAATGCAGATAAGACGTATCCTATCTTATCTATTCTTTGTTGGTGGAACGGGATGATTGACTAGTTTACACCTGTTCTGGATGGGAGCATATTTTTTCTATTAAAGAATTGTAGCTTCATGGACTGTTGAATTTGGCATTTCTGCTTTTATATAGGTGTTTCACTATTATAGATAGCAGTAGTGGTAAGATTATCTTTTACTACTAAATAAAGAATCAAGACAAAGTAAGAAATGCCAAACACAATAAGGAAACTCTGGCACCAATAAAAATTAATTAATGTTTATGGTCCATGCTTTCAGAGCCTGTCTTTAATCTTTCAAATAATATAATACTTTTGTTTTGCTGAAATTGTCCACTACTCTGGAGGTGGGCAATTTCAGTTGAATGAAATTGCAACTTTAATTCACTTCATCATACGTTTAGGTATTGTATGGTTCAGGGGTGGGTTCTTACTGGAGTTGGTACCAGCTCACTTTGCACGCGCAATTCACTGTAAATTGTTCTGCGCATACACAAAGAACGAAGAAAAACTATTAAAAAACATGCCGGCAATGGCAGCAGCGACCGGGGAACCGGAGCCGTGGCAAGCCTGGGTTGCTGCTGGTTCTGCCACCAAGGCCAAATTACCACTACCGGTTCACCTGAACTGGTGCAAACCGGTAGGAACCAACCTCTGGTATGGTTATTAATGTTTTCTCTTTTTATCTATTGTGAAATTTCTTTTCTCCATTATGTGTCATTCATGAACATTGCCAACTACCAAAAAAAGTCAGTGTGACATATGTGTTGCAGTGTGATACTGTTTCTCTTGGATCAGCTTCAACAATGAAATATTTGAAAGGAAAGAAAATGCTCATATTTAAGGAATCAAGAGCTTTCTTTGTATCCAAAAAAGCTTTCTGTAGAATATTGTCTTTTAAAGAGCAACTTTCTATTATCGGTCTCATGTATTTCCACAGCTGGAGTCTTAAAAGGCACTCAGTTTTTATTTATTTTGTTATGAATGCTTTTATGCCGCTTCAACAATCTAAATCTGAATGACCTACAGCACAACATATCATACAATATGATAGAATTCAAAAATATCAATATTATCAAATAATAATATTAGTTTTGAGGACAGCTACGCTATCTAAACTTCAATATTGTTTATTATTGCCTAAATAGTAGAAAAGAAATAACAGGGAAATCAACTCTTTGCTTCCATCTGGTGATTGTTTAGATTTTTGCAGTCCAGACATGGTAGCCCTAAAGTTGAAAATAGTAGTAAAACATCACCAGAAAATAGTCCCTGGGCAACATTCACCGGATATATGAACAGCTGATGCAACAGTTTGCCATTCTGCAAACTGCTAAAGTTTACACACTGGTGAAAAAGAGGAATCTGAGAATCCGCAACTTACCCTGTTTCCCCGAAAATAAGACCTCCCCAGATAATAAGCCCAACCAGGCTTATTTTAGCATGCGCTAAAATAAGTGTTCTTCTGAAAATAAGCCCTCCCTTGAAAATAAGCCCTCCCTGAAAATATTGCAACACAGCAGCGGATATGAGGTAACCACGCTCGCTGCCTCCTGCACTTCAAAAATAATAAGACCTCCCCGAAAATTAGGCCACGCGCTTATTTCAGGGGTCAAAATAAAATAAGACCTTGTCTTATTTTGGGGGAAACACAGCCGTGCCAGAAGATACCTAGCTGTTAACGGTGTTTTTTATTTTATTTTAAGCACAGTTTAGAAAGTATGCTAACATGTCCCAAAGCAAAGAATGATCTTCATTTTATTTTCAAAAATATCCTTGGTTTCTACTGACGCCATTGGCATAGTTAAAAAAATAAAACTGTGAGTGGCTGAAATCCAACATTTTGTTGCAGATGGGGCAACCTGCATAGGAAAAAAGGAATTGACAGTGAGTTCCAGGCAAGGCCATTTTAGAAGATGGTATCAAGAAATTGTGCAGGTTTGCATTCTGATAAATTGAGTGTTCTACAGTGAGCACACCCACTGTGCTAACATTTTCTGAATGGACAAGCTCCCCCCCCCCCCCCCACTTTCCATGGCAGCTATTTTCTTTGACTACCTGGGATAAGCTATCAGCATGTCAAATGTGCCCACTGACCCCAAAATTCAGGGACTCCTGTGATACTCAGGGACCAACTTTTCCAAAGAGCAAGTTCAACAAATTTAACAAAGCTGACACAAACAAAATTCACAACAAAGGTTGTGCTTTACGGTGCTTAAAAGAAAGCGAATGCCATCATCACATGAGCAGGCACCAGACCTTGTCTATGGTGAACTCCTTAGCTGTGGTAGTCCCAACGTGATCGTTCTTTGCACCTCTGCTCCTCATTATGAAAACAAAAAAAATTAAACAACTAGCAACTACATTTGCAAGTATTTGGAAATCAGGTTGTAACCCTGCAGAGTGTATTATTTTTCTGTGTGATAATTTTTTAAATCTTTTGTTTGGAGAGGGCATTCTGCTTTCGGCTCAAACTTAAGCAATTCAGTTAAGTTTATATGCAATGATTGCATTAGACTAACTGAATGAAAGTAAACAGATTCCTATTAATATGCATTGCCAATTATGTACAGACACTACCAAGCCTGTGAACAGATGCTCATCTGTCCAAGTGTTTCCCCGAAATATTTCCACACAGCTTTTTAAAAATACATAACCACATCAATGTAACTGAAAAGTGATCATACCAATGTATTCAGTCCTAACAATGCATGAGCAGAAATACATTTCTGGATTTAAAGTGGCAGTTGTTTCAAAATATTTGTTTCATTCTTCAAATCAAGCAAAATGAAATAGCTAAGCATCCCATGAGTCAAACACATAATAAAAACAGTGTAATAATTTTTTTCTCTTATTCACATAAGGGAAGAATGTATTATTGGAACATGTTAGCACAACTTCAGCCAATCTTACTGCTTGGTTTCCAAATTATGAAACAAATGGTCAGAGGGAGAAAATACTGAATCGCTTATGATCATGTTCTAGTTACCAATATTAACACATTTCTTTCTTAAGTGTGCATATATACGTAAATCCTGTGCTGCAGGGTAAACTTTTTTTAAAAACCCATGTTTCGTGAGTGAATTGTGCAAATTACAGTGGTCACTTTCTAACAAGTGTCAAACAACCTCTTTTATTTCAATTGTTTATAGAGACCTTTCACACCATTGCTAGGAGATAAATGTAGCAGTACAAATGTTTAAAATGTTAATTGACTCCATTGTTCAAATCAGAAAAAGAAAAAAGGAAAACACTTAGCTCAGGTGATTATTTTTCAAGAGTTGAAGCCTATCCACAATGTTAATTTTCTTTTACACCTGTAAATTTTAATATCTCAGACAGACTTGATGGATCCTCCCCAGGTCTGAGCAGCAACAGGAGTGTTTTATCAGAGAAAAACCCTTTGGTGGTTATAGCCTTGAGAATAAGCATTCATTAAAAGGCAAACCCTGGAAGTATGTTGTAAATTATGAACTACAAAAATATGAAGATTACCCCACATTTTCTTCACAACATTTAACGTTCGTTATCTTCTAGCCCCTTCCCAGTTTTACCTTACCAGAAGATACGTTTTCTGTGGCCCTTGGGAAAACATAGTCTTGAAGCAGATGGATCTTATAATATAAATTCTCTGATAATAGTTAAGGGCAGGGGTGAGCTGCTACGGGTTCGCCCAGGTTCGGGAGAACCCATAGTTAATGTTATGGCCGGTAGGGAAAACCTCCAAATCCCACCCCTGGCTGGCCCCTCCTCTCCCCTTCCAGGAGCCTCCACGTGGGCCCATTTTGGATGCGAGGTAAATGCAGGACCCGCGTGGAGCCTCGGGGAAGGGGAAAAATGGGCTTCCCTGAAGTTTCCAGCCTGTGGAGGGCATCCGGAGCCTAGGGGAGGCAGTTTTCATCCTCCGAGAGGCTCGAGGAAAGCCTCTGGAGCCTGGGGAAGGCGAAAACGCCCTCCCCCCCCCCGTGGTGTAGGAGGCCGACTAGGCAATGCCCAACATGGCTGCGCCCACCCAGCAACCGGGCAGAGGACCCGTTGCTGAAATTTTTGAAGACCACCCCTAGTTAAGGGAGCTAGTAAGTAGCCTTTGATTTCCTTCCCGTATCATATGGGCACCACTCTAAGCAGCATCAAGGAAGGATAAGAACCCTTCCTGAGCAACAAAAACTGCTGCTTCCTTCAGGACCAGGTCATATTAACCAGATGCATCTTGGAATATTCGAAGCAACTATCTTCTATCAGGTTCCATTTTGGTCTAGTGATTAAGGATCAGGCTCTAAGCTACATGATCATGAATTCTAGTCCCATCTTGGACAAAGCCAAAAAGGTTGCCTTGGGTTAGTCACATTCTCTCTGTCCTAAGAAGGGAAAACCACTTTGGAAAAACCTTACCCAGAAAACTGCAGGGGCTCATCTGGGCATTAGCACCAGAGAGGGTAGCACTTCCCCATTCATGTCTGTTGTACAATTTGAGGGTTTTCTTGAACTCGGAGGTCCAACTCAAAGAGCAGGTGACAGATGTACCCAGGAGGACCTTTGCCACAATCTATCTGGTGTGCCCTCCAAAAAGTCAGTCATGCCCTCGTCACCCCATTAGTGGACCACTGCAGTGCACACTACAGAAGCTGCAACTAATTCAAAACGTGGTGGCGTAGTCTAGCGCTACTGAGCTGCAAGTGGCATTGTTTGCCAGTTAGCTTCCAAGTGCAATTGAAGGGGATGGTTCTCAGCTATAAAGCTTTCATGTCATGGGGCCTGGTTATCTGCAGGACTGCTTATCTCTGATAGTTTCTGTCCACCATGAACAATCAGACAGGGTGCACCTGAAATGGGTCCCTACAATCGAAGAATGTAATCTGACAGAACCTAAGTGAGGGCGAACCTTTTCAGTGCTGAAAAGGGAACACTTCGTGTGCGTGCTTGTCTGGGCCACATGAGGAAGAGGACTTGCCCAGGGGGCATATGTGCCCCCCAAAATTAACTTCCAGTTTCCGGCATGCACTTGTGCGCCGGCCGGCAAGTCTCCCAGTTACTGCTGCGCATGCGCACACACTGATCACCTGGCCGGTGCGCATACTCGCACCAGAAAATGGAATTCCTCTTCCGGTTTCCGGGACTGACACACGCACAAAGGCCAGCTGATCGTCGCATGCACACCAGAAACCCAGAAGAGGAATGGCTGACATTGCACATGCCAGGCAAAATGACTCTGTGTGCCACTTTGGGCACGCGTGCCATAGGTTCACCATCACGGACCTAGGCCTTTTCTATCATGGTATCTGTCCTTTGGAACAGCGTTCCCTGAAGACACCTACAGGAAGTTCTCAGTTAAACATGGAAAATGGAACCAGAATTTCCATCACTAAACAAGGTGGCTACAAAGCACATCTCATGAGCAAATCACTTAGTGATGGCAATTCTGATACTCCCCATTGCCATTCTTAAGCCAGGATTGTGGCTCACTAAGTGAGTCCCAGATGGGTTATAAGCAAGCCAGAACATAAGACACAGTGTGAGTGTGGTAGGGGCAAAGATGGTTGCTACCAGGTATGGGTGGATGTGAGGGATTTGCCAAAATGACTTGCAACTTTCCCTACCAGCTTCCCCATTGATTTTACTTAAGGGAAGCTGACAGGAAAGGTTGCAAATGGCAAAACATATATGCTGCAAGTATTGTTAAGTAAGAGACAGTTGTCAAGCACCCAAATCATGATCAAAACCAAAACTATGAAAACCAAAACTATGAAAACCAAAACTTCGCAAGTCTCCTTTTTCAGCATCACTGTAATTCCAAAGGGTCACTGAATAACTGGCTAAGAAGTGTTGACTACCTGTATGTTCCCCACCTTTAAAATTCTTTTTAAAAATCTGGCTTCATCCACAGGCCTTTGGGATTTTAGGATGTTATGTGTTAGCTGACTGTTTACTTCCAAGAGGTGCACTGCTCTTTATTTCTTTTGTTTTATTTCTTTTGTTTAATTGGTTTCTATTGCTTTTGATGTTGTATTCGACCCAGAATCTTCTGGAATTGGGAACTTTCATAAATAAAATAAAGACATACTTACCTAATATACCTGATCCAGTGTCCATATATGCCTCACGTACATGTATGATATATACCTACCATGGTTAGTAACTTTGAGAACTTTTTAATCTATGTGTAATTCTGCAATACTGTGATCTGCAGTGTAACCTGACCTTTATCTAAAAACTGACATTTCCTTGAGTCCTGCTCAAGATCACAACTGTACATGCCAAAGGGACACAATCCTTATCACTTTTGCAATTCTGGAAAGAATAGCCCCTTACCTATGACAACAAGAAAAAAAATTGTTCTAAAACTATTCCCATCTTATCACGATAATTTTCTAGTAGGTACACGTGTACAAATAACACTTTCATTTAGGTCTTTCCAATTAATCTATTCTGTGAGGAATGGTTAGCACCACAAGTTAAAACATTTCTGCGCTTAGTAATTAATTGTGTCTCAATATATTTGTCACTGACAAGATATATCTTAGTTAAAAGGCAACATTGCTGAGGAGATAGATTGGGCCAGGGGTCTGCAACCTTAAACCATTTGGAACCGTTTTCCACAGAAAAGAAAACACAGGGAGCCACAAAACCTGGGTGCGTGTGGCCAATTCAATGTCACTCACTCCCACCCAGTCACATGA